>NC_141624.1:48316146-48617684 GCF_047967505.1 Dipteris shenzhenensis | reverse complement strand
TACGTGACCCTAATTTTACCCAAAAACATTTAGAAAAATATACATTGTATACATTACATTGACATAGAGCTACAAAACTTTCAACTTCAAACTTGTATTAATATTAAAGTCATGATTCATGAAAGTCTAAAGAGTCTCCAGAGACTAGAGTCATATGGAATCTGGATTCTGATACATAGTGTAAATGATAGATTAATACTACACCAAACATCATGATCAAAGGTAGTAGGTAGTAGAAACTTGGAAGTAGGTACTACACCAAAACATCGAAGGCAAAACATCATATAAGAAAAGGCTGCCACAGCCCGGAAATAAAGCTGAAAATTGAATGCATCACGATTCACAACCGATGAGGCTCAAGCCTAAAGCGGCATCCTCATCCCCATTCTCTTGCTCATCCTCATCCTCATCATCATCTACATTAGTGCCCTCCTCCTCCTCCTCCTTGAGACCACCATCCTTGAGGCCAAAGGCGGCCAATAGTCTACGGAGTACGGATTAGAATATTAGAATAGTGCTAAAAGATGTGTTTTCTAAGTTTTGGCTAGGCACAAAATCGCCCCCCCCAACAACAAAACAAAACCACACTTTTTAATATTTAAAAAAGCGTACGGAAGGATGTACGGAATACCGTACGTATAGATGTATGGATGGAGTACGGAACAATGTCTGCACGCGTATGGACCTAACACTGGAGGAACCCTTGTACGCGAGAACTGTCTGGACCAACAATGGATGCTCCAGGGACTACGCAGCCTCCCCCACCATGATATGGGGATCCTGGTGTGAATCTATACCATCCAATTGCACGCCCCTCTCAAGTGAGAAAGTTTGTGTGCTCTGGCTGCTGCACCACAAAGGAGCCGCCTCTAGACCTTAAATGATCTTACGCTGGGACCACTGACCCATTGTCATAGTTACCAAGGAATGGCGTTCCGACATCCAGAACGTTTAGAATGCCGTTCCAAGAAGCAAGCTGGAACCGAAACGGCCCTGGAATGTCCAAATTTTTTATTTTTTTGCTCTTTGAAATGTTCAAATGGGTATTTTATAAAATGTTAGTTTCTTTCATTTTCTAGCATAGTTTTATGTCATATGATGATGTGTTGTGTATGATGTGGCGTTCGAAACATTCCCGTTCCCTGGTACCTATGCCCACTGTGCCTAGCCAATGTGCATCCACTGTCCAAGCATATGCTTCTCTGAATTTCAGACCTGTGGGTGCCATAAGTGGCTGCCTCTCAAATTGTCTTGAATGAGTCTCCCAGATAGGGTTGCCAAATCAAAAAAGACTCCTCATCAAGGGGGAGCCCTTCCCTATTAGGGGGGCCTCTTGTGTGAGGGGTGCTACCAAGAAGTCCTTGCTGGAGGAGGAACTTCCAGGGCTCTGCGCTTGGGGTGAGACCTTGAACCACAAGCTTGTCCAAGAGGGTTTTGCTTTGCACCTCTAGATCAGTGATACCCAACCCTCATCGTGACTATGACATGATCACCGTCTGCCATGCAACTTTGCCTTTAGTGTTTCTTTTTCTGTCCGATCCTGCCCAGAGGAAGTTCACCAAGTACTTCATGTACCCTCGGTGAAAGCACCTGTAGGAGGCTATGTACGAGGCCGTGGTGGCAAGAAGGACTCGGTTGGCTACCAATGCTCTTTCTGCTAAGGAGAGTTTGGCCGAGCTCCAGTATAGAAGCTTGTGGTGAACAATCCCTAGAACTAGGGCAATTTGCTGCTCTGCTGAAATATCAATACCCACCTGCCAGCGGAGGTATCTCACTGTGTTAGTCCTCACGAAATCTATCGAAAGCCAAAGGCAACCTCCCAATCTCGAACCTTTTGGACCTTGTCTATGCTGGTGAAGAAACCAATAGATTTGCTCGAGTTAATTTGAACCTTGGAGGCCTCACAATAGATGGCCAAAGCTCCCCTAGCCATCTCAAGGCTCGTTGCAGATCCCTCCACATACAAGATCATGTTGATTGTAAACTTTGAGTACAGCAGCTCCTCCGGCCAGCCACAACCTAGTCAGGCCTACTACCTAAGAGCCCATAAAATAGCCCAACACCTCAGCTACAAAAAGAAAGAGGAAGGGGGTGAGCTATTGAACTGAGCAAGAAAGAGAAAAGGCCTTGCCCATGTGGCCACTAGTGATTATCTGATTGGAGCTCCTAGCATAGAGAGCTAAGACCCCTCTGATCCATCTCTCTGAGAAGCCTAGTCTCTGCATAGTGCCCTCCAAGAAAGACCACTCCACCTTGTCATAAGCCTTCTCAAAAATTAAGAGAAGGATAGCTAGAGGATGCGACTCCCCCCTGGCGCAATCCATGTGAAAATGTGTTCTAAGATGCTACGTTCCTGAACAAAACTTGTTTGTGTGTCATGAATTATATTAGGAAGGTGGCAGATGTCCAATCTATCCCCCCCTTTCAGGATCAAGCAAATCCAGCCTCGACTCAAGGATTGAGGGAGTGAGCTTGAGTCAAAGATCTCCTGACAGGCTAGCCAAAGTGGGGTGAGAATATGCTCCCAAAAACATTGAAAGAAAGTCAGCGTTAGGCCATCCTCCCCTGGGCACTTTAGGGGAGGATGGGCATTAAGGGCCTTCTAGAGCTCCTGATCTATAAACGAAGCCTCTGATTGTCTGCTCAAGCTCAGCGAGACTACTGATGGAACCGGCGCCCATGCTACCTCTTGGGCTCCAAGGGTCGAGAAGGACTCCTGTTGAGACTGAAAACTGCCGATAGAAGTCCATTGTCATCTCTAGAATTTATTGGCGGTCAAAGTTGCATCTGCCTCTGTGCATCCCACAGTCGTTGAAGCTACGTCCCTGCTGAACGTGGTCCAGTGGTCTGGAAGAACAGTCTGGTCATCCTGTCACTCTATTGTTCTCACCTAGCACAGGAGATGCGTTCCAAATGTGGTTCGAAGAAAAGTTTCAGCCGGTGTTGAAACATTAAACACTCCAAGCTCATTTGTTGCTTCTTGTATTTTTGAGTTGAAATGTGAATCTGTTGTTGAACTTTCTCCACTTGGTAGGTAGTTAGGATCCTCGAAGATGCTATCACCATCGGTTTCCGGCTGACTTCCAACTGCAGCTCATGCTCTATTTCTCGTGAAGTATAGCGAGCCAACTCGGTTGGGTGACCGTGGGAACTCAGTTTCTTCCGACATTCGCTGGGAGTGCCTCCATGAAAAAGATTGATTGCGTCAGAATGTACTTGACTTGAGTCAAATGCTAGTGAAGAGTCTGTCTTGAGCTTGTTGGAGTTTCTGACTGTTGGCCTTGACTGTTGTTGAATCGGAACTTGTTCCGTCTGACACTCTGCTTTGTTGTTTGAGGGAACGGCTCTAGAGACTCCTTAGCAGCATCATAGCTCTTCGGCTTGTCCAAGTTGCATTGGGTACTCCATGGCGACCCTCTTAGACTTCGATCTTGTTACTTATATTGTGTCTTTGTCGTTTGTCACGGTCCATCTTTGTCATGTACCCATGATTGTCGAAAACGCCTGTCGAAGCATTGTCGGCTTGGAGCGCCGTCTTCTTGACATCGGGCGTGCTTGTTTGCTTCACCAGTTAACCAATTTGATTATCAACTCCTATCATGTCTCTGTAGATGATTTGTTGTTGATGCAGTAGTCACAGGCTACGACTGTCGAGTTCCTTTTGCTACTGCCGCGCTTACTTGGAGGCACACTTGTTCGTTGGTCTTTGCCTGTAGTTCTTCATGGATTCTTCCCTTGTTGCTTTGTATTGGAGACTTTTTGTATCATCGGCTGTTTGTGGCCTTGTCTAGAAAAGGCGCCGTATCACGTCCGGATACGTTTCAGCTGCAGTACTCCATCTTTCTGGGCTCGAACATGTAGTACGATTACCAAATGTGTTGTAGGTGAACACAACCGAGAACACTTCTCTACTTTCATGCATAGAACATAGTCAAAACTTCAGAACGATCTATACATGCGGAATTGAGTCGAAACAGAAAGAGACTATGAAAAGGTTACTGTACATAGAGTTTCAGAGGCAAAAACTGCAGTCACTGCTGCTGCATACAAAACTTTCAATTTCATTTTTTTTCTTGGAAAAACAACAAGATCCATCTTGAGGCTTGCAACAACCATTACAACGGTCCACCCATAGTCTGTCGGTAACTGTCGGACTGATAACCTCATTGCAGAGACAAATCCCAAGGTAGTGGTCTTGCCAAAACTGTTATAACTGCCTTTTGACCCAATAGATAACGTATCACGGATGATGACTTATCAGGGTGGTAAAACACCCCTCAACAGCAGCCCTTGGACGAAGGCGCGCTCCTTAGGAGCGAGAGAGAGCTTTGAGGCGGCAACTAGCATCCATAGAGCACTCACAGAGCAAGATATGTGCTCCCAACGGCTTAGTGATCGTTACGACAGCGCGAGGCTTGACTTGCAAGCTATGGTGGTCTGTTGGGCTGAGTTCTTGTATCAAACAGTTGCCAGCATATGCATTACTGCTCAACTTCAATCCCTTGCCATGCCAACCAAAGAGAAGAGCACCAGTTCCACAACCTGCCAAGATGCAAAACCCATTAGTCAAAGCAGCAAAATTCGATGGTAAGAAAGGACACGATTCAGACATGCATGTCGGACAATTCGAGACCCGTTAGATCGTTAGCGGCTTTACAGCGGTATCTAATGCAGTGAAGAAAGAACAATTCACAGTTACCTTTGAGGGTAAGGCAATGAATTGGTTTATGCAATGTGGCCTTGCTAGCTTTTTGGATTACGATGCTTTAAAAGATTTGTTCCTAAGTAGATTCAGAAAAGAAAAGACTCCAGAGGCAATGTTTAAGAAGCTTCGGAATATGAAGCCAAAAGACCTATTAGTGGAAGACTATGCACAAAACTTCAGAAATCTGAATGAGAGGCTCGTCGGCCCGCAAAGGTCTTTGAAGAGCAACTTGGTGATTACTTATGCAAAGGATTGAACAGAGAATTGCAAACTGCAATGGTAGGAAGAGACTAGTTGGTAGGAGCAAATGACTTTAACAACTTGGTGGATGCAGCCAAAAGAGCTAAGAGGAGATGTGGATATCACAAAAAATCAAAGAAAGGGAAGAAGAAAAAAAACAGTGACTCTGACACAGATTTAGACACCGAAATTGATTCTGATGCACAGGATGAGGACAGTGATGACTTAGTGCCAGACAGCTCTAATGAAGAATCCGAAGAGGAGACTCTAGCAAAAGCAGAAAGAGGAAGAAAGACAAGAAGAAAAAGGCCAAGGATAAGGCAAAGAACAAAAAGAAAGATGACAAGAGCTCAAACAGAGACTCTAGATTAGAACAAATGATCAAGGAATTCCGAATAATTACAGAATCTTAGATTGTCACCCACCAGAATCGGCAGAGCCAATATTGCAAAAGCATATTCCGACTATCAAAACAATCCATCCAAACAAAGGAAGCCAATTATTTCCGAAAGTGGAATATGGAGGCACAGAATGCAAAAACAAGGAGGACGTGCTTGCAGCTCAAAAAGAAGTGGATGCAATGGCAGTAATGAGGTCCAAAGGTAAACAACCACTCCTAGGTTTGGGGGAATCTCCTAAGAGTGCAATTATGCCAATTGATTGGACTGAACAACAAAAAGAAGTGGATGCAATGGTAGTAAAGAGGTCCAAAGGTAAACAACCACTTCTAGGTTTGGGGGAATCTCCTAAGAGTGCAATTAATCCAATTGATTGGACTGAACAACAAAAGATTAGAAACAAAGCCCTATAGCAAATCCTGCAAATCAACGCAGCCAAGGAAGCAAAGAAAGCTCAGATACACAAAACGGGAAAACAAAAAATAGATCCGACTCAAACAACACGGTTATCTGACTTCAAGCTTCCAACAGTATTACCGATAATTAACGAGGAGACCATTCATGCAAAAGATGCTAGAGCCTCACAATTAATAGGACAAATAAACACAGCAAGACATCTAGATCGTGAGGAACAAGAAAAGCATAGTCAGCCACATCAAACGGATGCCCCAAAGGCACAGATTCTGACTCCACTTGAACAAAAATTGAAGAGTAATTAAAAGGCCGAGAGCAGCCATAGCCGACACCCAGTAACAGATTTGACAAGGGATATACCTCACATGCATGACAACAATGTAATCTGAAAAAAGGACGCTGCCCACAAGTCAACAAATGATAGTCCATCAAATGCTTTCTTCAAATAATTACTAGGCTCCAATATCCAAATTACATTGGATAGCTACTAAATTTGGTACCAGCATTTAAGGCACAATTATTCCAAGGATTACAAAAGGACAATCTCCCTAAGACACCAGAAGGAATGTTCGAGGAGGAAGAAGAGGAAGCTGCAGATATCTATACCTCAACTGTGAAAGAGGTGGATTACAAAATACCCACAATTGATATAATATACAAACGACATACAACACATGATGTCCTTATTGATGGAGGGTTTGGAATAAACATTATGTCTGAAGAATTGTTCGAAAAATTCTGTTGTAATGAATTAGCTCCAATCCCATTCCAAGTAAGAATGGCTGATTAGAGAAGGATTCAGCCACTGGGCATTCTCAGAGGCCAAGAAATCAACATAGGGGGATTAAACTTCACTATCACCTTTGTTGTACTTTGAATGGAGGAAAGAGACAGCTCCTACTCCATGCTTCTTGATCCAGATGTCCGCTAGGGTCTGGGTAGTAGAAGAAGCCTGATCTCCTAAGGTTTGCGCGCACCTGGAAGTCCTGATATGCCAGCCTGCAATACTCCCTATAATCTCCCAAACTGGGTGCCAAGTCAAAACTGGATCTTGCCTAGAAAACTCATAAGCCAAGTGATGTCCCATCTCGGTGCTGCACCAGCAAACGGCTGCCCAAGTGACCGGTCCTAGCTCGGGTGCAGCCCTCGCTAAGATCCCCATGACTCCCTTCCAAACTGTCTGAGCATGCGAGCAGCTTCAAAGGCAGTGCTTCAGGGACGACTCCTCCTGAAAACACATCTGGCAGTATCCCTCCTGCCCCATCCGCCTCAGCCAGCTGCCAACTGGTAGCCCCTTGTGGGCCACCATCCAAAGAAAGTAAGAGATCTTCCTCGGCCGCCAGCTTGCCCAAAGAGTCTTCCAGAATGTGCGAAGAAAGACCAGAGATATCCCTTGGGCATACGAACTATGTGCTTGTGTGGGTAGCCTGCACTAGAGAGCCCCAAGAGCACGCCTACCAGTACGCGCACTGTAAGAGAAGAAGGGGGTAGGGTTCTCTGAGGTCTCCAATGGTGGCCAGCGCCACTCCCCTGGGTCCCACTCTACCTGTGTCAAGGAACGGCCCTCCCAGATCCAGAGTCTCCAGTCCTGAACCTGCATAATCAGGGGGTCTATATGCCATGTTTTCCTTTGCAGCCCTATGATGCGAAGGCATTGCAAGGGAAGCTGGGGGTCGATCACGGCCTCTCTGCTCTGGAGACGGCTATCATCGGCGACGGAGAAGAAATGAATCGAGGAGTCTGAGAAAAGGCATGCAGCCACCAAAGGGATGCCACGGGGTGTGAACTGCCCTAGCCACCTCTCATCGCTCGGGAGGAGCTATCTGGTGATCATGGGAATCCTCCAACCTGCAGGAATGGTAGCATCGATCTCCGCTCGCCAAGCCTGGATCCCACGTGTCGTACCTACTGCTGCTGCCAGCTCGCCTGGGCTCAGCTGGCTGTAGACATCCCTCCAAACCTGGAGCGAGCGCGCGGGCCCACTCGGCCAGGGTGCCCAAGGGATATGGGATCTCTCTCCAGGCTAGCGACCTGTATCGTCTGTCACCTGGCTGCTCCAGATCAGGGGCTGTCTATCTATCTCCTCTCGGCAGCTAGGGGGAACCTGGGAAAGGCTGTGTCGCAATTTCCTCCAGACCGAGACAAGGCTACGGAGGAAGGGGGAACGGGGTTGAGTCAGTGGGGCAGAAGTGAAGATCCACCGGATAGATGGCTGCCAATCACCCCCTCTTTGGGGGATACACGCACTGAGACCATGCTGAAGCAAGAGCTTCCACGTCTGCCCTCCTGGGGTCAGACCGCGGATGACTAACTTGCCAAGTAATGCCTGACTCTACAGTTCTGGATCTATGATGCCAAGGCCGCCCTCTGTCTGGGGGAGAATGACAGTGTTCCAGGCGACCCGGGCTCTGGTGGTGCCGGAACCGTCTGAGCCAGACCAAAGGAAGTTCCGCACCAGTCTCCTCAGTTGGCCTACACACGATCTCGAGAAACACTAGCAAGAGGCCACGTACCAAGTGGTGGCAAGAAGGACCTGGTTGACCACAAGCGCCCTGCCTGCCAAGGATAGCCGAGCCGTGCTCCAGAAGGCTAGCTTCCGTCGTATGGAGACTAGGACCGGTAAGAACTGCTGAGCCGGCGTGATATCCAGGCCTACCTGGAATCCCAGGTAACGTGTCGTCTGTCCTCTAGGGATCTAGCGAAACCCTAGGAAAATACCCCACTATGAGCTGGCTCCCAGATCCGTAAGAAAACCAACTGACTTATGCCAGTTGATTTTTGCCCCAGCGGCTAGGCAAAAAACCTCTAAGGACAGTCTCACTCGCTCCAGTGACTCGATATCATCCTGCACATAAAGGGCCATGTCGTCTGCATACTCGGAGTCCAGAAGTTCTGCGTCGTCTCGAATAGGGAGGCGCATCCCTCGAAGACCAGTGGTACGGGCTCGTAGGAAGTGAGTCATGGTCTCCGCAAAAAATAGGAAGAGGTAGGGCGCAAGCGGGCAGCCCTGACGCACCGAGCGCTCGAAGGTGAATCTCTCCCCCATCTTGCCGCTGATGATAACCTGACTGGAATCCGACCTGTAGAGGCTAGCAATACCTCTGATCCACTCGTCCGGGAAACCGAACCGAGAGAGAGTACCTTCCAAGAAGACCAGTGTACCCTGTCGTACGCCTTCTCGAAGTCAAGGAGGAGTATGGCAGGGTGCTGGCCACTATGCTGGGCCCACTCCGTTGCCTCTAAGAATGTGAAAATGTTGTCCAAAATTCTGCGATCTTGGACAAAACCAGTATGGGTGTCATGGATCAAGTCATGTAGCAGGGGGCGGATGCGGCTACTGATCATCTTGGCAAGGATTTTGTAGGCAGTCGGGAGGAGGGTGATAGGGCGCCACTTTTTGATCTCCTGACGGTCCCCCCCTTTGGGGATGAGGCAAATCAAGCTTGTCGCAAGGCTCTCTGGCATCTGTCCGCTGGCGAAGATATGCTGGAAGGCTGCGAGCAAGGGCTGGTGGACCTGCTCCGAGAAGGTGGTGAAGAAAGCTCTAGAGAGCCCATCCTCACCTGGGCATTTCTGCCCATCAATAGCGCTCACCGCATCCTGCATCTTTGCCACGGTGAAAGGGGCGAGAAGGGAATCACTCATGCTAGGCTGCACGAGCAACGGTGTATACCTCCACACCTCCTCCCTGCAACGGCGGGCACGAGGGTTTGGGGGCTCCTACTGGAATAGGGATCTGTAGAAATCTGTTGCCAAGTCCTGGACCTCGTCTGGATCTGTCCTGACACTACCATCCTGCGCTCTAAGAGATCAGAGCTTTTCCACTGCTGACCTCTAGCCATGAGTCCTGAAGAACTCTCTGCACATCTTGTCGCCTTTCCTAGCCCAAAAGGACTTGGAACCTCTAGCATGGCTCGGGCTGTAACCTCCTGCCGTCTGAGCTCCTCAGAGCCTGGAGAAGACTGCTGCATCCGTTGTATGGAGGCGAGATCTCGTCTGAGACCCCTCTCCTTCGTCCACCACTGCTGCCTGACCTGAATCGCCTCCTGCTGATAGATGAGACTAGTCTCGGCAAGTGCCTGAGCTACCTGTGCTGCCATATCCCCCATGGGGTCCCAATCCTGCTCCCACAGGTCCATTATCCTGCTGCGAACCGTTGCTCTGGAGTAGATGGAGTCTGGGATCCGGCATGAGCGTGGAGGTGAGGAGTGAGAGGCTGAGTCCAGGACTAGGATGACTGGGGCATGGTCAAAGAGGGTCGTCCCTGGAACCACTCCTGACTCTCCACCTCTGCCTAGCGCCCAATCGCTGACATATAAACGGTCCAACCGCTCCAGAAGTCTGCCTCCCTCCCTCCTGTAACCCCAAGAGAAGTCCAGACTCCCTGTCCATCTGCGAAAGGAAGGCTCCCTCCAGCTGTCCCAACCTCCCACAGCGAACAAGGAGTAGTCCCAATCTGCCTGCTCCGCCTGAGCTATACCGAGGAACTCTGGGCCCCGTCCCTGCTGATCCTCTAAGGTCTCAAGGTTATTGAAGTCCCCTCCTACAATCCAAGAATCCATCTCTGGCAATAAGTCTGTCAAAGAGCTCCAAAAAGCAGCTCTCCGTCTGAGGTCGGTCGGGGCATAGATATTGAGGATGCCGATGCGGGAATCCTCAATATTCAAGCCGACCCAAAGCGCTCGTCTTGGGATCAGGGTGCCAAAGCCACACACATGCTGAACTAGAGAAGCGTTGATGGAGGTACAGACACCCCCACTCCTCCCCTGCTCGCCAATCGAAGGTTCCCAGTAGGTGTGGGAGCGTCCTGTGAGGACCTTCCCACAAATACTGGTCTGAGAAGCCGAAAGCTTGTGTTCCTGCAATAGGAGCACATCTACCCTTCCCACCAAGGCTGGCTGGAGCTCCTGTCTGAGCACCATCTTCCTGGGGCCGCGGGTTCCTAATGAGTGGAACCCGTTGATGTTCCGAGAGATAATGCGTATACTCATGAAGAGGGGAGATGGGCCACAAACAACTGTCTGCGTGCGGTCGATGTCGAGGTGGTCGGAGGATGTCCAGTGTGCAGACGAAGGCGCTTTTGTGAGGGTTTTGAAGGAGAGGCCGGATCATCGGACCCATCCTCTAAAACCTTCAATAGAGGGGAGAGGCCCTTCGTTCCATGGTGGTAAGCTCTCTCTAACCAACTCGACGCCTCTGCCAGGGAAATACTGTAGAAGCCCGCTACCTCTGAGGTCCTCCACGGGCGGAGCCCTTCCGCGTAGACCCACTCGAGAGGCGGTCGAATAATGACCAAAAGGCAGAATCATTTGGCGCCACAGTGCCATCTCAGACGAACGTCACCCTCCTTCCACTTCTGCCGAAGAAGCTCCGCTGCTCTGCTACCGATCCAGTCTTGCACCTGCTCCTGGGACTAATCTCAAATCGTCTCCCAAACATTTTCATTTGTCCATTGCTCATTCCTGTCACCGGTGATAGTGAAGGAATAGCTAGGACCATTGTGGGGGGCAAGGACAGACACCTTACCCTCCGCCCCCTTTCGGAGGAAGAAGATGCTGATGTCTAGGCATTCAGGGAAGGAGCCAATACCCGCTGCATCCAAGTAATCCCAAGGTCCTGCTCGGTAGAACTCCAAAGGTAGAGCTCTAGGAGCAGCCCTTGGGTGTGGGGACGAGGATGAGGAGTCTGAACCAGAGAGAGGGGTGCTGGCTGTCGAACTAGCTGGAGTGGTGCTGGCCAGCTATGGGGAAGGGCCTCTCCCCTCCGTCGGGCTAAGAGGGATAGGCGCGGGGAGGTCTGTGCTGTCTTCGGGGCCGCAGGTGGCGCAGGCAGAGGGGGGGGTTCCCTCGGGATCATGCTCGAGGGAGAGAGGGGGGCTGAAACCAACTGTGTTGGGAGGGATCCTGGAGGGTGGGGAGGTAGGGGAACCGAGGAGGAGGGCGGAGGGGAGGGGGGGCGGGGTGAAGGATGAGGGGGAGGCTGGCTGATCTTCTCCTTCCCTTTCTCCTTCCCCTTACCGGGTTGGTGCTGATTGGTGGCCACAGGGGGCTCTTGCTGTAGATGGGAAGGCTTTTTTGGTCCTGTTTTGTTTCCTTTCTGTTTTCTTTTGACCTCAGTCCAGACCTCAGTCCAGCCTTCCCCTTCAGGAGGGGGTGTCGATGCCTGGAGGGGGGCTCCTGAGTTGTCTGGATGGGGACCTTCTGAGGCTCTGTCCTCATGAAGCGAGGGCAGGAGTGCGCATGGTGCCCAAAGCCGTGGCATCTCAGACACTGATCTGGTCGATCAGTGACCATAATGCGTTGCGTCACCACACCTGTGTCTGTCTCAATCTCGAACTCCGAGGGGATACTCTGCGGATCTAGGACTGCCACTTTGACACGTGGCACCCCTTGGGCTGCCGCCGCATCAACGAAGGTGTCCTGCATGAGCCAGCCAAAGCGCACCCCCAGGTCCTTGATGATCGGGCGAAGCTCGGTTGCGAGGCCTGGGAAAATGAGGGTAACTGGATGGCGAGGAATGCGGAAGCGGGCATCGAAGTCCGCTACACTGAAACCCCTATACCATGGGACCATGAGGATAATCTTCCCACCCACAGAAGTAGGGGACCGTTTGACTATATCGCTCGCAGCCTGTGCTGAGGAGAGCTTGAGCCAGAGGATACCACGTCCCATGAGTGCAACCTCCTCAATGTGGCTGTCCTCAAGGTAGAGGGTGGACTGCAACTAGTCCCTAATGTCTGCTGGTGAAGGGGCGTAGCTGATGACTCTCCCATAAACGGACGTCTGGGAGAAGTCCGTGGCGGCCTGCGTCACCAAGGAGACCTGATGCTCTGTCAGTGTTATGCAGTAGGCTGATGGAGGGGGGGGTCCGTCTGGGCCACCGGTTCCGGGCTCATGGCTGCCATACCGCACCGACAAATTGCGAACTCTCCAAAGGCGGGGGAATGAGAAGGAAATGGCAGAGGCGAAGGAGGGGCGAGTGGTACGGAGGCGGGGGAGGAAAGAGGGAGGGATGGAGAGGTACGGGGAAGCGCGGGGGAAGAGGTGGTGGAGAGGGAGCGGTGGCGAAGGGGGAAGGAGGAGGGAGGGGGGGGGGCAGCGCAGCACAGGGCGGGGAAGAGGGGGAGGGAAAGGGAGGGGGTGTGGCAGCGCAGCACGAGAGGGGGTGGGGAGGAAAAGTGAGTAAGGAGGGGGAGGGGGGGGGCAGTGTTGCGCAGCAGCGGGGAGGGGGAGGAGGGGGCGAGGGGGGGGTGGTAGCGCAACGCGAGGGGGGAAGGTGGGGAGAGGACGGAGGGGTGGAGAGGGGAGGAGAGGGGGGGGGGAATGGCGGGCAGAGAGGGGAGAGAGGGGGACGGTGAGCGGCGACGGCGAAGGAGGAGGGGGAGGGGAGAGGGGGCCGTGCAGCGCGAGGGGGGGGGTAGACGGGAGCGGGGGAGGGGAGGGGGATTCGCAGGAGCGCAAGCACAATATTGTCTACAACGAAAGATGAATTCTGACAAAGCATGAGAAGAATTATGCAGTCATTGAGAGAGAAGCACTTGGAATGGTATATGCATTGCATAAATTTAGGCATTACCTACTTGGAAACAAGGTGATTTTTCATGTAGATCATCAAGCACTCATCTACTTAGTGAATAAACCCCAACTCACTTGCATACTTGCAAGGTGGATGCTTTTGTTATAGGAATTTGATTATTCAATTATACATAGGCCTGGCAACATCATGCTTGAAACCGGCCTCTAATCACTCAGAGGGCAGTGGAACTAATCCTTTAATCACTCCAGCACTTATTTACAGCTCACAAAGCATATATCACAACCATTAACCATTGCATGATCACCATTTGGCATTTACCCATTTGTTCACAAACAAAACCACTGAAAAAGGGATGGAGGCTAGAATGCCCCTGCTCAACAGAAATAGACAAATGCACCCGATTGGCCCCAAACACCGTGGCGCCCCTTTCGGTATTTCTTTATATTTCACAGTGAAATGATTACAAGTTGCATCTGGGAGACCTTCCCTGCAATTGAGCACGCAGCCCCAATTCACTAAGCCTTCGCAAGGCTTTCAAGCATAGAACACCATCACATAAGTGCACTTAACCCATCGGCTCAACCCAAAGGCATTCTCTTTTCCGAGTGCAATTCCATTGGCTGTCCAGATGCAATCACACTGCACCCCAGCTGCTCTCTCTTTGAGTGGTTTCCAGATCGCATAGCTCCAAAATAAAATCAGCAAAGTACCCAACCAAAGAATGACTCATGTAGCACTGCCTGGGCACCTGTGAGCCAAGAAAGAGGTGGCACATGAGGCCAACCAATAGCTTATGGCAAAAAGAAATTGCAGTAGCAAAATCACAACTCACCAAGCCCTGAAAACTCGAACCAAGTCCTCAATCGCCAAGAGGACATAGTAGCCAATGCCCAATTGCATTCTCAGCCAAAGAGGAGTGCAAAGGCATGAAGAAAGAGCATTTACAAGAGCCGACCAGCAAGAATTCCACTGAAAAATGCGAAAAGAAGCACTTCTGTCGCGAAGAAGTGGAAGTTCTTGGGCTCAAAAGAAGCGTGCTTCAGAGAGGAATGCATTGAGAAGGTTTTGGAGAAGTTTCATCGCCGGAAAGTCCTCCAGAACTGAGAAAAACCAGTCAACCAGCGCGTCGGCCCACCCGAAATTCAACAGAAAGCTGTAGCTTTGCAAGAGGAGAGGCCCAGGAGGCGGTAGAAGAAAAAAGGTCCAGAAAAAGCCACTTTTGCAAATTCGACCAGCAAAAGAAGTGCTCAGCTCTGCCCGTTCTACCAAACGCACGGAGGGAAAAGCATATCACTACGAAGGGGAGGCAGAGGGGAAGCCATCGGGCCAAACGGAAGTCGAGGAATCCAAACGGGTGAGGAGTTATGAAGAAAAACGGAATTCAGTTGAAGGAGGCTGAAAAACCAGTCCAAAATGTCAATAAAGGGAGAAGATGAGAGAGAAAACCACACATGTGAAGTTTAGAAGGCCCAGGAAGGTCCAGGAATGGCAAAGGAGCATGTAGAAGGCACTAGAGCCACCTGGAACTCTAGGGGGGCCATTGAAGGTACATGGCCCTCTAGGGGGCCCATTAAAAATGCCACATCATCATCTCCCAACAACCACTCTTTTAATTCCTTGGAATGCCTTTGGGCCTAGGGATTAATTACGCTTATGTGCTAGGCACCATGCCGCGTTTAATTACACATTATTAAGCCCACGCTTGGACTTTTAAAACCAAAGTTGTCACGGTCTTGTAGTACATTAAAGTACTTAGAATTTCACGCCCCCGTGACATAGCCCTCTCCTGAAACAGCAAACTACAGTTTGCTGCCCGAAAACATAGGAGCGAGCATGAAATATAGCATAAAAGAGTATACAAGAAAGCCGCAGCTATAGTATACAGAGACAGTGAAAATATGGCTAGGAGAGGCATGCATCCATCCATATATACTGCTCAGAATCTATGTGATCCTTGGCGATCAATAGTCAAGATGCATCAATATCATGAAGTCTCACAGTGGAGATACTGTCAGCTCAGTATCTCGGATGAAACATACAGTGTCATCAAGCGACCTCATGAAATCACAGTGAACCCGTCTGTACTGAGGGAGTGGAGGTGCTACCCCCCTCTCGAACATCAGGTAATGCTCCAGGCGCTCGCTCTGCTGAACTACCTGTAGGAGCCCGGACCGCAGTCGGCTCTAATTGGAAAGCATCAAGGTAAAGCTGCAATATCCAGATGAATCTGCCAGTTCACCTTCCTCCATCCATTTTGCATCAAGTGATGGGTAATTTTGAAATTTTACCAAGTAGCGACGGATAACTTTACCCTTGAGCTTTCTATCTGTGTGCGCCAGAATCTGCTCTGGGACCAGAAGTTCATCCTATTCTTCCACTTCAGGCTGCACCTCATCAGGTACATCCTCGGGAATATCTCCATGATATTGCTTTAATAAGCTCACATGAAAGGCATTATGTATCTTCCAATGCGGAGGCAACTTCAGCCTATAAGCTACCTCGTTTATCTTTTCAGAAACCTGGAAAGGACCATAGTAACGCATGTTCAGCTTTGTGTACAACCTTTCCTTGCCTTTCTTATTTTTCAGCCTTGCCTTTTGAAAACGCAGCAAAACCCAATCACCTTCTGTGAATACCAATTCCCTGCGGTGCTTATCTGCTGCTCTTTTATGCTTGTCTTGACTTCTTTGCAAGGCATATTTGATCTTCTTGTAAGCCTCTTCAAGGCTTTCCACAAAACGATCAGCTTCGAAGATTTTCTCTTTTGTATGCAAAATGGGAGGTATCTTCCTGGCACCTTCCACTATTTCAAAAGGTGCTTTACCTGTGGATGTGTGCACCGTATTATTGTAAGCATATTCCAGCAAAGGCAAATAATGCTCCCATTTGCTTTTGTGGTCTGAGACATAGCATTTAAACATATCCAAGATGGTAGAGTTTTCCTGCTCCGATTGTCCATCAGACTGAGGGTGAAAAGATGACGAAAAATTCAGCGTAGTGCCCATATTTTCAAACAGTCCTCTCCAAAAGAGGCTGGTCATCCTCGGATCTCTATCACTGATTATGGATTAAGGCATCCCATGATACTTGAAGACATGCTGCAAAAACAATTTGGCCATTTGATCTGCTGTAATTTTCTTTCTTACTGGCACAAAGTGGGCTTGTTTGCTAAACCTGCAAATTATTGTCCACAATCCATCATGTCCAGTAGGAGTACGTGGAAGATCAAACACAAAATCCATAGCTATGCTTTGCCATGGTCTATCCGGAATTGGCAAAGGGTGTAACAACCCAGGTGCCTTCTGCCTGTCAAACTTTACTTTCTAACAAACCATGCATGTGCTCACATATTCTTCCACATCTTTCCTCAAAGATGGCCAATAAAAGTATTGCTCCACTGCTGTAATTGTCGCTGTAATTCCCCTATGTCCTGCATATGGAGGAGCATGACTTTCCATTATGACTTTCTGTCGCATCTGATCAGTGACACAGAGTCGTCCATGCATCAAAATGAAACCCTCTTTCAACATATAGTGATCATGCCTTTGACCATCAGAAAGCTGTTCATAAATAGTTGAAAAATCAGCATCATTAACATACTGATCTTTCATCACATCTAACACATTGTTGTAAGCAATGCTCACTGCTGAAACACTGGGTTTCTTGGAGACTGCTTCAAGCTGTGGCTTCCTGGAAAGTGCATCAGCCACGACATTTTTGTTACCCGGCACATGTACAATTTGAAAATGAAACATTGAGAGGAAGTTAGCCCATCTCATGTGCTTTTCAGATAATTTTCTCTGCGTGAGAAAATATCTAAGTGACTGATGATCAGTTTGCACATAAAAATCAGCTCCAAGAAGGTAATGTTTCCATGTGGTCAAAGCATGTATCACCGCTAACATTTCCTTCTCGTATGTCTGCAAGTACAATTCAGCATCTTTGAGAACTCTACTCTCATATGCAACCACTCTACTATCATGCATCAAAGTGCCTCCTATGCTGTTCCCACATGCATCACAAGTTACAGCGAAGGGTTTTGCAAGATCTGGCAAGATAATAACGGGTTCAGAACACAATTTTTGCTTCAGCTTTTCAAAAGCTGCATTTTCCTTTGGTCCCCACTGAAACGGTAGAGCTTTCTTTTGTAAAGCGTGCAAGGGAGAAGCAATTTCTGCAAAGTACTTTATAAACCTCCGATAGTATGAACACAGCCCAAGAAAGCTTCTGACTTCATGCAGATTTTTCAAAATTGGCCAACTCCTTATGGCCTCAACTTTTGCAGGATCCATCTTGACTCCATCCTTTGACACTATATGACCGAGAAAATGAATCTCATGCATAAAGAACTCACTTTTCTTGGTGTTTATTAATAGCTTGTGTCTTTTCAACTCTTGAAACACAATAGTGAGGTGTTTTCTGTGCTCCTGCTCATTTTTAGAGAACACAATGATGTCATCGAAGAAAGTGCCCACAAACTTTCTGTGTGCTCTAAAAATTATGTCCATCATTCTATTGAAAGTGGCAGGTGCATTAGTCAAACCAAAAGGCATCACAAGGAACTCATATAAGCCAAATGAAGTGCGGAAGGCAGTCTTGTAGACATCTTCAGGCCGTATCCTTATCTGATGGTATCCACTTTTAAGGTTGATACGACTGAACATTGAGGAACCTTCCAACCGATCCAATTTATCATCAATGCGTGGAATTGGAAAACGGTTCTTAATTGTGACTTTATTCAAAGCCCTATAATCAATACACATTCTCCAACTGCCATCCTTCTTTTGCACAAGCAACACAGGGGAACAGTAAGGAGAATTACTTGGCTGTATTAATTCCTTTTCCAAGAGTTCCTTCACTTGTGACATTATCTCTTCCTGTTGTGCCTTACTGACACGATAGGGAGGTATATTAGGCGGTGAGCTTCCTGGAATTATATCAATTTGATGATCCTCGGGCCTCTTGGGAGGTAATTCTTGAGGAAGTGGATCTGAGAAACAATCCTAAAAATCTGAAATAAAAGCAGCCCTTTCTTTATCTAAAGTAGAAAGAGTAGAGCCTTCCTGAACTGGTTGGCTGTCCTCTTTGACAAAAATCAAGTACGCTGAAATATGATGCTTTATTACATTGGAAATACAAGAAGCTGAAACTACAGGGATGGACTCCCCTTTCAACTTTACATCAAGTACATGATTTTTGCCTCTATGAGTTAAAGAAATCTTCTTGTTTCTCATCTGCACATCAGCCCCCACCCTGTACATCCAAGGCATCCCAAGCAAAGCATCACACTCTGGCAAAGGCATAATGTAGAAGTCCTCTGCATCCTGATATCCCTGGATATGCATCCTCAACTTGCCAATGATAGGAGTGACAGGTGTGTTGAGTTCAGGGTTGGCCATATCACACATGCCGGATGGCCCCATTTCCTCAGGCTCGATGCCAAGCCTTCCTGCCATATCAGGAGTTATGAAATTTGCCTTTGCCCCAGAATCAAAGAAAAACAAACAATTCTGATTTCTGATTTTTCCCCATGCTCTGCACATCTCAATCTTTTTCATTTCCTCTTCATCATGTGCATGTGGCAAACTCCCAATCACATCTGGAAGAAGTCCTGCAGAAGGTTTAGGCTTTTTGCCCTTCCGATCAGCCTGTTTATCACCATTCTTATCATCATCTGACCTGTCTCTTTTCTTGAATGGGCAATCATAAGAGCGGTGTCCCTCTCCTTTGCATATAAAACATTTGTTTTGCTCCATGAGTGACTTTTTCTCTTCATGAGATAACTTGGTACGGGGCTGTTTATTAGGCTGTCCACGCCTTTGACCAGCTTTGAATTGGGCTTTTCCTCCCTTTTGCAACGGTCGTTTGCCATAATTTTTATTTTCAGATTTGATGTCCTTATCCTGGTGTTTGGCAGCCCGTTTGTTGTCTTCTTTCTTGCTGTCCATAAAGCCCAAATTCTTCTCCTGCATCCATGCATATGCTGTCCTTGCATTCTCAATTAATTGAGTCATAGAACCTACCTTGGTTTTGATGCAATAATCACGTAACTCACTAGGCAATCCACAACAGTACCTCTCTATTTGCTCTTTCAAAGAAACATGCCTGTAAGAGCTCAATGGCAGCAAAACATCCCAAAACCTCTGGGTGTAATCATCAAGATTCTTGCAAAGTTTGTATGACAAGTCATGCCAGTGTGAAAGTACTTCAACTTCAAAAGTTGGAGTAAGCCAAGTAGAAGAGAACACTTGCTTAAATTCCAGCCAAGTAGTAGGTGCATCTCCATGAAGCATAAGGTTGGTGTACCACTTAAGTGCATTGCCTTTCAAAAATGTGGCAACCTTCCTCATCTTGGATGCTTCTGTAAACAAACCCCCAAGAAATGCAGCATCAAACTGTTGAAGGAATGTGAGGGCTTTGTACCTGTCTTGTTCTCCATTATATGTATCAAACTTGACATGAGAACCACCATCCTTAAATTCTTTATATACATTTGATATTGGTTGTCCCAAAGATGGCTGTATATTTGCAGCATTCCCTTCACTAGGGAGAGCCATGCTTGGCTGAACATTAGGCATGGGAGCATATGCTGTGGCTTGCATGCCTGGCTGCATTCCCACATTGTCATACATGGCTTGTTTTCTATGCCCAATTGGCGGTGAAATCAACATAGCATCAAAGATAGAATCTGTACCAAAATATTCAGGTTGCTTCCTCAAATATGGCTGAGGTGGTTGAGCCACATTTATGGACTGCACATTATTATTTTGAGGAGTAGAAATACCCAAACCAAGGCCTTGTGCTGGCTGCTCATACTGTTGCACTTGATGTACTTTTTGTACCTCTTTCTCAAGTGCTCTTTTGGGCGATTCCTCTCTCTTGGAAGTCACTTTCTGAGTCATTTTTGATGGCTGTCCCTCATGGGAAACTGATGCATGAGTGTGCGGTCCACCATGAGAAGCTGATGCATGTGTGTACTCACTCTTTCCGTGCTTGTGCTTTCTTGATTTCTTCTTCTTCTTGGCATTTGTTTGCACAATCTGAGCCAAATTTTGAGCCAGCTGAGTCAAAAGCAGTCACTGCACTTGCAAGGTATGCATTCAACATAGTAGCATCATCTAACTCACTGCTAGAACTAGTATCACCGTTGAGCTCAGTTGTAGCTTCATGTGTGGCCTGCTCAAAAGGCATTTGTTGTGCTCCCTGCAGCTGTACACTAGCTGGATCATTAAGGCTTTCCTGCCTTCTCCTTTGAGGAGTTGTGGAGCTCTCTTGCTCATGGGTACTCACCATGTTTATGGTTGTAATATTCAGCTGTCAAAAAGTGCAGCAAAGATATCCTTCCACCAAACTACCAAGGCCCACCTCTTGAGAAAGAGTGTGTGGTATCCCGGCAATGGAACCAATGAAACCGGCCTCTAATCACTTCAGCACTTATTTACAGCTCACAAAGCATATATCACAACCATTAACCATTGCATGATCACCATTTGGCATTTACCCATTTGTTCACAAACAAAACCACTGAAAAAGGGATGGAGGCTAGAATGCCCCTGCTCAACAGAAATAGACAAATGCACCCGATTGGCCCCAAACACTGTGGCGCCCCTTTCGCTATTTCTTTATATTTCACAGTGAAATGATTACAAGTTGCATCTGGGAGACCTTCCCTGCAACTGAGCACGCAGCCCTAATTCACTAAGCCTTCGCAAGGCTTTCAAGCATAGAACACCATCACATAAGTGCACTTAACCCATCGGCTCAACCCAAAGGCATTCTCTTTTCCGAGTGCAATTCCATTAGCTGTCCAGATGCAATCACACTGCACCCCAGCTGCACTCTCTTTGAGTGGTTTCAAGATCGCATAGCTCCAAAATAAAATCAGCAAAGTACCCAACCAAAGAATGACTCATGTAGCACTGCCTGGGCAGGCACCTGTGAGCCAAGAAAGAGGCGGCACACGAGGCCAACCAATAGCTTATGGCAAAAAGAAATTGCAGTAGCAAAATCACAACTCACCAAGCCCTAAAAACTCGAACCAAGTCCTCAATCGCCAAGAGGACATAGTAGCCAATGCCCAATTGCATTCTCAGCCAAAGAGGAGTGCAAAGGCATGAAGAAAGAGCATTTACAAGAGCCGACCAGCAAGAATTCCATTGAAAAATGCGAAAAGAAGCACTTCTGTCGCGAAGAAGTGGAAGTTCTTGGGCTCAAAAGAAGCGTGCTTCAGAGAGGAATGCATTGAGAAGGTTTTGGAGAAGTTTCATCGCCGGAAAGTCCTCCAAAACTGAGAAAAACCAGTCAACCAGTGCGTCGGACCACTCGAAATTCAACAGAAAGCTGTAGCTTTGCAAGAGGAGAGGCCCAGGAGGCGGTAGAAGAAAAAAGGTCCAGAAAAAGCCACTTTTGCAAATTCGACCAGCAAAAGAAGTGCTCAGCTCTGCCCGTTCTACCAAACGCACGGAGGGAAAAGCATATCACTACGAAGGGGAGGCAGAGGGGAAGCCATCGGGCCAAACGGAAGTCGAGGAATCCAAACGGGTGAGGAGTTATGAAGAAAAACGGAATTCAGTTGAAGGAGGCTGAAAAACCAGTCCAAAATCTCAACAAAGGGAGAAAATGAGAGAGAAAACCACACATGTGAAGTTTAGAAGGCCCAGGAAGGTCCAGGAATGGCAAAGGAGCATGTAGAAGGCACTAGAGCCACCTGGAACTCTAGGGGGGCCACTGAAGGTACATAGCCCTCTAGGGGGCCCATTAAAAATGCCACATCATCATCTCTCAACAACCACTCTTTTAATTTCTTGGAATGCCTTTGGGCCTAGGGATTAATTACGCTTATGTGCTAGGCACCATGCCGCGTTTAATTACACATTATTAAGCCCACGCTTGGACTTTTAAAACCAAAGTTGTCACGGTCTTGTAGTACATTAAAGTACTTAGAATTTCACGCCCCCGTGACAATGCTATTGCTGATTACTAGAGCAGGTTGATATCAGGAGAAGATCCGACTGGAATACTAGATGATCTGCCTGACGCGGAAATATTCATACACCGAATAGATAATCTTCCAAATTGGTATGATAGAATGTTATTCTTTCTTACTGATGTTCTAATCTCTGACTCGTTAACGAGAGATCATAGGAAAAAACTTATCTTGCAAAGCAATCCTTATTTGGTCATTGTAGGAGTTCTCTACAGGAGAGGGATAGATCAGGTCATAAGGAGATGTGTACAAAGTCATGAGCAAAACGTTGTCTTGGCAGAAGCTTATGGAGGATTAGTAGGAGGCCACTTCTCAGGGGAAAATCACATGAAGAAAGATCATGCAAGCAGGTTTATGGTAGTCAACAGTACTTAAAGATTCTCATAATTATGCAAAATCATGTTTACCATGCCAAAGAGATGACATACCACTTGATCATGACAGAATGCCACATCAACCCATCCTTGCATTGGGCCCATTTCAAAAATGGGGACTAGATTTTGTAGGTCCCATCAAACTAGCAACAAAATATACATGCAACCAATAGATCCTAGGTGCAACTGATTATTGCACAAAGTGGGTGGAGGTTGTAGCCCTCAAAGACAACAAATCAAAATTTGTTGCATGGTTTTTGGTATCCCTATTGAGATTGTATCAGATAAGGGGACACAATTCATCGTATGAACTCTAAAGCCTATCCTCATCTAGTTGTAAGAGTTGTTGAAGCCTGAAATGGAGTGATGCTTCTAGGGAAAGTCTGTGTTCCATAGCTACACTTAGGCTTCTTGCCACAAATTCCATGGGTACTACAGCTTCACATCCATACACCAGTCGGAATGGTGTCAGACCTGTAGCCACCTTCTAGGCTGTCCTCAGTGCCCATAAGACTGAATCTAACTTTTGATCCCAATCTGTAGGGTTGGCAACCAAACATAGGGATAGGGAGAGGGAGAAGCATAGGGATAGGGAGAGGGAGAGGGAGATAGAAAGAGAGGGAGAGGTAGGGAGGAAGGGAGAAAATACAGAAAGAGAGGGAGAGGTAGAGAGAAAGGGAGAGAGGGAGAGAGGAAGGGAGAGAGAGAAGGGCCAGGGAGGAGAGAGGAAGGGGCAAGGGGGGGAGAATTTTATTTTTATTGTTTTTATTTTTATTTTTAGGGCAATGGACCCTTATATATAAAGTGCATTACTAAATGTCATTTTCACATTCACTGCTCGCACTCCTACTTCTCACAACCTTCTTTGTCATCCCCAGCATCCTTCTTTTTCATCTTCCCAAGCATCCTTCCACACTCATGGCTTCCCCTAGGGAAGCCTTTGACCGTTGGATTTCATCTACTCATTCTTATGCCTTAGCAAACTAGATTTACCCTATCTTCTGCAAGCCACTCGATCTCGAATCACACTTGAGATCTTTCCTTCCTACCCATAATCCCTCACTTCAGTTTATCGATAGACTTCTCCATGGGCAATCTGTCATAATTGGATATTTGGAGCTCTCAGCTTAACCAGAGCACTAACTTCAAAAAGACTCTTGGTAGGGCCATGGAAAATGTCCCTCTGTGCGTCCTCATTTAGATTTTCTTCATGCTTTTGTTTGTACTTTCAGCCTAACCATTCCCTTGTGGGTAGTATGCTGTTGATTTCTTGTGAAGAATCATACGTTGTTTTGTGGCTTTTCCCTAACCCCAGTTAGTTCACTAACTACGGTTAGTGAAGGATGTCTCACTTAGACGAAACCTTTCCCTGCTTTGTATTTTCTCACTTCATCTATTGCAAACTTACGTTCAGCTCTCTGACTCTCCTACTCTCTCTTTATCTAACATTTGGTATCAGAGCATCTACTTCTCTCCTCGGACTTTTACCATTGTCCGTGTGTGAGAGTGCTCTTAGATCCTGAGCTCCTGCTTTCTGGACTAGCTCCCACATATTCTACTTCAGCTCCCAAGCTCACGTAGCTCAACTTGCGTACCAGCCTCTAGGTGCCGTACACTCAGCCGTACAACCTGCGCTCTTGGACTGTACAGCCTTCCGCTCATCTTCCGTACAAATCAGCCGTACGAATCAGCGCCATACGCTCCGTTTCGAATCAGCCACCGTACCTTGGTACCTACTCGTCTGTACAGTTGTACCTGCGTACCTGCATCAGCACTGTACGGTGACAGCACTTGCACGCAAGCAGCCGTACAACGTTCGTACATTCTATGGATTTCAAATCTGCACTGTGTCGTACAACAGTGCAAGCTTCCGTACGATACCTGTAACCCGTATTGCTTGCTTCAATCGTATGTGCGCCACGCCATCAGCTCCAGTACCTACAAGCATCGTTTATACGTTGTTGTTTGTATAGGCTCAATCCATCAATTGGATTTCGTTGATGCACAAGTTCATTTGACGTAAAGTGGTATCTGCAAATTTGTTTTCATTTGCAGTCAAGCTTTTTAGCAGAAATTTGGGACTTGTGTGCATTCTGGAACAGAGAATTGCCTTTTCGGTGAAATTTGGCTCAATTTCAGCTCAAAATTTGGGGCTTTTGGCATTCGGATGCATTTTGGCAGAGTACAAGCAATTTGGGATTTTTGCAGTTATTTTTTTTTTTGGGGACTCAGTTTGAGTCACATCTGAGCACTTGGGAATTTTCATTTCGAAACATTGGTAGTAGAATTTACTTCTTTTGCAGATAAATTGCAAATTGGGGCTTTTAGACAATTTGCCCCTTTTTGAGTTGCAATTTCTTGCAAAAATTTGGGGCTTTTTTTCTTTACACAGCAATTTCTTGCATTTTTGGGGCTTTCAGGCAATTTGCCCTCTTTTGGATGCAATTTCCCTGAAGAAATTGGGGCTTTTGGCATTCTGATGCAATTTGGTAGTGTACAAGCATTTTGGGACTGTTGCAGGCAATTTGGGACTCATTTTGAGTGACATTGAAGACATTGAGTAAATTTTGCAGTGTTTTTTGGCAGTTTTGGAGAGCATTTGCAGGATAGTTGAAGTGTACTCTGAGCCTTTGACAGGCTGTGACAGTATTTGTCACTGTGGGCAGATTTTTTCTTTGCAGATTTTACTTGTGCATTTTATATCCCAGGAAGGGATTTCACTTGCTCTGTTTGCTGTATTTTTTCACATTATCTGGTGAAAATGGCTCAGAACAACTCCAATGAAGTGTTCGGGGTTCTCACACAGGTGGATAAGTTGGATGGCACCAACTATTCCTTGTGGAGTTTCATGGTTCACAATATCTTGGTTGGCAAACATCTTTGGGATTATGTCAATGGAGATAAAGCAAGACCAGATACAGCGATTGCACCTGTCACTCCTACAGCTGGAGGCAGGGGTAGAGGTACAAATGCAACACAAGTGGTTGGAGCAGCTGCTCCAGGAACTCCCACAACAGAGCAGAAAAGATGGGACTGTAGAGATGCACAAGCTCTTTCAGTAATTTCTCTTTCTGTCAAGAGGTTCATTATACCTCATATTCAGTCATGCAAGACATCTATGGCAGCTTGGGAGATACTAGAAAGTATTTTTGCAGCAAGAAATGATGCCAGGGTTTCCTTTGTGAAGCGAGAACTTTCCCATACGCATATGGAGGAGGAAGATTCCATGAATTTTCACCTCACAAAGCTTCAGGACCTCAGGGAACAATTGTTGAATATTGATGAAGTCATTCCGGATTCAGGGATGATCACCACCACTCTGAACTCTCGTGAGTCCTATCTCGGTTTCCACACCTCGCTGAATTTGTCATTGAGGGGGGGCAGCAATCCTCTCTCCTTTCACGAGTTGGTAGGACTTTTGTTGCAGGAGGAACAAACTCGCAGAAATATGGCAACCCGGGCTGGCGAGCATGCTATGCTCTCCAAGTTCAAGCCCAAGGGTAAAGGGCAGCAAAAGCCACATGCCAATCAGCCCACACATCAGCATAAAGCTGATTCTGGACAGCCTTCTTATAACGCAAAGGGTGATACAAACAAGCAGAAAAAGAAGGGCATCTGTCATTATTGCAAGAAGCCAAGTCATTATATTGGAGAGTGCAAGAAGGGCATAGCCAAAGAGAAGAAATGGGATTCCGGTATGGCTGTGTCAGATGCATCAGTTCCACATTCTCATGATGGAGGAGATGTTGCAGCCAGCTTTGTTGAAGAGCACTATGCCTTTCTGTCTTGCACTTCAGATTTTTCAGTGGGTAGTTTTAATATTATAGCCACTAATGATGATGGCCCATATGCTTTCTTGACTTGCAGCTATGATCCTTCAAAGGATGAATGCTCTTTTAGCATTGATGAGACACTTCATACTTGGTATTTTGACAGTGATGCTTCAAAGCACATCACTTCCAAGAAGAGTTTTTTTGTAACTCTGCATTCTCCACCCACCAAGAAGAAGGTAACTTGTGCGAATAATTCTTCTTATTCAGTGTGCAGAGTAGGAGACATTATTCTCACATCCACTGATGGCACATATTTCAGAATTTCAGATGTTCTCTATGTGCCAAGGATAAAGAAGTTGCTTTTAGTGTCCTCACTCAATAGAGGAGGATTTCAGGTTTTTTTGTATGATGACAAGTGTGCAGTGAGAGACAAAGAGAATGACTATGCTTTGATGTGTTCTGGCACTTTGTATCGGGGTCTTTTTCAGCTTGACCTATATGAAAAAAGATTCCATCTTGCATTATCAGTTAACACTCCCATTGCTGCGATGCAGAATGCGGAGTTATGGCATGCCAGGTATGGGCACATGAGCTATGGCAGCTTAATGACGCTTCAGAGACATGATATGGTTGATGCATTGCCTCCTTTGGAGTCCCCTCCTCATCATGCATGTGAAGGCTGCATTCTTGGCAAAATGCAGACTTCCCTTCAAAAAGGATGGTGCAGTGAAAGCTTCACGAGAATTACAGCTTATTCACAGTGATGTCTGCGGTCCCATGAGGACACCTGCTTTTGGGGGTTTTCTCTATTTTGTTACATTCATAGATGATTTTACCAACTACACTTGGGTCTATGGTCTCAAGGCAAAATCAAAAGTGTATGCATTTCAAACACTTTGTGGCTATGGTTGAAAGAAAGCAAGTAAGAAATTTTATTAGAGTCTGTGGAAGACCGATGGGTCTATGAGACTGAAAGAAAACCTGATACAAATCACAGTAAGGGTGGAGCTACTAAAATGAGCATCATCACCCGTACTGAATCCTAAGTCTGATCATACATAATCAAATACATTTGGGTATGACAATCAGAAGAAAAAAGACCGGAGTGGAACGAAATCCTCCGTAGGTCATGTCGCCCTGGCTGGTGCATAGCCGGTGATGGGATGCTGGCGTCCGTCAAGAGGTCCCGTGCGTCTCAGTCTCCTGGAGGAGACTCGACACAAGACCAGAGCCACCGTGACTCCCGTGGGACATATCCCGAGTCTAAACAACGACGGGAGGTCTCCCAGAGTGATTTGTGTGTCCCCTCGATGTCTCGTGTGTCGTGCTACGGTCGTCGGGTCGGGGTCTTTGTCACGTCTGCGGCTAGAGATTGGACGATCAATGTCACTCGATGGGAAGAACTCTGTGATCCTGCCCTGAGAGGTGTCTGATGGTGTGGCCAAGCCCCGTCGTCTGAGTAAGTACTCTGTGTGTTGGACCCCCTCATGAATGAAGGCCGCGAGGCATCTCTGATCTGGGTAGGTAAGGAATTTGGAAAGGAGCTCGGAGCCGTCTCTGAAGAGACAGTGGTAGTGACCTCGGATCTCGTAGTACACTGGGCATCTGAAGATAAAATGCTCCTCCGACTCAACCTCCTGACAGTCGCACAATATGCATATGTGATGCTCCCTAGGGATCCCCTCTGCTCTGCCACTCTCTATGCGGAGGCGGTGTGATGATACCCGAAACTGTCCGATGGAGATTCATAGTGAGAGAGGCATATGAAGCTCAATGTATCCCGGTGGTGTGATGAATCCCTCCTCCGGAATACGAAGACAGTAATGTCTGTAGAAACTCAGCTTCACTAGAAGCTCCCTCGGCTCCAACCAGGTCCTAAAGGTGTGTAGCTACAGGAGATCCTCTCGAATGACCTGGTTGGTGTGTGGCCCGATCGGGATGGTGGGTGGGAGTACCAGAGGGGCATCTAAACTATACTCAAAAGGAGGTATCCTATCGATGTGAAACCCTAGTCTCACAAACCATCTGTGAGTCCGTGCATACCAGCATCGCTCATCCCCCTCTACTGCCAACCTCATGGAGGAATCGAGAGCCAACCATGGCAACCTCTGTCTCCTTGATGTGCAGTCCCCATATGATCTAACCCAGTGTAGATATGTGATGGTCTGAAAGGCTGCATCTAGCTGGAGTGGAGAAGCACCAAACTCGGTCTGAATGATGTGATGTGGTACAGATGGTTTCCCCCGGATCAATCCGTGAGAGCATGAGGATCTACAGGCACGTCACTCCACCCATGTCCACTCTATCTCTGACATGTCAGGTCCCCAACAAGGGCTGCCATACGTACTGGCTGGTCGGACCAAGGAGTCGAAGAGAAGAGCCTTGGTCCGAGGGTCCTGAAAGTGGGAGTGGAAGCACTCTCTTTCTAGCCGAGCGAGTGAGGCGTATCCCCTACTGAGTCTAGCCTGCATTGCTGGTCTCATCGTGAAGATCGGGCCGGAGAAGATGACCCCCAAGTAAGTGTATGAGGATACGATCTCAACTGGTGACACACCGAAAGTAAACTACTTCCGTTGCATGTTTGCTCGAGAGGTGTTAAAGATCATGACCTTGGTCTTGCCAAGGTTGACCTCCAAATCATGGGATAAACAAAAAGCTTGCAATGCATCCAGGTGTCGCTGGAGCCCCTCGGGTGTGGATGACAAGAGTGCCACATCATCTGTATAAAGAAGAATCCTGATGATGATCCCGACAAGTGAGCAACCGGTTCCTCCGGAAGCCCCCATGAAAGTCTCAAGCTCATCGATGTAGAGGCCAAATAGGGTTGGTGATAAGGGACAATCCTGTTTGACCCGTATGGTACTCAAGATCTCATCTGTCCAACCTGCACCTGTCCGAACTCGGCCTGAAACTCTCTCATAGAGTGCCATGACTGCCCAGATGATCTCCTGATCAAATCCCAGTGTCTGTAGGTGTGTGATGAGATGAGCTCGAGGTACTGTGTCAAAGGCTTTGCGGAAATCCACAAAGCAGCAATATACCCTCTCCTTCCGTGATCTGGCCTCCTCAATGACACTCCTGAGTGTGAATATGTGATCCATAGTTCCATGGTCTCGCCTAAAACGCCTGACCCTCTGCTCTGAGCCCTCTCATCTCTGCGAACAGGCTGACCGACACATCCAATATTGCTACATAGATCTTGGACATCACATGTCCAATAGTTACTTGGGTCCATGGGATCCCCTGCCTTGTGGATGGGGGTGATGGTGTTGAGTGTCCAAGTGTGAGGGAAGCCAAGGCAAACAACGTCATTGAATAGCTTTGCTAGGATCGGGGCTAACATGTCGATCCCATATGCGATAAACTCAATGCATAGCCCCTCGTGATCCTTAGCGTGACCATTGTGCAGTTTCAATGTCGCGTCCTTGACTCCCTCTCTGGTGAACAACGTGCAAGTGGTGGGGCAGGGTGTGTGTATGAGATCTAGAGTAGGCTGGTGTGGGACATCATGAAGATGGCGTGCATACGTGTGCCAAACTCTTGTGTCGATGAGGGGTGATGGAGACCTACGCTCAAGGAATCTCCACAAAAAATCCTTAGAGTTGTTGCTGTACAAAATGTTCAGTAGCTCCTCCTCATTTCGACGAAGAAATGCATGCTTCTTCTGACGTACGAGACGTCGGTACTTGCGTACCGTGTCTGGTGTGTTTGGGAGGTGACATCTGGTTTCAAGTCAGAGTTATCAGTGATAAGCCTTGCACTCTGCATCGTACCAGTTGTTGTAGGGTACAGAACCAAGAGGTGGTGGTCTAGTGGACTGTGTGGTGTGGGGAAAGATTTGGAGGGCAGCCTCGTGGAGCGTGCGACTAATCAGGACAGCACGGTCCTCTATGAGTGGTATGTGATCGATGTAGGTTAGGAGTCTATTTAGGCGTCCAGAGTAGGCATGGGAGAGGCTGTGACCAAAGTGTGTCATGGTAGGTGTCGTGCTTTCTATGTGGTGTATGTGGTGTGGCTAAGCGTGGGCTGGCGATAGTGAAGAATAGGTATGTGTGATCAGCTCCTCGAGGGAGTGGTGCTACGGTGAAGTCGGTGATACATGAGGTGAAGGCAGGGGATCCCATGATGTAAGCTACTACACTAGTACCCCCCCCGTGTGGGAAGCAAGTAAAACCACCTGAGGAGGGCCATAGGTCAAGCCCGTTGTAAATGATGAGTTCCTGCATCCTACCCACATCAAGGAGTGCGTGTCCATATGGTGTAACAGGCCCGTGTCGGTCCGATGAGATCCTGGTCATACCTACTTCGTCTAGGTCCATGTCTGGTAGCATGATAGAGTCGTCTCGAAAGTCGAGGAGTGGTGCCTGGCGCGTGCTCATCCTAGCGTTGAAGTCCCCAACAAGGAGAACTTCCTTGCGGGCTGAAAGGTTTGGGATATCCTGATGTAAGGGTGCATATGGCGATGTCTCACCCTCCTCTCATGCCACTCTGGCGAAGTGGGATGTGTCTGGCAGGAAGTAGCATATTGCTATGAAAAGGTCACGAGTGGCTGTGCGTCGGATCCGGATCCACATGAATCCGGAGTGTGCGTCCTTCCTTTCAATGGAGATGGCTCCAGTGAGGGAGGGCTTGTACAGTAGTCCAACCCCGCCTGATCCTCGAACTCCTCCGAGAATGAGACAAGACTCAAGGTGCAGACACTTCGAACAAATCGAGGGGGGGAGTATATGTCTCTTTTGAAAGAAAAAGGCATCATGCATCAGCTTACAGTGAGGCTTACACCTCAACAGAATGGCAAAGCTGAGCGGAAGAATCGCACTGCCATGGAAATGGATAGATGCATGCTCACAAGTAAGAAGTTGCCTCACAGGTTTTGGCTAGAAGGCCTCATGTGTGCTCCTACAAAGGCTTTGAAGACAATCACTCCCTATGAGGCATGGCATGCAAGGAAGCCTTCAGTGGACCATTTCAAAGTTTTTGGTTGTGTTGCATATGCCCACGTGCCAGTGGAGTTTAGACACAAGTTGTCAGACAAGGCACTCAGATGCATTTTTGTGGGATATAGTTCACAAAGCAAAGGCTATCGTCTCTATAATCCTGCTACACAAAGATTTTTGTTAGTAGAGATGTTATATTCTTTGAAAATTTTGCACATACACATGCTGAATTTCAGATTCCAGCCTCTTCAGATGATGTGTTTGAGGGGATGCTTCCTATAGCATTTGGTTCCCTCGCTGAAACTCAAAATTTACAGCAACCTCCGCCAGATCCACTTGTACAGATTCAGCCCCCAGCTGATTTAGTACAACCTCAGGGTGTGGATAAAGTTGTCAGGCAAGAAATTCAAGAGATACACGCAGCCAAAACAGTCTCAAATTGGTTGCTTCAGACTCTCAGGGAGAGTAAGCTTGATGCTCCATTGCCTGGCAGGACTCGTAGTGCAGCAAGGCACACAAGGGGGGCTCTTTCAATTGAATCAGCTTATGTAGGTACTCTTCTTGATGAGGAGGAACCTAAGACATTTGAAGAAGCAAAGGATAATGTGCACTGGATGAATGCCATGCACGATGAATTGCAGTCAATTCATAAAAATCAGACTCGGGATGTCGTGGATTTGCCACCAGGTAAGAATGCCATAGGTACACGTTGGGTTTTTAAAGTCAAAAGAAAGCCAGATGGGTCCATTGATGGGTATAAGGCAAGACTGGTTGCAAAAGGATATGTTCAGAAAAAGGGCATAGATTACGAGGAGACTTTTGCTCCTACATCCAGGATGACCACCATCAAGTCAGTCATAGCAATGGCTGCAAATTTTGAATGGAATGTTCATCAGTTGGACATTAAAACAGCTTTCCTCAATGGAGACTTGTTGGAAGAGGTTTATGTCAAGCAACCTCCGGGCTTTGAAATTTCAAGAAATGCACAGGTATGCAAGCTGAATAAAGCTTTGTATGGACTGAAACAAGCCCCACGTGCATGGTATGCAAAAATTGATGCCTTTCTAACCAACAAGGGGCTGCACAATAGTCCAACTGAGAGCACCCTCTACATCAAGAAGGATGGCGGGGATATTTTGGTCATCATTCTTTATGTAGATGACATGCTGCTCACCGGATCAAATGAGGAAGTAATTGCAGATTTCAAAGTCCAATTGAAAGCTACATTTCTTTTTGGGGATCTAGTTTATTCAAGAGAAACGTGGCATTGTTATGTCTCAATCCATGTATGTTCAAAAGCTCCCTTGACAGATTCAACATGCATGATTGCAAGCCTATGTCCACTCCCATGGAGCCGGGGCTGAAGCTTACAATGCATGATGCAGGTGAATCAATTGATGTTACACTCTATAGCCAAGCTGTTGGATGCCTCATCTATCTCTGCAATACACGACCTGATATTCAATTTTTAGTTTCTCAGGTGAGCAGGTATATGCACAGCCTAAAGATTATGCATTGGCAGGCTGTAAAACGCATCTTCCGTTACGTGCAAGGTACAAAGTCTTTTGGCTTGATGTTTCCCAGGGGGGTGACTTACAGATGCATGCTTACAATGACTCAGATTCGGCTAGAGACTATGATACTAGGCAGTCCACCAGTGGGAATTGTTTCTTTCTAGGACATGCTTGCATTTCTTGGTTGAGCAAGAAACAATCTACAGTGGCTACCTCCTCATGGGAAGCTGAGTACAGGGCAGCTTTCACAGCGACAGTTGAATGTGTTTGGCTGCGTCATTTGTTTGCTGATCTTCGTCTTTCATTGGAGGGTTCTTCTCCGATTCTCACTGATAGTCAGAGTGCTATAGCAGTGGCAAAGAATCCTGTGTTTCATGCTCACACGAAGCACATTGAGGTTCACTATCACTATGTCAGAGAGAAGTTGCATGTAGGAGAGATCAATATTGTCAACACATGATAATGTTGCAAATATCTTCACCAAAGCACTTCCACATGAAAAGTTTGAGGCATTTCAAAGTGCCCTGAACTTATCTCCTTTTGGTGATTGATCATTTCCTTGTACATCACATTGGCACTGCAGGGGGGTGTTAGAATTATTATTATAATCTAGCAGTGACCAATGAAATGTAATAAGTAGGTTAGGGGCACTTTTCCCTCTCCAGAGGTTTTTCCCCCTAACCCCAGTTAGTGCACTAACTACAGTTAGTGAAGGATAAGGTTTTGTCACTTAGACAAAACCTTTCCTTGCTTTGTATTTTCTCACTTCATCTATGCAATCTTACGTTCAGCTCTCTGACTCTCCTACTCTCTCTTTATCTAGCAACAGAGTAATAGAGGTGCTAGAACAAGGCACTTTCCAGTTAGTTGACCTTCTTGGCAATATCTTTGATAAACCGGTAAATGGATTCCAGCTAAAGCCCTATGTGGGGCCTGACCCATCAGATCCAAAGATCAACCTTGTAAGTATAGAAGCTTCTAATGATTTTCATCAAATTGCAATTCTAATCTTTGTGGTACAGATATCAACCCAAAGTGGAAACTACATCGGCCAGTGAGCTGACACTGCCAACATGCCGAGGGATGACAAAGATTTCTAATGTAAACCAGCATCCTACAAGACACAGCTCCAAATTATGGCACAAGAAGACAAACATAGGCAACAGGAACAGATTAGCCGCTCTATCCTGCTCCGGTTTTAGAAGCTCAAAGACGTGCTGCATTCCGACCACAACGGGAAACAACCCGCCCAACAGAAGACAATCACCAAGGGCTCCAACACACCCCACACTGAGCAAAGTATATCGAGAGCATAGAGCACTAACGACGCTGCATGAAGGAGCCACTCGCACAGTTGCTGCACAAATGCGGACCTGGCAACATACTCTGAGTCACAACAAAATGGCAGAGAGGGGGGGAACAACTATTCACAACCACATTGGTCCATAGGGAGAACGGAGGAACAATATCGACACGCGACAATAGTCGACCGCCACTCAGCAAGCAATCAACTGTCAAAGAGCGGAACGATGACGAAGCTCTGTTGGGCGATGGTCCAATGACAACAAGTAGTCCGATACGCCGACACAACTACGACTAGGCATACCATCCGATTACATTCCGCCAACCAGAAGTCCGACACACAATCCGACTGCCCTACGCAAGAAAAGACTAAGAGAGTCCGACCACCATCTGATAATCATCAAATTCGAGCTGCATCCGATTGGAATCCGCACCAACGGGACCACAAACAGTTCCGACCCACACCGACATGTCGCCAATATCATCACACACAACACAAATCATACAACGTCCAGTCAAATCTTGAGAACGACATCTCACGCGACAAGGAAAGACACCTCGCACCACTTCGCCACCCCCGATTGCCCACTCCGAGCTACATGCACTATTCTCCTGTGGGAGGAGACCAATTCGACTCCAACGCGTACTTCATTGCAGCTCACACAAGGCGGTCTGCAGTTCTCTCCGACACCGAACTCGACTCTCAAGATCTTCACACGCAGCGACATGGCACCAAAGCGCTCCCTTCCACTACCATCTTCACAAACTACGGGAGACGAGCATTTGTGGTTAGCCCTCCTGAGCGACACCGACATTCTTGAAGCAACCATGGCGAAGAAGAAAGGGCAAACACTAGTCCAGAAAAGCCCACGCACAAAGGAACTCACCGATGCGGAGCCCATCATAATCGCTCTACCAAGCGACGAGGAATCAGATGAGGAGGAATTTATGCCCCCAGCCAAGAAACAGATGCTTCAGCGAGCTTCAAGCAATTCCGCGTCTCTTTGGATCTCAGTCGACACACAAAGTGGCTCAAAAATGTCGGCTATGCTAGCCTACCATGGAATGTTTGGAAGTCTCAGCCGGATGCTCTACAGCAATATGAGAGATTTCAACGAATAGGAGGCATGATTGGACCAAGCCTCATGGTCAATCCAGCCGTAATTTCTCATGTTTTCAACCTTCCAGTCCTAGAAGAAGAGCTCTCCTATGACAAAGATGTCGAGCCCGACATGCACAAGGAATTCGAAGCTGCAGAGACAGCAAATAATTATTCCTTCATCAACAAGATACAAGATCCTTATCGCAGGCAACAACTTGAGTGGTATTTGGAGAGGATCCAACTCCTCATGAAGACAAACACTATGAGTAGGTAAAGCTATGCAATACTTAGAGCTTCTGAAAGAGGTAACCGAATTTCATGGGCCAATGTGCTGCACTCAAGACTGATGAGCGAAGTGACAAGGACCTCAGCAACACCAACAAACACTCAAAGGTGGCACCTTTCATCTTCGCATTATATGATTTCGCTCAGAAATCTAATGTCAGATTTCAGGATATGAGTCTGCGACAGAAGGAACACCGAAGAAAAGATAGGCATGATAAACAAGAGGAAAGAGCCAAACGACAAGAAGGAGAGGCAGTGAAGGCGGCTGGCTATAGCACTGAGGAGGCCAACATGTCAATTTATGGCAAGTCTCTAGCCGATAGTCTCTGGGATACCCCCATAGGAGGACAAGAACGGTTAGCCAGTCCATCCGACTCCAAGAAAAAGTAAAAGACAAAGCTCTCATCCCCACAAAGATGCCGATCAGCAAACTCGACTAGAAATTCAGAGAAGCTGATGCAAATCTGGAGACGGTCATGATCACAACCAAAGAGAGCTACCGACTATCAGTAGTCTCCGCCACAACCGGTGTTGACAGGAAAAATGGTGGGTAACGTGTCTCTCATTGACGTTCAATATACTATGGATGTTTTGAAATCCATACATGAGCAACAGGAGAATGCATACAACCAGCTCACCAAGCAGATTGAAGACCTGCAAACAGAGAATGATGCCTTTAAGCACAAGCTGGAGATACAGCACTAGTAGAAACAGGAATTGGCACACTGCAAACACGAACTAGCAAATAGAGGGTTGTGACCCTCTACTCTATCATCCTGAGAAACCAACTCTCCTCATCTTACCCTGTAGAAGGGTCCAATCTACCCGATCATTGGCCTTCTTGAAATCCAAAAGGAGGATCTTGAGAGGATGGGACTTTTGTCTAGCCCAGTTGATGGCCTCCCAAAAAGAGAATATGCTTCCCAACATGCTTCGCTCCTTAACAAAACCAGTGTAATGCTTGGGAGCAGCTGAAGTAGGTTCAGACTGAAGACCTTGGCTGAGACCTTGTTGGTTGTCTCCAAGATCTTGCGCAGGTCCATATGTATGGCACAAGTACTGGCACATTGCATTGTATGGAAAAACCTTTAAAGTATGTAAGGTACGCTGGCTTTGACCCCCTAAAAAAAGTAGGGAGGAGAGGAGAGATACAAAGGCACGTAGAGGGAGAGGGAGGAGAACAATATACCAGTGACAATAGTCCATAAAATGCAATGATTAATCACCATCAACAATCCAGTAGATTGTACCATAGTTGACTATTGGCGTATCTGTCAGATCATTCCACTCCACCTAGAGCAGTCACAAATAAGGTTACCACAAGAAGGGACAAGGATCTCGAACCACCTTTACTATAAGGATGAGGTTTGGGAGGCCATCACCCCTCAACTTGATGTCACCCGCCCTCTAGAGTAGTTGGGCAGAATGAACAGCTGAAGCCATTAAGAGCAGCAGCAAAGAAGGACAGGCACAGTCCCTTATTTAGCAATAATCTCTCCACAAGGATCAGGCCCTCCGATGAGAATTGAGAGGCCGCGGAAACAACAACCGATATGCCATCGCATGATAGCTGAAAGATTAATATGATGTGCGCCAGAGTAAAACCACATGAAGGTGAGGCTAAACATGCGATGGACACACTAGGATAACCAGATGACCTGCCTGTTCTTCTGGCCCATAGGCCCGAGATCAGCAGGCACACAGCTCCAACACCTTTGTGATGAAGAGGGCCATGTAAACAGTGACTTGCACAAGGAAGTTCTAATACACATTCCCATATGAAAATTCCTTCTGGCCCATAAGCCCGAGATCAGCAGGCACACAGCTCCAACCAACACCTTTGTGATGAAGAGGGCCATGTAAACAGTGACTTGCACAAGGAAGTTCTAATACACATTCCCATATGAAAATTCCTTCTGGCCCATAGGCCCGAGATCAGCAGGCACACAGCTCCAACCAACACCTTTGTGATGAAGAGGGCCATGTAAACAGTGACTTGCACAAGGAAGTTCTAATACACATTCCATATGAAAATTCCTATACAGAACAATACGGCAAGCTTTGTATTGTGTGGTACACTTACTGTTTTTCTTTTTCTTCAATGGGTGTTTTGTAGGGGTGCATTTTAATTTAGATAACTAAATGTCTCCAAGATGCCATTGTTCCGTCTGCTCAAGAAAAATGTGAGGCTGCCCTACAAGCAAGTGAACTCTGGTTCTCATGGTGGGTCTTTCTCTCAAAAGTAATTTGACGGGTGTCTCTCTTAAAAAGAAATCTCTGAGACAGATGCACCTCCTAGTTTGTCTTATGCAAATTCTAGGTTGTTGAAGTCACCTTCCACAACCCATGAGTCAACACCTAGAAAGCAATCTGCATTCTAGATGTCGTAAGAAAGGTCCTCTGTATTGTGTCCGAGCTGGGGCATAAACATTCAACATCCTTGATCTTGAGGTGTCAAAAAATGTGAGAGCGATCCCTCTGTATCACACATAGAATCAGCATCACACACTAGGGATGGTATCACACTAAAGGCCACATTTGCTATATTTGTAAACTTCTTCCGTAGGCCAGTTACAGCCTTCATGGTTAACATGATCATCGTCATCTTCATGAGGATGAATACCTTTGTATAGAAGACCTCTATTTATTTTCCTAAAATCTTAATCTGTGTATGGGTGCATGTGCATGCAATTGCATGAAGGCTTACCATTTTGTTTTTAATCATTCATCTATGATTGTGAAAGTAGGAAGGTCTGGCTCAACTTGATATGTTTTGTTGATATCTCACTGGTTTTTTCCTGAGTTAGTTAGCTTCGACCATAGTTAAGATAGTCTTCTGATCTGGTTCTCAGGTAGGTGGGCCTTGTACCTAATGGAGTAAATATACTGATAAATTGCAGGTTTTACATCTGGCATCTACCGTTACTCCGAATCAGTTTGAAGCAGAGAAGCTGACAGGTTGCAGGTACATTTGTGAGGCCCCTGGTTGGGCTTGAAGGATCCTTTTTCTTGTGGTCTGCTTCCCTTTTAAAATAATAATAACAATGGTAAGTAAGCAACATATGAGGATTGGGCATGTCTAATGTTTCTCGTTTAATCTACATACATTGCATCTATTGGGTATAGATCACTGAAGCTTGTAAATCAGAGTATGGAAGATGCTGACAGAAAGAAAGAAAGAAAGAAAGAAAGAAAGAAACGTTAACGTCATGTGGAGTCCTCATGGACCTATGAGACAAAGCACACACTCAAAAATATTTTCTCATACAAGCCACCCTGGGCTGATGCAAGAGCTTGCGAAGGCCCTTGCTGAGTGCTGTACTGAGAGACTCAAAAACCAAACTCAATCGGAGTCAAACCTCAGAAATCCTGAGAGAAAAAAGATGTGATCGACTATGATCTTGGTGCCTTGGTAGTCCTCCAATGGGATATGAGGATATCTTCTGGTTGCCTCTCGCTGTGGTGGGGGATTTAGCCTCCGTGGTCTTTGTGGTGGGCCGTCTCAAGAGTGATACCTCGATGCTGATGGTCCCCTCTGACTAGAGCCGGGATAGGCTGGACCTATGCTGCAGTTTGTTTCTGCATTGCTACTCCACCACTCCAAAGTGAGCTGATGCTGACTCGAACGTGTAGAAGTCTATGACATTCCTCTGTGTCTGGTCTAGCTCTGTCTCCAGTGTCACTATCACCTCTTGTTTTCTCATTTGTCTCAATAGAATCCCTCTATGTTGTCACATCTCGATAAAGTAGAGACTGATGCAGACCTGATCATGAAAATGGATCAACCAGGGAAGGGGATCCCATTTCATTGGGAACTACCACACTCTCATGATTCACCACTCACTGGAGAGAGATGAGCACCTTCAGAGAGGTGTAGGGGAAGCGGACCTTTGGATAGGTTGGGTTTCGGAGACAACACTCTACTGTAGACCACATCTTCACTCTATGGCCATCATCAAGGAGGCGAGATCGAGATCTTAGAAAGTCTATGCATGCGTTGTAGACTTTTAGAAGGCCTTTGACATAGTTCCACGATCTCATATGGTTAGAGACTTAAAGAGATGCAGATCCGAGGAGTCATGATCTAGGGGTGCTGGGTCTATATGAGTCAGTCAAATAGTCTGTCAAAGCACGTGCCTCAGATAGCCTTTTCAGAGTGGATTGAGAGCACGATTGGAGTTTAGCGGGGATGCCCTCTCTCATCAACACCTTTTGGGCTAATGAATTCGATACCTAATTAGCCTGTCAGAGTACACGCCCCAGATAGCCTATCAGAGTGGATTGAGAGCACGATTGGAGTGAAGCGGGATGCCCCCCCTCATCAATGAAGGAACACATGGTGGAGAGAGAGATAGAGGAAGTGATACTCAAAAGGAGACATAATGAAATGGAAATGAAATGACTAGAGCAATGAACAAAAGGAGAGTACTCACATGTAGATAGACCAAAGAGCTTGTACCTTGATGATTGATTGATTTGACAATAGACAAGTACAACTCTTATATAGAGCGCGCACACACACACACACACATATGAACACCAATGCATATGGGATAACTCCCAAGGTGACACATGGCATTCATAGGACACACTAGACTAGAACTCACACTAGAACACACCAAACTGACTCAACTTGGCTTCATATTCTAATAGCCCCCCATGAGGGCAAGGTGAGAGACTACTGGAATGGAACCAAGAACAGAACATGACAGTGATAGGACTACTAAACTGTGCAATGTCTGAACTAGACACGGCTCCCATGCCAATCTCAGAAGCTGAAGTCTGAGCATGGTTTAGAGGTCAGAATGAGCACTCGCATGGCTTTTACGTCCCAAACATGACTCAGAGGCTCATGTCTCACCATGGATGCATGAAAAACTCAGACGTCTAGAAGACCAACGCACCAACATCCTGGAACTCATATGCCAAGCGTGATAACTAGACCCTATCAATGCCAATACATATCCCCCTCTTGACTCTAGGGACTAACTAGGAACATGGAGTCATACACCAAACATATAAGAGAAAATACATCATTTGAGGAGGACAATCCAAGGCAAAAGACCTTTATTGATGTTCCAAACATTCATTTTAGAGGGACTACTGAAGGCAGAAAACCTTTAACTCAAACATATTTAAAAGATAAAAGATTTCATTCATTTTATGCATAGCAAGGTCAGAGAACCCATGAGCCCGAAGTAGCTACCACACAAGAGTGCACATCCTGATGCAAAGAGGTATGTCGGTAAAGAACCAGGTGAGAATGCCCTTGAATGATGCGTCGATGAAGGCCATAGGTGTAGCTACCAAGAGAGATTATGTCATGACTCTCAATGTGCCGGAAGGAGTTACAAATGTCGAGTAACTTCACTTGATTTTACAATGTCCCCGATCAAATGTTACAAAATAGTGATGATTTTACAAAATTTCTTGGCAAGCCTCAAGAGTTTTACATAGAGGAGGCTGTAATACAATTGTAGGAATCAAAGAATCAGAAAAGCCCTAATTTTTGAAATTAGGGTTATTTCTTTTTTTCGTTTTTTTTTTTTGCAAAAAGAGACTTCTATTAAGTATTAAAGAAAAACCGTTAGAGCAAGCTCCATACGGGATACATCATGCAATGCACGAAAAGCTCAAGAGCCAAAAAGAGAGGATTGAGGTTGATAGTGCCATCTCAATCCGGTAGAAACCTCTAAGAAAAAGGGAGAACCCCTCCAAACTCGAAGAAATATAGTCCTTCTAGTAGAGGCTGCCCGTGAAGGGCCCTACATGCTAGCCCATATGGCTATCAAAGTGTGAACCGTGTCAGTCCAAATGCCCGTGAACACCTGTGATGGGTGTATCTGGGTGCCATCCAAGGCCTCAGTACATCTGGCTCTCCAAATGTGCCAAGAGGAAATGCTAGCCAAAATCTCCCAAGAGGTGTCTACTAAAGCATGAGAAGCTCTGAAGGGAGTAAGTGGTACATCCTGAAGGGAGTAGGGCTCTATCACCTGCCGACGGACCGAGAGTGCCCAAGAAGAAGGCTCACCCTCATAAAACACCTGGGGCCCGGTAAGGGATAACCATGCAACCGAGCCCCAAGTCATGAAGAAAGGGGAAGTGTGAAAGATGCTGAGTATCTGAGCAACCCCTTTCCAAATAGTCCTCGCCTGGCTGCAGTCCCAAAGGCAATGTCGCACTGACTCCTTTGCAGAATGACATCAAGGAGAAGTGGGATCAGCCCCAAATCGTGATCTCCACAGGTTCACTGTAATCCCTCCATGAATAGAAAGCCAAAAGAAAAGAGTGATCTTTCTATTTCTGAGGGATTTCCAGAGCCTCCTCCAGAAATTTCTATGCAAATCTACAGTGATGAAGAAGCTTTCCCAATGGGGGGCTCTGGAGGGAATCCAACCCCTACTGTTCAACTGAAATCTCCTGGCATTACCAACTGTGAAATGAAAGAAGGGAATCCCCCTCTCTCGGTGCCCATGATCTATCCATTCCCACTCTCTTGGGTCCCACTGCAAGCACCTGATAGGTGCACCTCCATATAACCACAACTTCAGGATCCCAAGGCCAAGAGCGGAGGGTCGGGGTCTAAGTACCACTGCAAGCTCACTCCATGGTCCACAAAACCAGCAATCCTGACAGGCTGAAAGGCAACCTCAAGAAGAATGCCATCCTTGGATGTAGAGAGTAAGCCTCCATCCCCAACGTTAAAGACCAGTGCGTCTTCCTCGAGACCTCGGAGAGCGATCACCTGTAAAGGAACTGATGTCCTCGAAAAAGCCCCCATCCAAGTGGTGGAAGTAATAGGCAACTCAGCTGTCCATTCCACCAAGATGGCTGCACCTATCTGCTGAATCCTGCATGCTACCCCTCTAAGGTGACTCACGGACTGCAGTCTCTGATCCTTAGGTAGCCTGATAAAAGCTTTCCAAGTGCCTACTGTGTAGGCGGGGCCTCTCTCCCATTTAGACCACTGCATGTAATGGGAAGTCCCCAGTGGTCTGGCATGCTCGTCAAGAATACTATCATTCCAAATGATCGGCTGCCTATCAATCTCTTCGACGGTAGAAGGTGGAATCCTTCGAAGAGTGTTCCTAAAGCTCCCCCAAGCTTTCAGGATGGCAGTCATGAGAGCAGAGGCAGGAGATCTGAGAGGGGCGGAAGTGAAAATCCAGCGAGGGCTGTCCACCCAATCATCTCCCAAGGTTGGTGTGCAAGCCTGAATGCGTCCAAAAAAGAAATCCTTCCAAGGTTCCTGCTCAGGCATGAGTCCCCTCACCACCACCTTACAAAGCAATGCCGTCCACTGCAAGTCCGGGTCAATGACATTAAGGCCCCCTTCACATGTAGGGAGAATAATGGTCTCCCAGGCCACCCTTGTTGCAACATCTGTTGTGCCATCAAGTCCACTCCATAAAAAATTCCTGACTGGTCTGATGAGCTGAGTGATGCAATCCCTAGACCGGCACCAGCAAGAACACACAAACCAGGAGGTGGCCAAGAGAACTTGGTTCACTACCACAACTCTAGATGCAAGGTCGAGTTTGGCAGAGCTCCAAAAAAGGAGCTTTCTTCTTATACTTTCTAGTACTGGGGCAAACTGCTGTGCTGGAGAGATGTCCAATCCTACCTAGCATCCCAAATACCTGATAGGAACACCCCTCTGAATCCAGGAATAGCCAATGTCAACTCCCCAGCCTTGAGTGTCCTCATCACTGATCCAAAAGCCAAAGGATTTATGCCAGTTAATGTGTGCCCCTGCAGCTGAGCAAAAAATATCCAAGGCTGTCGGGAAAGAATCAAGTGACTGCGAAGAGGCCTCAATAAAAATAGCAGTGTCATCAGCCAACTCACAGTCAAGAAGCTCTTGCTCCTGTCTCAAGGGCAATCTCAGCCCAAAAAGCTCAGCCTGAGATCTAAGGAAGATACTCATAGCTTCTGCCACAAAAAGAAAGAGGAAGGGGGCTAAAGGGCATCCCTGACGAATTGATCTGGAAATATGAAACGTGTCACCCCTTACCCCTCCAATCAAAACCTGTTTGTGGGCTGATCTGTAAAGGGAGGCCACCCCTCTAATCCAAGCATCTGAAAATCCAAACCGTAGAAGAGTGCCCTCAAGAAAACCCCAATCTACTCTGTCATAGGCTTTCTCAAAGTCCAGGAGTAGAACTGCTAGCCTCTGCCCACTCTGCATAGCCCACTCTGTGGCTTCCCAAAAGGAAAAGATATTATCAAAAATGTTCCTGACATGCACAAAGCCTGTCTGAGTATCATGGATGAGGTCTGGAAGAAGGGGCTGTAATCGGATGCTGATCGCCTTGGCAAGGATTTTGTAAAGAGTGCCCAAAAGAGTGATGGGTCTCCAATGGGATACAAAATTCCTGTTGCCACCTTTCGGGATAAGGTGAATGAGTCCCTCGGTCAATGAGTCAGGCATCTCACCCGAGTCCCAAATGCCCTGCAGGGCTGAAGTAATATGATCACCTATCATATCCCAAAAGGCTATAAAAAAAGGAATAAGGCCATCGAAACCAAGGCATTTGCCCTTATGAAGGGCAGAGAGAGCAGTCTTGAATTCTATGTTGGTAAAGCATGCATCAAGTGAGCATAACATCTCTGGGGTGACCAACACAGGTAAACTCTGCCAAACTTCATCTCTAGCCATCTCTCTGGCCTGTGAGTTCGGATCTGCGGAAAGTAGGGAGGCATAGAAAGGTGTCGCTAAGTGCATGATGGTCTCCGGATGGGATTGCAAAATGCCGTCAGAGTCAATAAGCTGCCTGACACTCTCTCTACTATGTCTGGGACCAAGTGTAGAGAAAAAGTGTTTATTGACTCTCCCTCCCATCTGTATCCAAAAGGACTCCCGTGCATGGAAGGCATACTCTGCTCTCTGATCAAGCAAGGTCTGCAAGTGAGCCCTTGCCGCAGCAAGGCACTCTTATATCCAAGCATCTGATGGTCGTTTCTGCTCCTCCCTCTATAAGGCTGCCAACTGCCGGCGGATACCAATCTCTCGCCTGAGTACCTCACCTCGCCAAGCACTAGCGACGGAGTGATAAAAGTCACTGCTACTGGCAAGTGCTGTGGCCACATGTGAAGGACCGCCCCCCCCCCCACTGCATATGAGAAACCCAGATCTCCAACACTGCCTCTGTGAGAGTCTCATCCATGTATAAGGGGTCGGGGATCCTGATACTGTGAGACTGTCCTCTCAGATGAGGCTTTGAGATGGACAAAATTACCGGAAAATGGTTTGAAGTGGAAACACCGGGTGTAATCTATCCCCCCTCTATCAAGAGCCCAGTCACCCACATAGAATCTGTCAATCCGAGCATGGATAGGCACCTGCACCCTATGGTTCGACCAGGAAAACAAAAGTGACTGAGACTGAATAAGACATGCATCATTTGACCAAACATCTCTGCCACTGAACCTGAACAAGAAGGCATCCCAGGCTGCTCTCTCAAGGGAGTGGATACCACCTTCTCTGCCCCCTTTCTTATCAGAAGGTGCCTCAACCATGTTGAAGTCACCTCCAATAATCCATGAATCCGCAATGTCAGCCCACGAGAGCAACTCTTTCCAAAACAAAACACGATCCCCTCTGTTGTTCGGAGCATAGAGGTTGAGGAAACCAACCTTACATCCGTCAATTAGAAGTAAAACTGACTGGGCCCTGGAGGGGGTTATGGTACCATGTCCAATGACCAGAGGGAGAATAGAATCTGAAACTGAAATGCATGTACCTCCTCTAGTTCCCAAGGCTGGAAGCCAAAAAGTCCGAGAGCAGCTTACCTGACTTGGAGCAATCTCTGACATCCAGTTTGTGTTCCTGAAGAAAAAGAATGTCTAGGGAACCACCTGAAACACCTGGATGGAGCTGATTCGTGATCAGCTGTCTGCGACGGCGATGAGGGATGCCGCCCAATCCCAGTATATTCCAACTGGCTATCCTCGTCGGCGGGAGGAAGTGGGTTGGAATACCTTACTCGACTTGGTGGTGGAAAAAGAAACCTCTACCGGAGCAGACCTCCTGCCATACACACGAGGTCCAAGGGGAGGAAAGTCCACAAGTGAGAGAGAGAAGGATCTCTCGAGCGATGCCGATAACTGGCTCTCCAAAAGTAGAGGGTACAAAATCATCATCTGGGAGGCTAGAGAGGTCCTCCAAAGCAGAAAATGAGTTCCGTTGAGCCAATCCTGGGGAGGGGGTACGAAGGATTCCTACCGAAGCAGGAAGAGAATGTAAGAACCCCCTTCCCTTTGTCCAAAGAGGGAAGCACCTGTACTGGATCCTGATCAAAAAGTGGTGCGGACGAGGTGCCAATAACCTGGGCTGCTGAGGAAGGTACAGCCTGATCCAAGGGTGGAGTCGAACAAGGCTCCTGAACACTAGTCTTCTCCCGAGGCTCCAAGGGGGTAGCCTCCGAAGAGGTGGAGGTGTGAACTAAAGTAGAGGGCCTAACCAAGACCGGAACCCACCGTGGGCCAGAGGTGGTGGTGCGGGGTGCCGAAGGGACTCGAGTAGCCCTAGGAGGGGGGGGGAACCCGTGTCTGAGGCCGTGTCTGTGGAGCGGTAGGTCCTACTCCTGCTCTCTGTTGTAAGCTAGTACGAGCTGGTTGCTTTCTGGGCCTCTTTTTCTTCTTTGGGCAATCTCTGGCGAAGTGCCCCGAGGATCTGCAAATCCTGCCCTGGTCCTGCCGACCTGCAACCTCAAATCTCTAGCGGAAGAAAGACCCATCGGGTCACTGTAGCATGATGTGGTCATTTGAAATATTGGGGTCCTAGATAATGACCCTAACCCTGGATACCCCATCCATCCTGACCGCCTCAGCAGCTGAAGAGGGCTCGCCAGGGAGAGGGGGGATCTCTGCTACCACACCAAACCTTTCGCCAATAATTGAAAGAAGCCGGTAATAAACTGAGGGAAGACCAAGGAACCTGATGAAAACATAAACTCCCTGCTTGTCCTCTTCAACTGGGTTAAATCAAGGTGTGTTGGCCGATTCAAACACAAAATATAAAAAACTCTGTCCACTTTCCTGAAACCCAGGAGACCCTTATAAGAGAATAGGGGTACTCCAGATGAAGGAGTGGGTGAAGGAAGAAGGGAGAGAGAAGAAGAAGCCAAGGAGGAGTCAGCAAGGCGACAGCAAGGAGGAGGAGGGGAGAGGAGAGGAGGAGTGGAGGAGAGGGGGAGGAGAGGAGTAGAGGAGAGGGGAAGGAGGAGGAGTAGAAGCAGAAGTAGAAGTAGAATTTATTAGCGTCCTCGGGGGGCCAAAAAATGACCCATGGGACCCGTCTCGATACAATGTAAAAAGAGTCTCCTCAAGGAGAGGGGTCAGGAGTCTATGAGTTCTTGACGACAGGTAAAAAGACGAGTGACAAAAGATCCCAATGCTGCCGAAGAGGCAGTGAAGAGAACTGATGTCAACTGAGCAGAGTCCCCCAGTATCTGCTGGTAGTCCTCCCTGATATGTGCATATCGGACGGACTGTAGAGCTACATGTGCCTCCGTCTCAACTGTCTGCATGTCACAAAGGGTACAGACTCTGGGCTGGTGTATCCAAGCTCCCTGCTCAGTGGCAAATGTATGAGATCTAGTACGGAACCTGGCGATGTTTCTACGATATAGAAGGGGGATAGGTGTGCTAATATAAGACTGAGCATGAAGCTTTACCCTCTTTTCACTTGTCAGCCAGTGATTCCGTAAAGTGCTCAGTAAAGACAGTTGAAACTCTTGCATGTTGACCTTTTCAGGCGGCATGGTCAAATATGCTTCCACTTTCCATCTGCTGAGCCATTTTCTTATGTCGGTAATAGAGCGTTGTTGCTCCCTCAAGGGTGCAGTCCTGGTATGTCTCCTAGTCGTAGCTCTGCGTCTAACCAAGGCCACTGTGACCCCTGTTGGTCGGGCTCCGACCCTAAACAAGGAGGGGATGTCCCCAAGTGTGATCTGTGAGTCAACCCTCTGTCTGAGCTGTCCGGTCAGAGGCTCCGGGTCGCGGTCATGTCGAGGTCTCGCCTTATGGGGGTCTATGTGATCTGGCTGAAAGAACTCCGTGATAGAACCCTGAGAGGTATCAGTCAAGGGAGAAGTCTGTTCTTGTCTTCGTGCTCGGAGTATCCTATCTCAGTGTCAAAGCATCTCACCAAGGAGTCAAAAAGCAACCCTTTGGTCCGTGGATCTTGAAAATGAGAGCGGAAGCGCTGTCTCTCAAGTCTAGCCAATGAAGCATATCCTCTGCTGAGGCGCGCCTGCATCGTGGGTCTCATGGTGAAGGTGGGTCCGGAAAAGACAACCCAGACAAGTGTATGATGAAACTACCTCAGCAAGGGACCCCTCAAAAGTGAAATGCTCATTGCACATGACGACTCGGGATGTGTTGAAGATCATAACCTTGGTTTTACCCAAGTTGACCTTCAAGTCATGAGACTCACAAAAAGACTATAGTGCGTCAAGGTGTCTTTGGAGCCCCTTTGTTGAGGACAACAAGAGAGCCACGTCATCTACGTAAAGTAATATCCGGATCAGCGTGCCTGCAAGAGAGCAACCTACCCCACCCTGTGCCTGCATCACTGTCTCGAGCTCGTCGATGTAGAGGCCAAACAATGTAGGTGACAATGGGCACCCTTGTTTGACTCCGATAGTGCTCATGATCTCGTCTGTCCATCCAGATCCTGTCCGGACTCTACCCGAAACTCGCTCATAAAGTGCCATGACAGCCCAAATGATCTCCTGGTCGTAACCCAAATCATGTAGCCGTCGTAAGAGACGGGGTCTCGGAACGGTGTCAAATGCTTTGCGGAAGTCCACAAAGCAACAGTAAACCCTCTGCTTCCGTGCCCTCGTCTCCTTGATGATGCATCTGAGCACGAGAATGTGGTCCATGGTCCCATGATCCCGCCTGAAACCGGCCTGTCCTGCTGCTCTGAGTCCTCGACACTCCACAAATCTGGTGACCTCAGAATCAAGTACTGATGCATAAATCTTAGACATGACATGTCCAATCATGATGGTCTTGTAGTTCTCCGGGTTCATGGGATCCCCTGCCTTGTGGATGGGTGAGATAGTGTTGATGGTCCAGGTGCATGGAAAGCCCAAGCAAACGGCTTCATTAAATAGCTTGGCTAAGATCGGGGCTATAGAAGGTTAATCCCATATGCAATGAACTCAGTGCACAGTCCCTCATGATCCTTCGCTCGGCCATTATGAAGTTTCATTACGGCATCCTTTACCCCCCCCAAGTGAAGAGGGTGCAGGATGTAGAGCGTGGCATATGTGATAGGTTAGGGGCTGGCTAATTTGGGATATCATAGAGCGTGCATGCATAATCAGACCACACTTGAGTGTTAGTGAGTGGTGGGGGGGACCATCCCTCTAGAAATCTCCACCAGAAGTCCTTAGAGTTGTTATTGAACAGAATGTTCAGTAGCTCCTCCTCATTCCGACGCACGAAGTCAAGTTTCTTCTTGCGTACCACACAACGCTACTCGTGTAGCATCGCTGATTCGCTCGGAAGGTTGTTTTTTGTTTCGAATTTGAGCTGATGGCATAAAGCCTTACACTCATCATCGTACCAGCTATTACAGGATATGGTCCTAGGAGATGGTGGACGGGTGGAGCGGGTGGTGTGGGGGAAGGCGTGAAGAGCAGCCTCGTGTAGTGAGCGAGTGACTAGGGCAGCACGGTCTTCTAGTAAGGGTATAAAGTCAATGTATGCGAGAAGAATGTACAGACGACCATAGAGCGAGAGAGAGCGAGAGAGAGAGAGAGAGAGAGAGAGAGAGAGAGAGAGAGATTAACGTCCTGCGGGAGACCTCACGAGTCTATGGGGACAAGATACACACCCAAAAATTTGCAAATGGGTTTAGATTTGAAATCACGAATCAAGGCTTGTCCATCATGATAGACTACCCATTTTCCAGCTTTGCGTGTATCCTTCACTTTAGCGAGTTCAACATTCCTTTGTTTGAGCTAAGTCGGAGTGAGCTCATCAGATATCCATATCCGTGTACCTTTCAGCTTGTTTTTCTGTCGGAGAATGTTGGTTCTTCCTGCCCTCTCTGTGAAATAAACTTGTACTTGTGTTCCCTTCTGAGAGATATAACTAATGTCAGCTTCATCCCATTCTATCTGTGGTATCTCCTTCTTGAGACACGTGAGCTTTTCTTCTTCTATGTATCCCTCAGTAAAAACATCAACCGGTCAGCCAGGCAATTCTCTGGCAGCCCCCCAATGCACAATATTTTCAATGAGCAATAAGGACCTGAGAGGGATCAGAGTAGCTAGAGGGAGCAAGCGGCAAACAACAGTGAGAAAAAGAACAAGAAAACGAGTTGAGGACCTAGATCCCAAAGCTCGCGACATTGAAGCTGCGTAATGTCAATTAATGTCATTTTGCGTATTGTCCTCCAAAAAAGCCAGTGCCAATGGGCAAGAAGCAAGTGAAAATGAGCACCGAGTAAACTAGTAGCTTGGCTGGCCAGTTGAGAGTGAAGATGCCAGTTCATAGTGAGGATGCCAAGTGTAGATCACAAGCGAAAAGCCTGTGAAGAAGTAGATCAACAAGGATAGGCAAAGTGGAATTGTAAACATGTTTTCTTGCTCTTTTACCTCTGCATAAAAATCTGCTTTGTTGATTTTGTTGTTGGCTATAATAGCCATCTCTTTCTTGGCTGAACTGACCTGAGTGGTAATCATCTCTTCGACCATGGAGACAAGTGTTGGTGCTGGTGGATGAGGCTGCAATATCAGAGTATGAGGGCTTGCTGATTGGTGTGGTGGCAAATTGTTTCATTTTAGGGAAAGACGGGGACTCCATAATGGCAGCCTGTGCAATCTATGGACCCCTAAGCTGAAGCTAACCCCTCAAACTGGGCTAGGGGATCAGCCCAGTTTGAGGTGTATTAGATCTTCCCTTTTGCTCTGCTCTAGACGACCTGGACGAAAAGGCTGCTCTGCTGTTGTACGAATGCGGCGGCAACTGTACGACGAAGGCTTAACGCAGCTATACGACTTGTACGGTTGTACGGCTTGAGTCAGGGGTAGATGAGGGCAAGAGCGCAGAGGCGGATGGAGGGGGTAGACCTAGATGAACAATAGAAGCAAACAAAGCTGAACAGAGAAACCAGATGCAAATAGGCGAAGATAGATGGAAGGAGCAAACAAAGGTGTATCGAGAGAGAGAGAGAGAGAGAGAGAGAGAGAGATTAACGCCCGCGGAAGGCCTCGTGGGCCTATGGGACAAAGTGCAAAACTCACCAAAAGGGAAGAAACCCATACAAGACAAAGTGCGCTAAGGCCCTTGCTGATTACTAAGCTGAAATTTTAAAAAAAAACTCAATAGCTCAAGCAAAATCCAGTACAAAATATATATCATGGGGATGGCAGAAATTGGAGCTAGGCTGAGACTAGAGCTAGGACTCAGAACTTGAAACCCGGCATTGTGGTGGCACACCTATGAGCGGCGAAAATGTCTCAGATCTGCGTTTGTCGGGTGGTCTCATGCTGTCGTGGCGGGAGGGGGAATCTCTAAACTCACTAAGCTATGTTTAGAGTGACCCCTTGTCTCGGGCGATCTCCTATGAGGAAAGATGTAATAGGTTTGACCTCAATGGAGGGTGCTCTGGTCGCCCTCCGTGTTATACGTGTTGCTCTCCCCTTGTCTCAATCCTCAACTAATGGATGAAATCCGCATCTGCCCAATAGCGATCCTCAATGCATGTGAGACTCCTCTGTCCTCCAGATACTAGGGCCTGATGATGAATCCCTCCTCCAAGACACTCAAGAAGTGATCGTGGTAAAACTAGGTCTTGGTGGGGAGCTCCTGATCACCCCCCCAAGTCTGAGATGTGTGGAGTTGGAGGAGATCTAATCGTATGATAGGGTTAATCTCATCTCAAGGGATAGACTCAGGGGGTGCATCCATACTGTACTGAAAGGAAGGGAGCCTGTCCATTTGAATCTTGTGTTTGGCAAACGATGCGGATATACGTGCATACCATGTGTCCGCCCCGCTCTCAGCTAATCTTCTGGATGACTCCAAGGCCAACCTCAATAGTCTCCAGTGGGGTAGGGCCCAAACTCCATTAATTGATGTCACTGTCTGGAAGATGGCATCAGTCTGTAGTGGGTGTCATGGCAAACTCTGCATGTACTATCTCATGAGGGTCTCAGTGCTTGCTCCGAATCATCCTAGATCCCATGGTCACCTGTAGCCACTCAAATCTCCTTCACTCTGCTATCGGTAGGTCACATTCCCAGAAGGGTGCTGCATACAAGGCAGTCGGTCGCACTAGTGTATCGAAGAGCTAGCACTTCGTCGGTGGATCCTGAAAGTGCACCTGGAAGCATTGTCTCTCCAATCCTGCCAAAGCACCCCGCCCCGCGTGAGTCGCGCATGGGCTGCATATGTCATAGTGAAACGGGGTCCTGTGAAGATTGTTCCCAAATATGTGTAGGACTGCACTATCTCCACTTGCTCATCTCGATAGGTGAAATTGAGTCGACGAAGCACTGCCTGTGAGGGGTTTAAGACCATAATGAAGCACTGCATGAGAGAGAGAGAGAGAGAGAGAGAGAGAGAGAGAGAGATGATATGATATGATTGTATTAACTTCCGCGTGAGAATCTTCAAGATTTGTGGGACTGGCGATCACTATCAACTAATATTGATCCCTTACATCCAGTGAGAGAAAATATTATGAACTTGCTATGTAGTAAGAACTTGTTGGGCTAGCTTGTGTGCTAGTCCCAGTATCCTGTTGAGGTGTTCCAATACCTCTTTCAAGTAGCTTCCTGGTTTTGTGGCTGGCCTACTACAACAGATTTTTCAAATTATCTCTATTGCCCCTATAACCTTTTCTGATGCTTACCAGTACATGCTGTTCATTTTCTACCTCCCCTGGGGCAGATTTTGCAGGTCCTTCTCTAGGGATCCTAGGTCTTGCCCACTTACCCCTCTCCACCTCGAGATCATGTGAACTATTTCTGATTTTGGTGATTATATGTGTTTTAAATATTGATATGTCTTCCCTGAAGCGTTTCAGCATTCCATAGCTGTCCATTGAGTTAATTTCATGTTTAGAGAGCTGCATTTTTGACCCTCTGTATGGCCATAGTTTCTATTGCATTTTCTACGTCACTATCTCCCTGATTTCACATGCATCTTTTGGTATATCAGCAACTGTTATATGCCCCATGATTACATCCACTTCATACCCGCTCAGTGCCAACTCGTGATTGTAGCTTCCATTGCCTTATGTGGTATCCTATTGGCATCCATCTTCTCAATTTTGTTGAGGGCTATTATGCTTCCCCTTCTAGAGGTATCATATGTGTTTCAGCAAGTAGGATTGGATGGGGTTCCTAGAGTTGGGTTCATTGTCTCAGACCCTAATGTATTTAGATGATCATATTATGCTCCGACGTCCAAACGTCTCTCTCTTTTGGAATAGAGTAGAGATTGTAGGCAGGCAGGATCAGTGTCATATTTGTAGAGGACCTTCAGAACCAGGTGGATCTGACTTCAGATCTTGAGGAGATACTAGGTGGATCTTTATGGCCTTTTGAATATTGATATGTCTGCCCCGAGGTGTTTCTGCATCTTGTAGCTGCCCATTGAGTTAATTTCCCATTTGTAGAACTGCATTTTTGTCCCTGGGTTTGGTCATAACTTTTGTGGCATTTTTTGTGTCACTATCTCCCTAATTTCACATGCATCCTTTGGTGTATCAGCAGCTATTATACCCCACGATTCATCCACTTCATCCCCTCCGTGTGCCATCCCGTGCTTTGCGTAGCTTCCATCACTTTCTACGGTATCCTATTGTCGTCCATCTTCTCAACTTTGTTGAGGTAAGCCATGAATTTCTTGTCTACACATATAGGTCATTTCCCAATTCCACAGATGTAATTTCTTGGAATCATTTTGGAAGCTATACGATGCTTTCAATCCTCCTAGTATCCTTCTCTCCACACATGCATTCCATTTGTAGTTGTCCATGAAATCCAGCCCTAGATATTTATATGTGTGACTGTTTGTAGGGGCTCTCCTTCGAAGGTGACATCCACCTATTTCTTACGTGTCCCAATCACCATTATTTTTGTCTTATCTATATTGACCTGCATTCTTGAATGTCTGCAGAATTCTCTCAATACATCCAAATGTGCTTGCAAGTTCTCCTTGCTCTTTGCGAAGAATACCACATTGTCTGTAGAGATAAACATTTGCAAAGCGTATCCTGCAATCTGCATACCCTCTTTGCTATGTGTTTTCATCCAATCCTCCAAATCATCAATAAAGAGGCCAAAAATTGTTGATGAGAGGAAGCATCCTTACTTCACCCCTATATCACTGCTTATGACAGCTTTTTCCTTGAAACATGATCCATCTACTAGCAGCTATGCTAGCTTTGCTAAAATTCTCTCATAGAGTCGATATGTTGCTTCTCGGATTTCTAGATGAACTTGAAGTTTTTCCAGCCTTTCCCACAATTTCTTATGTGGAACTGTATCAAAGGCTTTCTTGAAATCAAGAAAGCAACTATAGACAACCTCTATTATAAGTATATATGTCTCGACTATTTCCTCTTCCAATGCGATGATTTTATGCAAGGTTCATCCTCCAGCATTTATGTCCCTCACGCAAGTATATTTGCTTTCCCTTTTGTAATTTGCTGCATGAACTCAGCATGTTTCCCTTTCATGGTTGCTTGCAAGGCTGTCATGTCTTTCTTGAGCTTCTCATTCTCAGATTTCAGCTCATCAGTTATATTGCATCCTCCTTCCGGTGTCCCTTTGGTGTCCTTGAGTTGCTGTATATCAGTAGACATGGCCTGCATTTTATCTTTTGAGGCAAATCTTTTCTACTTCCCATGCTATTTTCTTCTTTTCCCATTCCTCTCTCTTGGCCTTCTCCTTCCTCCATTCTTGCATCTTTCCTCCTTGCCTCTTCACTTCAGATAGTACTTTGTCGACTTGTGATTTTTCAGCTAATAGGGTCACATTTGTAGCTTCCAGATTTTTTGTTTTTCCAATCAAGACCAAGCATATTTTGTTGAGGTGGGTGATGACATCAAAGCTAGCCTTAGGTGGCATCCCTGCATATATGCTGTCACAGATGGGTCATCACACTACAAGAACCTGATACAAATTGCTGAAGGGGTGAGCCTCTAAACGGGCATCAACGCCTATGATAAGTACATAAAAACGAGCCAGAGACCTATACATAAAGAGAGAAATCCTGAAAAATCTATGAGCTCATGGAAGGAATGGGGACTGGCGACACTGTGGTGGGCATTTGGAAGCGAGCGGGTATATCGGGTGTAGGAGGGGGGCATCGTTGTACGAGGCTACGGTGGCAAAAAGCCCATGATGAAGCGTTGACGTCTGTCGGTAAGTGTAGTCTGCTATGGTCCCCTAGTTATGGCCTTGCGGTGAACCAATGCCACGGTCACTCCTGTCTATTGTCTCCTCGATCCAGTAAGCATGGAGGGAAGGTCCCTTGGTCTGATCTGTTCCTCAACCCGCTCTGGTCCTTAGGTCCGCCATCTTCCTGAGCCCTATTGGTCAATGTTGCCTAGCTGGAAAACTCAGTAATCATGCTCTGAGTGGAGTCTAGTTGCACGTCCTAGTCTCGTCTATGTGCCTTGAGCAACTATTCGGTGTGTCGGACAGCCTCATGGATGAAAGTCACCAAGCATCTTTGATGTAGGTAGGACAAGAGACTAGACATGGGTGTGAAATGGTCCCTTGAAGAGACAGTGAGAGCGACCTCTGATCTCATAGTGTACAAGACATATGAAGGAGAAATGCTCCTCCAACTCAATCTCTTGCTGATCACATAAATTACAAATGCAACCCTCTTTGGGTATGCCCTCCGCCCTTCCACTCTCAATGGAAAGTTGGTGTGATGAGACTCAAAACTACCCAATAGATATCTTCAAGGCATGGGGGGAGTGGATCAATGTGTATCCTGTGGATCAATAAAGCCCTTTGCTCAAATCTGCAAGCAATTTGACCTTCAAGGCGTGTATCTCGCAGAAAGTATGCAGTGCATCCAAGTGTCGCTAGAGGCCGTGGAGAGCCATGACTACCCCAGTGATCTCTTGATCATTACCAACTCTTGTAGCCGTCCGATGAGTCGAGATCTCGGCAATCTGTCAAAAGCTTTGCGGAAGCCCACAAAGCAGCAATAATTTTTTGTCTCCATGCCCTGGCCTCCTCAATTACCCTTCTGAAGGTGAGTATATAATCCATGGTCCCATGATCTCTCCGAAAGCCTGCGTGCCCAATGGCTCCAAGTCCCTAGAGCTCTGTGAACCGGCTAACCTCTGTATCGAGCACTTATGCATAGATCGTGGACATGACATGTTCAATCATTATGGTCCTATAGTTTTCTAGGCTCATGTGATCTCCTGTCTTGTGAATGGGAATGATGATGTTTAGGGCCCAAGCGTGAGGAAAGCGTGCAAACAGCTTCAATTGAAAGCTTTGCTTAGATCAGGCCAAGGTATTTATTCTAAATGTAATAACCTCAGTATGTAGGCCTTCATGATCTTTCCCTCTGCCATTGTAAAGCTTCAGGGCTGTGTGGTTGACACCACCGACTATGAAAAGTGTGCAAAATGTAGGAGGTGGTGAGTGTGAGAGATCTAGTGTTGGTTGGTTAGGGACATCTTATAGCATGCGTGCGTAGGCGTGCCAAATTTTGGTGTCCGTGAGAGGGGATGGGGCTTGCCGCTCAAGGAATGTCTGAGAGAGAGAGAGAGAGAGAGAGAGAGAGAGAGAGAGAGAAAGAAAGAAAGAAAGTTTATTAAAGTCTTTGAAAGACCGATGGGTCTATCAGACTGTGAAAAACCTGATACAATGAGTTGTGGTAGTGGAACTACTAAACGAGCATCCACACCAATGCAGAATGCAAAAAACACAAAATGGTAGTACTAAGTCCTAAGTACAACATAGTCATGTCGATAGTCGACTATATATCAATCTCAACATCATCATCATCATCAACATCATCATAATCATCATCATCCTCATCATCAGCAGCAGGACATCAGAATGGGTGAGGCAGTGGAGGCATGAGGTCAGCAATAGAGCGCTGTCAGCCCCTCAAGGGTGCAATCTTGGTACGTCTCCTGGTCGTAGCTCTGCGTCTAATCAGGGCCACTGTGACCCCCGTCGGTCAGGCCCCCACCCTAAGCAAGGAGGGGATGTCCCCAAGTATGATCTGTGTGTCAACCCTCTATTTGAGCTGTCGGGTCACAGGCTCCGAGTCACGGTCATGTCGAGGTCTCGTCTCGTGGGAGTCTATGTGATCTGATTGAAAGAACTCCGTGATAGAGCTCTGAGAGGTATTAGTCGAGGAAGAGGTCTGCTCCTGTCTCTGTGCTCGGAGTATCCTCTCACGGTGTCAGAGCATCTCATGAATGAAACCAGTCAAACCAACTAGTCTAGGTGGGAGAGGAGACGGGCCAAAACCCAATAACTATCTCTAAAGAGGCAGTAGAAACACACTCAGATCTCATAGTAAATAGGACACCTTCTCCTCTGTCTGAACCTCTTGCATGTCACACAATGTGCATATGCACCTCTCCCTAGGTAACTGCTCTGCTCTGCTGCTCTCGATACGAAGTCTGTGTGAAGAGACCTGGAACTGCCCAAGAGAGATCCTCAGTGAGGGGTAGGTGAATCTGCGTGTATCTTGGTGGATCAATGAAACCCTCCACTGTGATATGTAAGAAGTGATCTCTGTAGAAGCCCAGCTTCACTGGAAGATCACTCGGGCCCAACCAAGTCCGGAATGTGTGTAGCTGTAGTAGATCCTCACGGATAACCTGGTTGACCTCGTGTGATAGGAGGGGAGAGAACGGAGCATCCATGTTGTACCGGAATGGAGGTAGTCTGTCCATGTGGAGCCCTAGCCCCTCAACCCATCTCTCTATGCGTGCATACCAGCACCTCTGCTCTCCCCCTACTGCAAGTGCCTTGGAAGAGGACAGTGCTAGCCATGGTATCCTGCTACACCCAGAGGTGTAATCCCCATACTCCCTGACTCGATACAGATACGTGATGACTTGAAACGCAGCATCTAGCTGTAATCTAGCTGTAATGGGGGTGACCCAAACTCCGCCCGAATGATCTGGTGAGGAACGAATGGCTTACTATGGATCATCCATGATAACATGAGAGAGAGAGAGAGAGAGAGAGAGATTTTATTAAAGTCTTCAGAATACCGATGGGTCTATGAGACTGATAGAAAACTAATACAACAAGCAGAAAGGGTGGAGCTACTAAACGAGCATCATCAATGCTAAATACCAAGTGTTAAGTAGTACATAGTCATATCATCAGTAATGGCATCATCGAGTCTATCACCATCAAGGTTGGCTGGCTCTGGTCGATGCAATGCGTCCCTACAAGGGTATATGTGTGTCAGAGAGGTACTGATGTGTAGCTGGTGATGGAGCAGTGGCGACTGTCTATAGGTGCTACCCATCTCGGTCTCCTGGTAATGACTCTGCTCCTGACTAGGGCTATCGTAACCCTCGTGGTTCGTGTCCTAGGCTTGAACATGGATGGGAGGTCGCTCAATGTGATTTGCATATCCGTCCGCTGGCGAGTGCAGCGTGTCTCATGATTTGGATCTCTGTTGCGCCTGCTATCAGTGGCCACGAGGCTCGTGTGATCTGACTAGAAGAACTCCGTGATCCCGCTTTGAGAAGGATCGGGCCATGTACCTGAAGACTATTTCTGCATCTTGAATAAGTGCTCCCTGTGGCGGACCGCCTCGTGGATGAAGGTATCGAGGCATCCCTGGCCTGGGTATGAGAGAAGTTTGGATAGTGGCCCAAAACCGGCCCTAAAAAGGCAATGGTATCGACCGTAGATCTAGTAGTACACAAGGCATCTGAACGCGAAGTGCTCCTCTGACTCCAGCTCGTGTCGATCACATAATGTGGATAGGCGTCTCTCCCTGGGTATCCCCTCAGCCCGTCCGCTCTCGATGTGGAGCAGATGTGATGAGACTCGAAACTGGCCTCATAGATCTGTGAGAGAGACTTGAAACTGTCAGAGAGAGAGAGAGAGAGAGAGAGAGAGAGAGGGATGTATTAACGCTCGCAGGAGGCCTCTTGGGCCTATGGGACAAGGTACAAAATACACCAAAAAGGAAAAACTCATACAAGCCTCGGTGGGTTGGAGCAAAGGGCACACTAGGGCCCTTGCTGAGTGCTAAACTGATCTAAAGAGCTCAATAGCTCGAGCCAAAGACTAGCTGAAGTAGGCTGAGAGCTGAGACTCGAAAGTCGAAGCCCGCCGTCACCATGGTGGCTTGTCTATGAGCGGCAAAAATGTCTTGGATTTGCGTTTGTCGAGTTGTCTCACGTTATGGTGGCAGGGGAGGGCGTGGTCTCCTCGATCTTTGAACCTACTGGGCTATGTTCAGATTGATCCCTCATCTCTAGTGGTCACCCCTGAGGAAAGCTGTGGTAGGCCGGACCTCAATAGAGTGTGCTCTAGTGGCCTCCATGCAGCAGGTGGTCTCTGCGTCCCCCTCTTAGTGATCTAGGCTGCCCGCATGTCAGCTATCTCCTCCTCCATCCCATTGTCATGGAGCTGACTCAAATGCATAGAAGTTTGTGACATGTCGTTGTGCTCTATCAGCCTCTATATCATGTGGTATGTTCGCCTCCTGCTGCTCTCTAATCTATCTTAGTAGAGTCTCCCTGTGTCAGTGCATCTCAAAGTAGATATAGGCCAGTGCAGACTTGGTCATAAAAGTGGATGAGTCATGAGAGAGGACCGAAGCCGCTACCCTCTTGGTAGGGGCAATGGTACCGTCTTGTGATCTCGTAATAGGTGGACAGGTACATAGAGAATTCTCCTCTGTCTCAACCACTCCTAGTGTGCATAGCATATAGATTCGCTGCTCTCTGGGTATGCCTGCTGCTCTCCCCATCTCAATCCTCAACTGATGGAATGAAACACACATATGTCCAATGGCGATCCTCAATGCATGCGAGACTCCTCTGTCCTGGAGATACTGGGGTCTAATTTTTGAATCCCTCCTCCGATACTCTGAGTGATCGTGATAGAACTGGGACTTGGTGGGGAGCTCCTAGTCCCCCCCCCCAAGTCCGAGATGTATGAAGCTGGAGGAGATCCAACCGTGTGATACAATTAATCTCATCTTGCAGGATCGACCTCAGGGGGTGCATCCATGGTTTAATGAAAAGGGGGGAGCCTATCCATCTGAATACCATGCCTGGAAAACCATATGGATATCCGTGCATACCATGTGTCTGCTCCACCCTTTGCTAGTCGTTTGGATGACTCCAGGGCCGGTCTCGGTAGTCACCATTGAGGTAGGTCCCAAACTCTATGTATGAATGTCATTGTCTGAAAGATGGCATTAACTTGTAGAGGAGTCATGGCCAACTCTGCCTCTACTATCTCATATGGAAAGCCGCTCAAATTTCCTCCACTTGGTCTTCGGTAGATCACATTCCCAGAAGGGTGTTGCATACATGGCAGTCATTCGCACTAGTGTGTTGAAGAGCCAGCCCTTCTTTGGTGGATCCTGGAAGTGTGCCTGGAAGCATTGTCTCTCTAGCCGAGCTAAAGCACTCCGCCCCCGTTTGAGTCGTGCCTGGGCTGCATGGGTCATCATGAAAAGGGGTTCTATGAAGACTGCTTCCAAATATGTGTGGCTCACCATGGTAAGTGAAGCTGAGTTATCATTCCACTGCATGTGAGGTGTCAAACATAACCTTGGTCTTCCCAAGGTTGACTACCAAGTCTCTCTCTCTACAAAACACCTCTAGGGCCTCTAGATGTCTCTGCAGCCCTTCCGTCAAAGATGATATAAGGACTATGTCATCAGCATATAGCAACATTTGTATCATGACGTCAGCCAGTAGTGATCCCTCGCCTCCTAGGCAGTCTATGAAGGACGTGATCTCATCGATGTAAAGCCCGAAGAGGGTCGGTGAGAGTGGACAGCCTTGCTTCACCCCGATTGTGCTCTCGACCTAGTCCGACAAACCACCTGGGGCACAGGACTCTGCTTGTGCCTGACTCTTGTAGGCTCACCACACCCCAAATAAGTGTCTCTGAAATCTGCGTCTCCTATAGTCTCCTGATCATGCAGATCGCGGGATAGTGTCAAAGGCTTCTGAAAGTCTACAAAGCATGTGTAGACTTTCTAGTGTCTAGACCTCACCTCCTCAATGATAGCTCTCAAAGTAAAAATGTGATCTAGATTAGAGTGCTGCCTCCGGAATCCTGCTTGTCCTAGTGTTGCTGCCCCCAAGCCTCTGTATGACTACTAGCCCCCTCATGATCTTGGCCAGAGTATGGCCAATCATGAGGGTATGGTAGTTCCCAGTCTCCATAGGGTCCCCGGCTTTGTGTATCAGTATAATAGTGGTGGTGCTCCAAGCAAGTGGGAAGTCGTGACAGAAGCCTGCTTGAACATCTGTGCTAGGACCGGGGCTAAAACCTCCTTCCCATTGTGCAAAAATGCTCAGTCCATAGGCCCTCATGATCCTCTTCTTTCCAATTGTGTAGTCAACGGAGTGCAGCCCGTACATTCTGTGTGGTAAACAAGTGACAAGTGGCAGGCCTGGGCATAGAGGGCATGTCCAGTGGTGTTTGCATCTATTTATCATAGAGGAAACATGCATTCGTGTGCCACACACCTGGGTTAGTGGTGGGGATAGTTGTCCCTCCGATAGAAATCCCCACCAGTCTCCTCCTTGAAAAGATCTGACAATCTCATCCATCCTGTGTGTGAGAAAGGCCCGCCTCTTGTGGCATGTCAATCGTTAGAAGATCCTGTGTGCCTCAGATGACATTAAATGACATAAGGCCTGCTCCCGTGTGGAGTGGGCTTTTGAGGCATCTTCCCATCTCGGACTCACATGGGAAAGGATCTGGTGGCAACATCGTGTACCACTGAGACAAGGGTGTTCGAAGCACGGGCGAGCTCTATATCATCACCGAGTAGGGCCGAAAGTGCCCTGGCTAAGTGAGTCATGTACACTGAGTCGAGGGCAGCATCAAAGTGGATCTAGACACATGCAGGCGCGAGGGGGGCACTCCTTGTGGCCGGCATAGTTGCAGAGATATGGAAGGCTAGGTATGAGTGGTCACTCCGAGTGGGGGCAGCTGTACAACGAAATCGTGTATCCGCTAGACAAAAGCTAGTGGGCCTAGTAGGTAGTCCACTGTACTTGACCCACCACCATGTGGGAAACAAGTGAGTCCTCTAGATAATGGCCATCTCTAAAGACCATTATAGATGATCAAGTCATGGATTTCCCTCAGCTCAAGTAGATGTCGCCCATACCCTGGCACCTGTGGGGTATCTGCAGAATGCCTCAGTATCCCTAGTTCAGATGCATCTAGCTCCGGGACTATGAGGGATCTTTGTCATCCGTGAAGTCAAGCAGACCCACCTGTCTATCTCCTGTCCATGCATTGAAATCCCCAATGGAGGGTGTCTCCTTATCTGGAGAACTCCATGATGTCATCATGGATCATCTCATATGGACTATGTCCCTCTGCAATGACCTCTCGTGTGTAGGATGGTGTGTCTGGAAGGAAGTAGCACACCGCAATAAAGATAGGTCGAGCATCCATCAGTTGGACTCGTATCCACATGTGTCGTGCATGCTCCTCTCTCTGTACCACAGATATGAGTGGTCTCAGCTGTGATTTGAGGAGGACAGCTACCCCCCCAGGGCCTCGTTCTCCGCTATCTCTCCTCAACTCCCTCCTATGAGCTAACTCCCATGTGTATCTTGTCACTATGGGCAGCCCCCCTCTCTTTGAGCTCTCGTGCGTCTCAGTGTAAAAGATCATATCTCTATCACTGTATGTCTCTAAGAAAACTCCCGGATCGGACCACACTGCTATTTTCAATCCAGTGTGTGTGCTCCTTCCATGGGCTTGATGCCGTTATAATTCTCCCTCTTCCTTCTCTTCCTTATCTTCCTTGTCTCTTCTCTCTCGAATGATCACCTTACCATCCCTATATGCTGCCCATTTCCCTGCTTCTCTTGCTGCCATTACTCGTACCATGCCTTCCCTTTAGTGCTCTTGTTGTAGGAGAGTGAGGTCATCATCCAAGTAGATTCTGGTTCCTTTCAAAGTTGCTCTCGTGCTCATGAGGGTCTTCTTGTCCATGGCTGACCGGAACTTCAGCACTAGCGGTCTGGTAGGTGCCTCAGGTTTGCCTACCCTCCAGGCTGTCTTGCATGTGAGATTGACCCCCATTTTAGTGGACAATATCTGGGCATCTGCCATTGGAGTGTCTCCCATTGGTAAGCCCCTCACTAGGACATTTAGTGCCTTTCCTTCTCAAGTAATTCAGAGCTAAATTCTTTCTTTGGGGATGTTGTGCCCTTTTTTACCACGTCCTTCCATTCCAACATGTTAGCTTCCCCTTTGCTGATTTGTTAGCGTGTGTGCCTTGCATTGTTTCCTGCATGGCTGCAATATCCTTCCATAGAGTGGCATTCTCTGCTTTCAGCTCTTCCATTGTTTTGCAATTTTCTTCTAGGGTCGCCTTCATGTCCCTCATTTGCTGCACTTCAATCTCCAGAGCATCTACCTTGTCCTGGGGCTTGTTTTTTTCAGCCATTCAGCCTTTTCTTTTTCCCATTCCTTTTTTTGCTCTTTTCTTTTTTTCACTCTTGCATTTTCCCTCTGTGTTTTTTTACCTTAGCTAGTGTTTTTTCTACTTGTGTCTTCTCCACAAGGACCTGTCACGGGGGCGTGAAATTCTAAGTACTCTAATGTACTACAAGATTGTGACAACTTTGGTTTTAAAAGTCCAAGCATGGGCTTAATAATGTGTAATTAAACACGGCATGGTGCCTAGCACATAAGCGTAATTAATCCCTAGGCCCAAAGGCATTCCAAGGAATTAAAAGAGTGGTGGTTGGAAAATGATGATGTGGCATTTTTAATGGGCCCCCTAGAGGGCCATGTACCTTCAGTGGCCCCCCTAGAGTTCTAGGTGGCTCTAGTGCCTTCTACATGCTCCTTTGCCATTCTTGGACCTTCTTGGGCCTTCTAAACTTCACATGTGTGGTTTTCTCTCTCATCTTCTCCCTTTGTTGAGATTTTGGACTGGTTTTTCAGCCTCCTTCAGCTGAATTCCGTTTTTTTTCATAACTCCTCACCCGTTTGGATTCCTCGACTTCCGTTTGGCCCGATGGCTTCCTCTTTGCCTCCCCTTCATAGTGATATGCTTTTCCCTCCGTGCATTTAGTAGAACGGGCAGAGCTGAGCACTTCTTTTGCTGCTCGAATTTGCAAAAGTGGCTTTTTCTGGACCTTTTTGCTTCTACCGCCTCCTGGGCCTCTCCTCTTGCAAAGCTACAGCTTTCTGCTGAATTTGAAGTGGTCCCACGCGCTGGTTGACTGGTTTTTCTCAGTTTTGGAGGACTTTCCGACGATGAAACTTCTCCAAAACCTTCTCAATGCATTCCTCTCTGAAGCACGCTTCTTTTGAGCCCAAGAACTCCCATTTCTTCGCGACAGAAGTGCTTCTTTTCGCATTTTTCAGTGGAATTCTTGCTGGTCGGCTCTTGTAAATGCTCTTTCTTAATGCCTTTGCACTCCTCTTTGGCTGAGAATGCAATTGGGCATTGGCTACTATGTCCTCTTGGCGATTGAGGACTTGGTTCGAGTTTTCAGGGCTTGGTGAGTTGTGATTCTGCTGCTGCAATTTCTTTTTGCCATAAGCTATTGGTTGGCCTCGTGTGCCGCCTCTTTCTTGGCTCACAAGTGCCCAGGCAGTGCTACATGAGTCATTCTTTGGTTGGGTACTTTGCTGATTTTATTTTGGAGCTTTGAAAAGCTTTGTGATGCCATCTGGAAACCACTCAAAGAGAGTGCAGCTGGGGTGCAGTGTGATTGCATCTGGACAGCCAATGGAATTGCACTCGGAAAAGAGAATGCCTTTGGATTGAGTCTATGGGTTAAGTGCACTTATGTGATGGTGTTCTATGCTTGAAAGCCTTGCGAAGGCTTAGTGAATTGGGGCTGTTGCTCAGTTGCAGGGAAGGTCTCCCTCCCAGATGCAACTTGTAATCAATTCTCTGTGAAATATAAAGAAATACCGAAAGGGGCACCACGGTGTTTGGGACCAATCGGGTGCACTTGTCTATGTTTGTTAAGCAGGGGCATTCTAGCCTCCATCCCTTTTTCAGTGTTTTGTTTGTGAACAAATGGGTAAATGCCAAATGGTGATCATGCAATGGTTAATGGTTGTGATATATGCTTTGTGAGCTGTAAATAAGTGCTGAAGTGATTAAAGGTTTAGTTCCACTACCCTCTGAGTGATTAGAGGCCGGTTTCAGGACCACATTTGTAGATTCTAAATTGTCACAAGAAATTTGTCGATCAATGCAAGACATATCTTTTGGAGGCTGGTCAGGACACTAGATGTAGTGTTTGGAGTTGTCCATGCTGTGTAAGCTGTCATGGCATTTTCAAGTGCTTGTTTCCCCCAAATGTTTTCTACACATTCTCGTGCAAGCATTGTGCAAAGTCAATATCTGTCCCTGTTTGTTTGCTGAACTGTAAAATGCAGAAATAAAGAGAATCCTCACATATTCACTACCCTGGGTGGTCTTCAAGGGTGCTGGCGGTTCTTCCCTGCCCTTATTTGTTTTTTCAATATTCCATTGTGTGGATTTGATGTTGAAATCTCTTCTTTTGCACTTTCTTGGCTCAATACTTGGCTTTCTTGATGTTTTGTAGGTCTTGAGTTGGCTGGATTGGAAATAGAGGAAGATTAGGGGCTGGAGTCAAGGTGCAAGGGGGGCTGAGGGCAGCCACACCTGGAGAATGAGGCGCAGCCAGTCCGTTGGGGCTTAGAAGCCCATGTGGCCTTGCGCGGGGGTACCAACTGTGGGGTAGCAGGCGCCCTTGGTGGTGGGGAGGCTCGATGGCCTGGTATCAGTAACAACAGCCCACATGGGGGCTAGGGAGCAGCCCACGGGCCTGAGAGCCATGCGGCAGCAGTAGCAGCCCACGCAGGGGCTAGGAGGGCAGCAGGACACAGGAACAGGCTGTGCAGGGGCCTGAGGGCAGCATGGCAGCAGCCCACGGGGGCATGAGGGCAGCGCACAGCCCTCATGGGGGGCTAGGGGGAGAGAGAGAGAGAGAGAGAGAGAGAGCATATAGATATTAACGTCTATGGAAGGCCAAATTGGCCTATGCAGCAAAGCTGTATACAACAAGTCTATGTCTTGAGTATCATGGAAACAAAAAACTGAAATGCAAAGCTAATTCTAGCCATATGCATTTCATTATGAAATCACTTTCTGACATGCTATAGATGTAGAATCATGATGAGAGAGAGAGAGAGAGAGAGAGATAGAGAGAGAGAGAGAGATTCATTCCTAACTTTCTTCATTTTCAGCATCAAGACCGAGGCAGATGCTTTGCAAGCTTGTAATTCAATACACTCTGCAGGACCTTCAAAAGTAAGGGAGTCTTCTTGAGTCCTTTGTGTGTATCTGAAAGGTTCTCCTCTAGATATCACATGTATTGAATAAGGAATAAGAGTTTCAGTTTTTTGTTGGGAATATTAACTATTTGACAAGGGCTAATACATGGCGTTCTCTCTTGCAAGAGGTGAACAAATAAGCTTTTGGCCTCATGCTTAAATTGAATCTTCTTTTGCTAATCTGCTCACAAAATCCTAATTTTGCGAATAATCAACCGGGCATTCTACATTTGGAGGCATTATCAAAACCTAGATAAGCTACTGATCATTCTACAATATCAATAAGCACCTGAAGATCTGAATGCCATCTTGTTATAGCCTTCGATGAATTTCATGGCTATGTGTGTCCATTTTGCCTAAGAAATGGGTAGGGATTGCAAAAAACCAGAAGGTAGCTTTGTTTGTTCGCATGACACACATCCTATGGCATATTTATAACTTCCTACACATAACTCTGGTTAACCTGATCATAAGTATTTGAAATGCCAATATGTTTTTCCATGGGAGAAGATTTCATTGCTTGCAGAATCAATGTTGTGTACGTAGAGTCTCAAACCAAGTAAGCTGTGTCCCAAGACCAACGTAGTCCGTTTTGCAAATTAGACTCATGATGATCCTGAACCAGGGTGCTGTTCATTACTCTACATATACTCTTCTTGTATCACGTGCCTTTTTAGGTAGTTACAAATGATATTGTGCTTGACCGCATTTGTCACAATACATCTGCAAGCACAATTTCTTTCTCTTTCTGTAAAGAATGTCAAAATTGTTGGACTGCACTGAGGCCAATCAGCTGCTTAGGTGCTAATTGTGTTCATGTTCTATGGTCAGTCTTGACCTTAAACCTGCTCCAAGATGAATAACAATTCCATTTATTTCTAGCGTGTCAACATTTAATGCTTATGCACATAGGTGCAAACTCTCTAGTACCAAGATTCTGACTCTCGATCCATGCTTCTGCCTAAGAATTGCTCTAAATAACATGCAACTCTGTGTTGGAAAACTTAAAACATGGGGAGTACTCATGGGAGAGACTATGATCAAAGTGGATGTCATTATATGTAGTGTCTGTGTACATGTCGTGTGGTGGGGAATGGATATACTAAAGAAAAGACAAGTGTGGTCAGCTCCTGGTGATGGTGGGGAGATAGAGAAGTCAGTGATATGTGGGGCAAAGGTAGGAGATCCCATGAGGTAGTCAGCTACGCTAGAGCATCACCGCCAACCCCCCCCCGCCCCCCCTCCCCTTTCTCCCCTCCTTTTGCTCTAAATGGCATGCACCCCGCATTGAATGGCTTAAAATGTGGGGAGTACTCATGGGAGAGGCTATGATCGAAGTGGATGTCATGATATGTTGTGTGTGTGGATAGTGTGGTGTGGTGGGGAATGGATATACTAAAGAAAAGATTAGTGTGGTCAGCTCCTGGTGATGGTGGGGAGACAGAGAAGTCAGTGATATGCGGGGCAAAGGTAGGGGATCCCATGAGGTAGTCAACTACGCTAGAGCCCCCCCTCCCCGCCCAGCACGAATGTGGATATACTAAAGAAAAGATTGGTCTGGATATACTAAAGAAAAGATTAGTGGCTATACTAAAGAAAAGATTAGTGTGGTCAGCTCCTAGTGATGGTGGGCAGACAGAGAAGTCAGTGATATGCAGGGCAAAGGTAGGTTATCCCATGAGGGAGTCAACTACGCTGGATCCCCCACCCCCTCCTGCCACGCATGTGGAAAGCAAGTGAATCCACTCGAGGAAGGCCATCAGTCTAGACCGTTCAGCCTCTCTTTCCTGCCCACGCTGCCCCTGCCCCTGCACCTCTCCTTTCCTGCCCGTGCTGCCTCCTCTTCTGCCCACGCTGCCTCTTCTTCCTGCCCACTGCCTCTTCTCCCTGCCCGCTGCCCATTCTACATCTCCTCTTCAGCCCGCTGCCCACACTGCCTCTTCTCCATGCTGCCTCTTCTGCCCACTGCCTCCTCTTCTGCTCACACCTTGCCCGCTGCCTCCTCTTGGTGGCGCTGCCTTTTCTTTGGAGCTGCCACACCATGGCTTCTCTTTCCACATTCCTCATTGTCGAGAAGTTCAAGGGCAAGGGGTTCCCTACGTGGCAAACTAAGATGCAGTTGCTCCTCATGAAAGAAAGTGTATGGGATGTGATCGAGTATGATCACAACTACGCCACAATAACGGATCTTCAACAAGTCAAAGATATGGAAGTAACAAATTCAAAAGCCATTGCTCTTATTGGACTTTGCCTCGACGACTCTTTGATTCATCATATCAACTTCAAATTGGCGACCAAGGAGATTTGGGCGTGTCTCAAGAATATTTTTGGTGATAAAATCACAAACTCCAAGGTTTTCTTGAAGCTGCAATTTTATAAGTTAAAAATGGAGGATAATGATGCATTAAGTGCACACTTGGCAAAACTGCAATCTCTTGTTCAACAACTTTCCAACCTGAAGTGTTCACCTGATGACGAGTACAAAATGTTGTCCTCATGCAGAGTATGGAAGGATTCTCTCGTTTTGAGAACACTCTTGAAGTACTTAGGCTTGCCTCGACAACCTTTGATGATATTGTGACTCTTCTTCTCGAAAAAGATCGCCGGAACAAAGAATCTCGGCTCTTTACATCAGGCACTGAAGAGGCTCTTGCCTCCACCAGCAAATGGAAAGCCTGTAAGAACATCACGTGCAGATATTGTAAGCGCAAGGGCCATATTGAAGCACATTGCTACACAAAGAAAGAAAAAGAACAAGACCAGCATTATGCCAACTTGGTTGAAGGAGAGGAGACCCTGAAGGGAAAAATGCAGGAAGCAAAGTTAAATAGAGAGTGTGTAAGCAACTACAAGGGGAGAAGGTTTTGTCTTAGTGACAAAACCTTATTCTAACCACACCTTATCCTAACCACTAACTGTAGTTAGGGATCCTAACTGTGTTTAGGGAGGGAAACCTCTAAATAGGAAAAAGTGCCCCTAACCCACTTATTACATTACATTGGTCACTACCTAGAATATGGCAATAATTCTAACAAACCCCAAAGGAGATTCCAGTCATCGACCAAGCACTATCTATCCAAGTCACCCTCATTGAGGATGACAACCCATATATATTCTGATTTCTCTTATGTGAGTCAATAAAGGTCCTTTGCCTTGAGTAGTCCCTCTAAAATGATGTATGCTTTTGTGGCTTTGAAGTCAATAAGGGTACTCTACTCTGGGTAGTCCCCAAAAAATGATTGTATTGGGTGTTTACTCTTATGGCTATGGGAGACTCCTACCCAGTTCAGAGTAAGGGGGGGTGACGAGGGACGGTTCTGACTGTCGGTCGCAAGTTGACTGAGAAGTCACTATCACACGGGAGATGTTGGATAGATGGACTTCCTCTTTGCAATATTGCAGTGGAGGGGGATCAGTCTACTCCTTGCGTGTTGGGTCTCACACTCTTTGCTCTAAGGGGGATGTTGGAGAAATCATAGTCAAACAGTGTGTTCTAGTGTGTACTAGGAACTAGTTCATGAGTATTTGTGTGGGAGAGTGCCATGTGGCATCTTGGGAATTATTCCATATACATATGGTACTTGTTTGGGTGTGTCCACTCTATATGAGTGTTGTACTTCTTGTCACATCAATCAACTCAAGTGGAGCTTTTGGTCATGTAAGTGATTTCCTTTGGTTCTTGCCTTTCTTTCCATTTCCATTTCCTTTCATTTCTATTTCAAGTTATGCTTCCTTCCTTCTAGCTCCCTTGTCTCCTTTCCGCCGTCTTCCCGTTCCTTCAATAGCGAACCACTGGCTTGTATGAGCTACCTTTTTTTAATTGTACCTTGTCTCATGGGCCTGTGAGGCCTTCCGGAGACAATATCTTTCTCTTTCTTTCTTTCTCTCTTTCTCATGTTTAGATATGGAGGTTCTCATACTCCCCTTATACATATGACCCGTCGGGTAGCATTATTACACTAGACAACTTCTTGATGCACCCAGTTATGGTTAATTGAGACTTGGGACTAGAGGCTATCATTGCTTCAGCCTTTCAAGCAGTATCATGCTCTTCTCTCCCAGAGGGACTCATTCATCTCATCCCAAAAAGGGGACGAGAGAGCCTTATTTCCTAGTGGAGGCCTATCACTGTTCTTACTATTCCTTACAAAATGTTGGCCCAGGCAGTAAAATGAGACTTCAGTCCTCCTCTTTAACCTTATACATGACACTCAAACAGGCTTTGTATTGGACCAAGAATATTTTTATAACATCCTGTCATTTTGGCAGGCAGTTGGGTGAGCAAAGGAGAGTTGCCAGCCCACTTTAAGACGGCTTATGATAGGTTAGACTATGGCTTCATGGAAGGAACTATATGATGTATGGGCTTCTTTGAGGGGTGAATCTTAGGATTTTCTTCTCTTTACCACTCAGCTTAGAGCCAGGTTCTCACTGAGGGTGGCAAAGTAAATACATTTTGGATATCCAGATCTGTCCGCCAGGGCCGCCCTCTTCCCCATGTCTTTACCTCTTTGTTGATGAAGAGATGAGTCATCTCCTATGCTCACGATATAGATTACTAGACTTTGTGTCCCCATCAGGAATGATGAGGAGCTTCTCAACTATATTCTCTCTTAGGAGTTTATAATGTTTCAAGGCAGCTTTGGAGGATTTTGTCTTGCAGCAGGCGCACTCATCAACTGGCACAAATCCATTGGATTTTGGTCGGTGATGCAAATATTAAGAATGGGGGATTGAGCTTGGATTAAGATGGAGTAGAGAGGGTACTACTGTCAGGGTATACAGGATGTCAGGTAGGCAGATGTGACCCCATTGCAGCTCCCTTCTTGACAAATTGTGCTCTGCTGTTATACAGTTCTGTCCCTCTGTGACCACAAGCTTCCATGCTCACCCCTTGCTCACTCCCCGCATTCCCCCTCGCTCCGTGCTCTCCGCTAGCCTCGCTAGCCCCTCCGCTCCTTGCTCCCTCCCTCACCCTCCCTCCCCGCTCAGCCCTGCTCCCTCGCTCCCTGCTCTCCGCTAGCCTCGCTAGCCCCTCCGCTCCCCGCTCAGCCTTGCTCTCCGCTCTCCGCTCGCTCGCCGCTAGCCTCTCCTCCACTCAGCCTCTCCCTCTCCCACTCCCTCACTCCCCGCTAGCCCCTCCGCTCCCCGCTAGCCCCTCGCTCAGCCTCTCCTCCGCTCAGCCACCCCTCACCTAGCTAGCCTACCTAGCCACCCCCTCCCTCCTTTTCCGCTCATAGCCCGCCCCCTTCTCTGCTCCTCTCGCTCCCGCTTCAGCCCCTCGCCACCTTCACCACCTCCCTTTTTTTTTTTTTTTTGGGAACAAAAAAAGCAAAAACAAAACCCAAAACCCAAAAAAAAAAACACAAAAAACTCCTCGCCATCTTAGCCTCTCCTTCTCCACCTCCTGGCTGCCTCTCCACCTGAGGCTTCCACCCCGCCTCTCCACCACGTCGCACTGGACGTGCCTCCCATTATGGGGGGGGAACCAGTGCTCCGGCTCCCAGCTAGACACTAAGACCTACACCTACACCCCAAGAGAAATGGGGTTCAACAAGAAAGATGACAATAACAACAAAAACAAGCAAACGGCACAATTGAAATTGGAGGATGTGAACACACGTTACAACCGAAGTGGACTCGGGGTAGACAGCAAGGTAAAGGTAGGACCCGCCTTCAGCTTCTTCAATCTCTATCTCTACCTCAACCTCAACTCCAGCTACAGTTTCAATTTCGTTTTCAGCTCCAGCCTCATCTCCCTCTATCTCTATCTCTACTTCGGCTTCAGTCCCCGCTTCAGGCTCAGCTCTAGTTCTAGTCTCAGCTCTCTCTACATCTACGATCAGTGACATACTCATGCCCATGGCGCCGGTTGTTGTTCCCTTCCCCTCCTCTCCTGTTACAGCTCTCGCACAGCTTATGACCCCTACTTTGGAGGTGTCATACACTGTTCCGCATTACGATTCACTCTCCCCTCTCCCTCTCAGTCAGCCCACGCTCTCACACCCACTTTCATGCCACAGTCACCACAGTTTTAGCATGGGTGGGCTGATACACCAGAGGCCCGTGAGACCTTGCTCATGGAGATACATAGTTTTCGTGAGCGTGAGATGGAGCTGACTCGCTTCGCACGGGAGCATGTCCACTTCAACCAGGAACAGAGCCGCATCATACAGGAGTAGGCTAGGGCCATTCGGGAGTAGGCGGGTCTTATTCACGGACTCAGACAGGATATCATGCAGCGCCGACAGGAGGTCACAGCCATACACACTGTCCCAGGGAGTACCCCAGTGGTCGAGGCACAGATTACGAGCATGCAATCTGCTATTGAGGAGACTTCCAGATGGGTTGACGTGGCCAAACGGGAACCCGCAAGGGGAACTGTTTCGGCTACCCTCATGGAGCAGCAGAGAGCCAATAAGGCTCTCAACATCAGAGTACGCGGGATCCCACGTACTGAGGCTACACCTTGCGACTGCATTCGTGGCCGCTACCTTGGGTGTGGCTGAGCATAGGATAGAGAGGACATGGCGGGTGGGGAGAGATCCCAACCGAGAGCAACCCGTGATCATATGGTTCCATGACACTGAGGCACGACTTTCAGCTCTATGACGTAGGTCAATCCTTCGAGATCACCCAGCAATCTCTATGGATGAGGACCTCACACCTCTATAGGTTGAGGAGAGGTGCTCTTTGCTGCAGCAGCGGGATCAGGCCTGGAAGGAGGGAAAGGGGGCAATGGTACAAGAGGGACGACTTCTTACAGGTCTGCGTAGGGCACCTGCCCCCTCCCCTACATAGGGAAGCGGGGCCTATGAGACTTAGATATCCGAGACCCTGTCGTGCACCATTTGGAATTGTAATTGTACCTTATGGTCAAAACCAGGGAACTTATCGGAATCCTATACAGGCCATGACATAGTCTTTTATACAGAGACACTTCAGAGTCCAGAGCGCCCTCTTCCAATAGTCAGCGGATATACATGGAAGTCTGCCTACAGAGATGAGACGAGGGGTACAGGAGGAGTTCGAGGTTCAAGTGGAGTTACAGTCCTTTTTAGATCCACACTTGGGGGGATCATTTCAGTAGAGCAGAGAGAGACACATTCCAGATTTCTTTGGATCCGGATTCGACACATGGACAGTCGGGATCTGTTTGTCGTAGTTTGCCACTTCCCCCCCAAGACCTCCCACTTTGCCAGGGATATCCGAGATGATGATGAGACATCCCCATTTGCTACCCTTTATCAGTCCATTGTTGAATTTTCTAGCCGCGGAGAAGTCCTTCTAGTGGGGGACTTCAACGCGAGGACAAGGGCCCGTTAGGTACCACTTCTTGACTTCAGAGATGATTCCACCCTACTGCCAGATATTGACCGAGGAGGCAAGTATGCTACGGGTTTTGGCTGACAGGTGAGGTCCATTCTCATCTTATGGGTGTTGGGATATCTCAAGGTGTATGCCCCAGGCACAACTTAGGTTCTATGTGTGTGTGCTAGAGGCATAGTTAGGTGCCCATAAGCACTGTTAGGTGGTGGTAGATGCCACATAGGCTGATTGAGAGATCCTAGGAGCTGATTGAGGAGATGATTGTGAAGCTTGGTGGCTCATGTAGAGGTGCCTACATATGGACCTCACCCTTCTTCATTCTATGAGCATTCTCTTGTTTCGTGTTCAGCTTCATGCTTTCCTTTCACTTCTTCAACATGGTATCAGAGCACTATGATCCTCCTTGAGCCCATTTATGCAATGTCATCATCTTCTTCTTCTTCTTCTTCCCCACCTTCCTTTCCATTTTGCCCCTTTCTGCCCAACCACTTGGAGGGCTGAATTATCCTCCTACAGGCGACCTCTTCTAGAGTCCTTCTGGCTGGAGAGACCCTTCATATAGGTGACCTTCCACGTCAGAGCAATTAGGAAATGGTGCCCTCAGACCTGCGCAACAGCCGCTTTCCTTCTGATGCCATTTCGTGCAATACGACTTGTTGGAGCAACCATTTCGAAATTCCTCTGAGCCACGCTTGCACAACAATATGAGCTAGCCTCTGTCACAACAATTTGAGCTAGCCTCTGTCCAAATTTGAAGTGAAATGGTCCACCAAGGAGGGAGAAAACGTGAAAAAACCAGCCAACAATCAAGCTCCTGGCTATGGCGATGTGACGTGGCATTTCGACTTTCCTCTTCAATGGCTCTTCTCTAGTATACCAGCTTTATTTCTACCTAAAAAGCCCTCTTTTCTTTGCCTTGAAGAGTGAGATACAAGCCCTCCAAGATCAGGCCTCTGTTTTGGACAGTTTTGACAGTGTTGTGAATTTGGTGCTACATTAGATGCTACTTTGGCATTTCTGATACTTTAAAGTGTTGAATAGCATCAGTACAATTGTGGCTACAACTCTCCTTCAGGTTGCTATACCTGGATTTGCTTAGAATACTTTCATTTAGCCACCTCTATGAAGCATGCAAGTTGAAGTATCATTTCCATTTTGATTTTTATTATGGAATTTGGTTACAAGTCTTTGCTACACCAAATGCTTGTACTTTGAAGCTTTTCAGCTTTTTCTAGCCTTGTAAGAGAGTAGACACTGCCCATTTTGGGTTAGACCCTCTCATGGCTATCTTCTTGAATATTGATAAGTTCAATGGTAAAGGCTTTCACACATGGCAGATGAAAGTTAAGTTTGCATTGATGAGAGAAAACCTCTGGGGGCTTGTTAAACCTGCTTCAACTTCTTTTTCAACAGCCTCTAATGCTGGAGAATCCTCAGCTTCTACACGCCCGGCACAAGATCCTGCTAGAGAGGAGAAAGCCTATGGAATTATTGCTCTTGGCTTAGGAGATGACTATATTCATCACATTTCTGATATGGAGTCTCCTTCTGAAGCTTGGCAAAAGCTTGATATTCTTTTTTGTGCTAGCTCTCACATCTCAAAATTGTCACTTGAGATTGCTTTCTTTGAATTGAAGATGGCTAGTGGCACTCCCTTGGCTGCCCATGTCGATCACATGTGGAGTCTCATGACTCAACTTGCTTCTATCAACTCTCCAATCACTACGGATGATGCAATGGCAGTATTACTCAAAAGTATGCCTGAAGATTATGATCATGTTGTCACCACATTGAAAAATCTTCCTAATCCTACTCTTGAAGGTCTTATTATTGCCCTTCAAGAAGAAGAAAGGCACAAGGAACTCCGGAGAGGCAATGACACAGCCTATGCCATAAAAACTCAAATGGGCAAGTTTCCACCTTGCAAACATTGTGGGAAGACTAATCACCTCTCAAAAGATTGCTTAAAGATCAATCCTTGCAAATATTGTGGCAAAAACAATCACCATGAAAAGTTTTATAAGGCCAAAAAGGAAGCAACTACAAAACCAGAAACTACCAATTTACTTTCAGTTGATGTGCCTCCACAAGATGAGGCCTCTTATGATGATTATGCTTTTTGAACCAGCTCCACATATGCTCCACATCTCTCTTTTATGTTGAGTCAAGGTACTCTACCTGGATAGTCCTCCAAAATGAATGGAATAAACTATTGTGTTCTTTGTAAACGCCTCTGGTCACCATATGATGTAGGCCATGTGTATGTGTTTAGCTTCATGGTACCTCCTGCAGACATTGTGTGCATGTACATGCAAGGGAGATAACCATTGGGGGGTCTTATGTATTCCGAACTGAGGCCGAGTTTCTGAGGTTAGCTGGCCCTCGCGGGGTCGCGACCCTTTGTCTCGGCCATTGTAGCACGTGTGTCGCCCAGGCCCTTTGTTTGCCTCACACCCTTGGGAACCCTTGCTAGCATGAGATCCTAGCCATAGATTTATCCTTGACCACCATGAGATGGCTTGAGACACTATGTGACTAGATGTATCCTTGACATACCCTGAGGCATTCCCTTGAGGGGGGGTTCTGTTGGGATATCTCAAGGTGTATGCCCCAAGCACACCTTAGGTTCTATGTGTGGGTGCTAGAGGCACAGTTAGGTGCCCATAAGCACTATTAGGTGGTGGTAGATGCCACATAGGCTGATTGAGAGATTCCAGGAGCTGATTGAGGAGATGATTGTGGAGCTTGGTGGCTCATGTAGAGGTGCTACATATGGACCTCACCCTTCTTCATTCTATGAGCATTCTCTTGTTTCGTGTTCAACTTCATGGATTCAACTTCATGCTTTCCTTTCACTTTTTCAACAATGGGCAGGTCCTATTAGACCTCGGCAGGATACATGATCTCATTATCTATAATGGTCTTGACAGATGGCCCGCTTCAGGTGGTTTCACATGCTTTCCACATGGGGGGGGCTTCAGTGTTGTTGATTACGTCATGGGATCCCCTGTTCACATCTCGCATTACTAACTTCACTGTAGCACCTCTCCCCCCAAGGGCTGATCATACATACCTTTTCTTTAGCATCTCCACCTCCCTTCGCACAGCACCTTCCACCCCACTCAGTGCTTACTCTACCTACCACGATATACGCTTTGATCGGGATCACTCACCTTCTTACTCTGGCCGTCTGTACATACTTCTCGCTTATATTGACTTCATACCCCTTTTAGAGGATCGCGCTGCCCTTGTCACCCGCTCACTACACGATGCTGCGATTCACGCTTTCTCCCACACCACCCGCTCCACCCGTCCACCACCCCGTGAAACCGTACCCTGTAATAGTTGGTACGATGATGAGTGTAAGGATTTACGCCGTCAACTCATATTCGAAACCAAAAATAGTCTTCTGAGCACACCAGATACGCTATGTGAATACTGTAGACTAGTACGGAGGAAGAAACTAGGCTTCGTTCGTCGGAACGAGGAAGAGCTACTGAACATTTTGTTTAGTAACAACTCTAAGGACTTCTGGCAGAGATTTCTAGAAGGACGGTCCCCTCCGCCACTCACTGACACTCAGATCTGGTTTGATTATGCACGCACACTTTATCACCAAAAAGGATTTGAGTTTTGAGACCACAAGAAGCAACAGTGGAGGAGGGAGAGAGACATTCCATAGAACCCAGCAAAGACCACCGCTTTTTATTTCACACCCCAAAATCCTGCATATCCTTCCTATATTTTTCTTAACTCCCTCTTTACAAGAATCTCTACATGTATAGAAAGCCCATAATAGCTCAAACTCTCCAGACTCTTCTCTCAACCCCATTTACACCAAACCTTATCACTTGAAGCAAACCACTCTACCCAGTGCTGCATTTATATTTAATTTGATATTTCAGCGACCACTTGTCCAACCAACGCGGGAACAGTTCCATTTAGTAACCCATGCAATCTCTAAGCCCCCTCTAGATTCCATAGCAGAGATGGATTACGTGTGTCACACGGCATTAAAAGATGTCTCGCACCCGGACAATGCAAATGACTAAGCACCCCACAAGTACATAAAATAATATTTTGCATAATACTACTAAAATTGTTCAACTTCAAGATTATCCACAAACCTTGTTTGTCACACCGTGGAGCTGATTACTTGTCTTGCACTGAAGATACAAAATCCAGTGAAGGATTCGACGATAGTCTTCCCGACGGTAGCCTATTCATGGTGTCGATGTTCAAATACAAGCACGTGGAGATCATGCAATACCTCTGAATGGCAACATTCCTTGAAGGTGCAAGCACAAATGAACAGTGAAGGATTGCACTCGAATCCTGGAGGAACACTCTGGTAGGTGGCTATTTGTACCGAAATGGGGGTAACATGGTCCTCCGCCAATGCGTCTTTCCACACGAAAGAGTGGGATATATAACCCTCTTGTACGCATGTCCTCCAGCTCTTCTAGCCCTCCAATGCCCTACCATGCAATCGTTATTAAGGACAAATAAGTCCCCAAGTTACGGTGAGGCCTACTCCTCTTCAACATATCTACATCCCACACATTTCTAGATTTAATTTGAGGAACTTCTCGTCCTTTAAGCTGGGTTGGGAACCCTGTTCTATGTGACACGTTTCTTTTAGTTGCTACAAATATCTTCTTTAAAAGATTGAGCAAAAGTAGTCGCAGCCCTAGTTTGCTATTTAAACGTGAAGTCTTTTTTATAATCAATAAATAAATTTGACAAAATTTTCATTGACTACAAGTTTTGTATTTTTGCCTGCAGGTAGTAATTACTAGCCTTGACATGAATGGGAGATTGCTACTGATTGGAAGTAATCAAGAAGATATAGTAAAGTCTCTCTCCGTTTTCCTATTGCTAGGCTTACATTTTGCAGGCTAACCAAGAAGTCTCACTGACGGTTTTTTCAATCAAGAAACTAGCTTTCGTTGTAATATTCCTCTCACAGTAGATACATTTTTGCGAAGATAAAAAATTCTTGATGTAAGTTGCAATTTCATGCAATTTGGTACTTCAAATTTCAGTTTGTTTTCTCTAAAGGCTTTTTGGATTGTATACATTGCAAAGGAGACCCATTCTCTACTGATTGATTTAGATAGAAAAGGTGCCATATGAGCTAAGAAGTTTACAGATAGAAAATGTTGGGTTGTTAAGTGGGTCATGTGATAAATATAAATACTAAAAAATGCATGCGTTGGCATGCTTTTCTCCACACGCCACTAGAGGTACCTCGAGATTAACATAATGAACAGTATGTGGGGGTTCCAAGCAGGCATGATTACTCAGGTCAGAAGCACATTGTTACTTTAGAGTCTCTTGTCACCAGTTCGTAGTACTATTGCTGATAGACGCATCAGAGCATTCAAACTAGTACAATGTTTTGTTGTTATGAATGTGAGACCAGGAAAGGAGAGAGTGGGCATTGCTTTTGGAAGATGGATATGATATTCTATGGATCTTTTTTGTGTAATCTGCTGTAGCTGAGCCGATGTCTGTCTAGACTTGTAATCTGACCAATCTTGTCCCTTTACTCATCAAGAATGAAAAGACTCTGGTTTTGTGATAGTTTTTCTCATTTAGTATATTGTAAAAACGACAAGATGCTCTATAGTAATGGCTCATGGTTTGGTTTTGGTTCTAAAATTTCTCAACTTAATTGACTTTCAAGCCATCTTTCTTAACGCTGCTCTGTGTAGCTATGTTCTCTGATTTCACAATTTAGGAGAAACAATTTTTTTTAAAGCACCCACTGTGAAGAATTCACTGACACAAGTCCCCATTTTGTAGTTTTGAAGACTTGATTCATTTTTGTCCGTAGCCCAAGAGTAAGAGCTTCCATAAGGGATTCTATATACTGATGCATCAAAACGTTTGGGTTATGCATTTGTGCCAACCTTGAAAATGAAATATATAGAGACGCCCTAAGCCAGCCTTGCACATAATGTGTAGTTGTCAAGGTCTAATGATCTTTTTTGGTTACTTTACAACACTGAAAGAATTGAAAGAAAGGGTTAGCCTGTAGAGTGCCCTATTTCTGCAAATACATCGTGACTTGTAATGTAACTTATCCCCCCCCCCTTTTGGAACCTGTCTTTCCAATTCAATGTCGGATTGTTTCATTTTTTGTGTCATTTTCCCTTATCACCCACCCACTTGCTGATAAGGGATGCCATTTGTTGTGGTTGCAGGGCGAACCACCTCAGCAATTTCGAATCTCCATACCTAAGATACCAGAATATTTTACTGTACTTACTGTATTTCTATTATATAGATTATTAAATAATTCTGTGCAAAATGTTGACTGTTTCTGTGAAATAGCAGTTTGAGATATACATTTAAGTGATGACATGCAAAAAAGAATCTTGGAGAAAAAGTAGATAGATCTCTTATCCTTATATAAGAAACGAACCTTGAGAGGGAGTTTTGGATCCCCCAAAGAATTCAAAATTTTGACAATGAAAGTCAAGTATAGATAAATTTCCAATTTCAGATGCTCGTCCTATGTCACTTTTTTTGTGTTCAGTACTCTTTTGGAAATGTGCCATGATCTGCCTTGCCATAAAACAGTCACTAAGGGAAGTCTCTGTTGTCCTATAGTGTTCTAACTTCTTAAAGGTGAGAGAGGTGAATTTAGAGGTATCTAAATATATTAACTTTAGAGGTATCTTGTCCTAGAGTGTTCTTAAGAGTGAGAGAGTGAGTCTAGGGGTGTCTTAGTCTATTGAGGAGCTCTTGGTGGTGAAGCGCATGAAATGACCATGTTAGAAAGTAGGCTTTATTTTTACAGGTGGGAGAGGTGAGTTTACGGGTATCTAAGTCTATTGACTTAAAGGTATATTGTCCCGTAGTGTTCTTAAGAGTGCAGTTTTATTTGCCACTTATTCCCTGGTCTTCAGAGTATATTCAGAAGATTATCACTAAGGTTATGGAATTCTTTTGGCGCACCAAGCATGATCATAATGCACTTCGTCTTCTCAAATGCAATGACATTTGTTCGCCCAGATGCATGGGGTTTTGAACATTCTTGATCTTCAGACTCATTTGCTAGCCCACAAGGCTATGCTCTTGACCATCTTTTCGGAACAGCATCAGCCATTGACTCTTATGCTTTGTTGTATGGTCACCTCTATCCACATAGCTTTTGGCCATTGGGTTCCAGCTATTTCTGATGTCATTTTTGGACACTTCAATGGTCTGATTCTTGGCTGTCCCCTTTCTTCTCATCTGATTCATGATTGGCAGTAGCTTTTGGTTTATTTACGTTGTTCTGGTCCGTAGCCAGATCCCAGCAACACCTTTCAGTTGTAGAGCCTTCACCAAAGCCGGGTCTTTGCTCGCACTTTAGCTCATTTAGAGCCTCAAAAGCCATTTATTTGGGAGTTTCTACAGTGGCAGATGTAGTCGATGATCGGGGTTGCAGTCTTTCCTTTCCCTAGGCCAGGAGACAGCATTGTTTGGGGTTGCATCAAAGTGTAATGGGTCGCACTGCTAGTATTCGGATTCCAAATGCCTAGTATACAGAGGAGGCCCTCGTAGAGGATGCTTTGCAGATATGTGTTTCTCATTTGCATGTGCAATAGCCCTGTCTGCTGTTAGTGATTTCTTCCATAGTATTGCTAATGCTAGGAGACATGAGATTCACAGGCAGGAGAGGGGCCTCCACCGATAGTTAGTAACCCTCCAAAGGGAAGAGCAAAAAAGGCCTACTGATGCTTGGATTTAGGAGTGCCTTGCTACAGCAAGGGCTCATTTGCAGATGTTGCTAGATCAGAGAGAAGACTATGCATTTCATGCACAAGAATCCTTTTGGATTTAGAAGGGAGGAAGAGTGAATCAACACTTCTTCTCTACTCTTGGTCCCACGCAAGGTATAGAAAGTATATCTCAGCTTGTTGACTCTGATTGGGTTTTGCAGGAAGATCCTAATGCCGTCATGCAGATAGCTATAGACTTTTATGCCTCCCTTCTTTCAGTAGATCCTGATTCACCTGCTAGAGATGATAGCTATAGACTTTTATGCCTCCCTTCTTTCAGTAGAACCCATCACTTTGTTGGGAACACATTTTCAAAATTTCGGCCAAAGCTATCTCAAACATTGGATGATCATCCATCATCCACTAAGATCATTATATGCTATCCAAGGTTGCAGTTCATGTCTGGCTAGAATGCACAGCCCTGAAAATTGTTCAGATCCTGAATAAAATACATCATATCCAGAAAAAAACCCATGCTGGCCAGCAAAAAAATGCTGATTATGCTCTTGTAAACACACGACATCTGGGTGAGTTGTATTTATATAATGCCATAGAAGCCTCCATTTATTCTGATTACAAAGGCCCTGTATATTATAGGAAAGAGAAGCACGCATGAAGATATATACAAGAGATGATCATTCCTCCAAATGAACGGGAGGCCTCAAGCCTCTGCCATTGCCACAGGGTCTTGCTTACCCTCAGCATCCAATTCTCTGATAATATCATCTTCTTCACAAAGGGGAAGACCTTTCTTGACTGCATTAACCCATGCCTTCGAGATGGGGTTGCTTGGAGAGGTAGAAGATTGTCCTGGAGAAGGAGCAGAGGCATCCCAATTACGAGATTGGAGTGCTCTTTGTTTGAGAGGCACCGTCTTCTTTGCAGTCTGCCATCCCTCGTGAGAAGATGTGTTATTTTTCCCTAACTTACTTTTCCCTTTTTCCTTATTTTGAGCTGAATTGGCCTGGCTCCCTGTATGCAGTGAAGGCTTTGCTCCTTTAGCCTCAAGTTTTTCCACATATGTCTTCTGAGCTCCTTTATTAGAAGGCAGAGGGATAGCTGCTGGAGAAGGTGGATGAAGGATAGAGGGACACTCTGAAGCAAGATGCCCAAACTTGTGACAAGAAAAACAAGCTCCAGCAAAAATGCCCCAATTTAGAGTGAAATATTTCCTTCCCAAATTAACACCCTCAATCTCAACTGCAATAGAGGAGGGGGTTGGTCTATCAGTATCCCATAAGATGCAAAAACGATTTTTATTACCTGTGGGACGAGGGGGACAGATGACTTGTCCCAATGTCATGGCTAAACCTGGAAGCTCTGTTCTCATGTAATCTGGAAAATCAACCACTTCAACCCATACAGGGCAATGATGCTTGATAAGGTTCTGGTAGTCCTTATTAGGGGACCAGGGCATGATATGCACCATTTGTCGACCAAAAAATAAAGGGGACATTTCCAGCATCTTTTGTTTTGTCAGGGCATCCAAAAGATGAACTTTATGAAATCCTTGGGAGGCAAAATAGACTCCTTCTACATAGCATCCACCTAGGAGAGAATTCACCCATTGACCCACATCATTAGCAGAAGGAATTTTGCCTGGAAAGGAGATGATAACTGCAGTTTGGGAAAGCTTGTTCAAAGGATTTACAAGAGAGGGCAACTTCATTTTGTAAGTGAGTTCCGGAGCAGGTTGACTCCATTCCCTTCTACTTTGCTGAAAATCATCATTCAACATATCAAACACATAGGAAGCATCTTCAGATGAAGGAGATATGGGGGAAGAGGTTTCCCTTGATTGCCTTTTGGGTTTAGGAGAGAGAGCTCTCTTGACATAATACTTATTTGCTTCTGCCATGGAGGCTAAGGGTTTTAAACCGATATCAAACGATGAGGATGAGTTAGGACTGAAGCACTGTGCGAAGGAACGGGGAGCTGACAGAACTGTACGGAGGACCTGAGAAAACTGTACAGAAAGATCACACGGTAGATCTAACAGAAAGTACGGAACAGAGTTGCTGACTAGACACAAAGGGGCAAATCTGTACGGAAGAGTCAGGGATGTACGGACGTACGGAAGAGACAGTGAACTCGTGTACTGTACGAACGTACGGATTAACAGACGGAGCAGTACGGAGGTTTCACACGGAATATCTGACAGGACTGTACGGAGCAGAGAGGCTGACGCTAGATTGTACGGAAGATTTAAAAACAGTACGGACACACGGAGGAAACGTTAGAAGGGAAAAAACGATGGCAAGGTAGAAAGCAACGGGATCTGACAAGGCTGCGCAGGGATGACGGCGTCAGGTAACACCACCGTACGGTGAGCGTACGGCGTCCGTACAGATGTACGGACGGAGAGGGGAGCTGTACGGGAACCGACTCGCGGCTTCGACCTCCTCACACTTCCACACACACACACACACACACACTTTTGCTTCTACAACACACACACACACACTTTTTTTTTTTTTGTAAAACCAAGATACTTATATTATGATACATTCATTTACATCTGGGCAGAGCTCAAAAGAGAGCCAAAGCCCTATCCATCAAAAGTAGTAAAAGAAAAGTTGAATACAAGAAACATCTAAATCTTCCTCATGTAAGGCACAATATAAAGACTGCCGCAATGAGGCTCGGAAGAACTCATATGGCTGCTGAAGTGGAGAATTCAGATATGCTTGATTGCGCTGTAACCAGAGGGTCCATAAGGCCCAGTATCTGATCCAGTGGAAGAAAAGAGAATACTGTGATAAAGAAGCTGATAGTTTGCCATATATCCAGAAAAACCTGTAGAACCTGTGAGCTGGGAATCTGAGAGATAAGAAATAGGAGATTCTGTCTAGAAGGTCTCTGGAATATCAACAAAACCACAGTAAATGCGGAATACTCTCAGATGTAAGATGACATCTTGGACAAAGGGGCGAAGCTATCCTTCTTTGAGCCAATTTCACCCCTACTGGAAGAATACCAACAATACATCGCCATAGAAAGAGTCGTTGCTTCAAAGGCATTTTCAACTTCCATATCAATTGCAATCTTCCTTTCCACCAGGCTAATGACTTGTTCAAATGCCATAGAGAATTAGCATGATGGGCAATCCAGGGAGGAGGTAATATCAAACGATAAGCCTGTATAGAAGTCAATAAATTCAAAGGCTTAGAGGATATGCTTGTATTTGAAGTGTTAGAAAAAGACCCAACAGAGGGTACACGCAACGGAAATAATGCCCAGGAGCTCACACAGTGTGCGGTGTGGGTGTGGAATCACAAACTTCTTTACTTATGTGCATTCGATAGGTGTGCAGACTCATCAATAGACAATGAACCAAACTAGATAGAGAAACCACCAAATAATATATTTCCGTCCACAACTATGGACACAATACAAAAGAGACAGATCCAGAGTCCCACCAATGGTGTGGTCCTCTGATCTTACCACAAAGTCCTTCTCCTATCTGCTGGCTATCTCTAGACTAGAGTCCGCGTGCTCCACCTTGAGCGTAAGTAAACTTTCTGTCTAGAATGATCCTCTCCACCTTGCTGTCTGGAAACCAGCCTAGGTGGGCAGTTAGCTACGTCTGCAGCACAAGGTACTTCTTTCTCCTCCTGACTGTAGGCCCAAAGATAGCCCTGCTGCTGCTCCTTCTGCTGGTGGAATTGCTGCTCCAGATGATGTCCAAATAAGGCCTGAATGGCCTCTTTATATAGGCCCCAGGGCCTGTACCAAAAAACCGACTCAGTCTGTACAAAAACCGACCCAGTCTGTATGAAAAACCGACCCCACAGTTCCCCATTTATGGGACTGTGGGCTGCCCTTTTGGGGCACGCATTACAAGGGCCCTTGGCCCACCTTTCAAGGGCAGATGCCCTATAAATACAGGGTCCAGTCCCCCCCAAAACTTACTGCAGACAGTGCGCCTCCTGTCTAGATCCATCGCAATCTGTCCCAGCCATGCTTCCGCACTTACCTGGCCCTCTGTCCTGCACATAACAGATCTAGATGTGCTGCCCACATGACAGCCACCTTCCTTGCTGCAGATCTGGGCCTGCACTCTCTGCCACGTGTACTGTGCCATACGGGTTCCTTGTGCTGGCTACTACTTCGCCTTTTGCTACTGCAGATCCATCCTAGCTCCAGGTACCCACCATCTTTTTTATTCTTGCCCACATGGCATCCAATCAAATGCCCATGTGACAGACACTCAAACCCTAGGTTCACCCCCCCCATGCTCTCCTCATATGGGGGCTTACAGATGGGGAGGTGACCAAAGGTGCCAATCTTGAAGCCTGTCTCTGACATTCAATGTCGGAATTGGAATCAGAGGGAGTAAGAGATCAGCAATAGCTTTCCAAATGGGTCTATGATGCATCCCCAAATTGTATTGTCGACATGCTACTGGAAAAGTGAGAATATTTCCTTGCATATCCACTACATCATCAATGAACCGGATACCCATTTTCATAAGATTGTAAGCTCTGATGGGTTGTTGAACAGCAAGGGGAGAGGAAAAGACAGCACTCCAATGAATACTTTCCATTCTGAGTGAAGAAGCTAAAGAAGCAGGATGGGGAGACCATTTGATGTGAGAGAGTACTTGCTTCCAGTCCTGAATCAAGGAATTAGAAAATGGACAACGAGGGATTTTACCTTGCAATTTGCCAAGCACTACTTCCGATGGATCAACTAGCCAGTGTCCATAAGCATTAGTGCTCATCTGTCCACACAAAATTGCCAACATGATAGACCAAGGCTGCTCTTGTTCAAAAAATGTCTTGAGCATAGTGATCTTTCTTGCCAACACATGAAATTTGATGTTTATTATATTCAAACCACCATGCATTCTTGGTGAGCAGAGCAAGTCCATTTTGAGCAGCCGTAAAGCTTTTTTATGAAGCTTTGTTTTCCAAAAAATCTCCATGGCTTGAGACATAAAGGAAGTGAGATCTCGAGATGACCAATGTAATAGAGGAAGATAGAACTGGACATAAGCTAGAACAATAGACTGGACAATTCGAAGCCGTACATGCAGAGGCCAAGTGGAGATCTTCCAATATTCTAATTTGTTCTGAATTTTGTTTGCCACCCAGGAAAATTAATATTCTAATTTTGTTCTGAGTTTTGATTTCTGAAAATTAATTTTAAGACCAGCTGCTAACCCAAATTCTAAAAGGGTATCCATCAAGAGGCGAATCTCTAAAGGACTATTCTTTGGCATGAAGAATGAATCATCTGCATAGGCCTGTGCAAGGAAGGGTCGTGAACCAGAAATCTGAAGTCCCTCTAGCTGTCCAGTATCAACCATGTGATCCATATAAAGTAGCAAAGGGTGTGAAGCAATGGCATAGAGCAAAGCACTGAGAGGGCATCCGTGTCGAACTGAGCGTTCGAGAGTCCAAGACTCAGACAAATGATTCCCTATAAAGCATTGTGCAGTGGAATCTGAGTAAAGCCAATATATGACATTAACTAGCTTTGGCCCAAAACCAAGTTTTAACATGATTTGAGAAACATAATCCCAATGTATTGTATCAAAAGCCTTAGCCACATCCACCTGCATGACCAACACATCTTGCTCTGAATATTTTGCATATTCCATTGCGATGATAGTGTTAGAGATATTGTCATGTATGTGCCGTCTAGGAACAAAACCATATTGCCTGGGATGAAGGCCTTCATGAAGGATATCCTTTATCCGATGTACCAACATTTTGGCAATCAGTTTGTATATAACCGGCATCAAAGTGATGGGTCTCCAGTTGTCCATAGTCTCACATAGAGGTTTTTGGGCACGAGCTTAACCAGACCATGCTTCCAAGCTGAGGGAAGATGTTGATGCTGCCAGGCTACATTTATAAACTGCAGAATTGGACCCTTCAGTTCAGGCCAAAAGGCTTCAAAAAATTCAACCGTCAGACCATCCCAACCAGGGGATTTATGTTTACCCAAATGCCTAAGAGCTTCATCCAATTCAACATCCGAAAAAGACATTTCCAGCATTGAGGCTTTTTGCAAGGAGACAATAGGAGAAACAAACTCGGTAAATTTGTTACGGGCTGAAATAACCTGAGGTGTAGAAGAAGATGGCTGAGAAAAGAGAAGCTGAAAATGATCCAAACATTGTTTTTCTAGCTGAGATAGAGTCTGGGTCCAAAGGCCGTCTGGTTTCCTGACCCTCATGATAGATTGGCTTTGTCTATGTGCATGTAAGTTCCGAAAAAAAGATTTCGAGGAACAGCCCTTATCTAGCATAGGTTTAACTCTGGCCCGGATCTGCCATTTGGACAACTTGCATTTATCATTGGCATCAATTATGGAGGAAGCACAAGACAATAAATGCTGCTCAGAATCAGATAGAGATCTTTGATGACTAATCTGTACCAAATACTGCTTGTATGATTTTGCCCACTGGATATGCTGTCTGGTTTCTGCCATGTACCATCTTCCAAATTCCTTAATGACATTTTGAATACGATGTATGAAAGAGGTCCAAGCAAAGTCCAGATCCTCCTGAGCATGGGAAAGCAATGGTCTGCAAGCCAATCTGATCATATGCTGGAAATTTTCATGAGAGAGATATAATTGATTGACCTGTAAATTTCTGACTGAAGAGAGCTGCAAGTCATCCAGAGGCATACCAAAAGAAAGAATGAGCCATAGTGGAGTATGATCAGATAATTGCTGTGAATAATCAGTCCGCATTTGACATGTATATTCATCATATTGCTGAGCATGAATGAGTTAAAATCTATCAAGCCTGGCCCAATATTCTGTGAAAGCATTATGATGATATGTAAATCCCATAACTGATGGGTGAGTTGCTGTCCATAAATCTGCAAATTGAAGAGATGATGTCATATGTTCCCATTGCTGAATTTCAGAGGGCAGCATATGGGATTTATGTGTAGTGTTGTCCTTCCAATGAGGAGAATTGTCGAAATCACCACAAAGTAGTGCATTTGAAGACAAAGGATATTGCTTGATGGAGTTCCACATTTGAGCTCTTGAAGCTGAATTTTGAGAAGCATACAAAGATCCTATTTCAAAAATCTCTCCATTAATCATACATTGGATAATCATCCATCGTCCACCAAGATCATTATATGCTATCCAGGGTTGCAGATCATGTCTGGCTAAAATGCACAGCCCAGAGAATTGTTCAGATCCTGAATAAAATATATCATATCCAAAAAAAAACCCATGTTGGCTAGCCAAAAAATGCTGATTATGCTCTTGTAGACACACAACATCCGGATGAGTTGTATTTATATAATGCCATAAAAGCCTCCATTTATTCTGGTTGCACAGGCCCTGTATATTATAGGAAAAACATTTAAGAGAAGCACGCATGAAAATATATACAAGAGATGTTCTGTCCTCAAAAAGAACAGGAGGCCTCAAGCCTCTGCCATTGCCATAGGGTCTTGCTGACCCTCAGCATCCAATTCCCTGATAATATCATCTTCTTCACAAAGGGGAAGACCCTTCTTGACTGCATTAACCCATGCCTTAAAGATGGGGTTGCTTGGAGAGGTAGAAGATTGTCCTCGAGAAGGAGCAGAGGCATCCCAATTACGAGATTGGAGAGGTCTTTGTTTGAGGGGCACCGTCTTCTTTGCAGTCTGCCATCCCTCATGAGAAGATGGGTTATTTTCCCCTAACTTTCTTTTTCCTTTATCCTTATTTTGAGCTGAATTGGCCTGGCTCCCTGTATGAACTGAAGGCTTTGCTCCTTTAAGTTCAATCTTTTCCACATATGTCTTATGACCTCCTTTATTAGATGGCAGAGGGATAGCTGCTGGAGGAGGTGGATGAAGGATAGAGGGACACTCTGAAGCAAGATGCCCAAACTTGTGACAAGAAAAACAAGCTCCAGCAAAAATGCCCCATTTTAAAGTGAAATATTTTTTTCCCAAATTAACACCCTTAATCTGAACTGCAATAGAGGAGGGGGTCGGTCTATCAGTATCCCACAAGATGCAAAAACGATTTTTATTACCTGTGGGACGAGGAGGACAGATCACTTGTCCCAATGTCATAGCTAAACCTGGAAGCTCTGTTCTCATGTAATCTGGAAAATCAACCACTTCAACCCATACAGGGCAGTGATGCTTGATGAGGTTCTGATAGTCCTTATTAGGGGACCAGGGCATAATATGCACCATTTGTCGACCAAAAAATAAAGGAGACATTTCCAACATCTTTTGTTTTGTCAAGGCATCCAAAAGATGTACTTCATAAAATCCTCGGGAGGCAAAATAGACTCCTTCTACATAGCATCCACCTAGGAGAGAATTCACCCATTGTCCCACATCATTAGCAGAGGGAATTTTGCCTGGGAAAAAGATGATCACTGCAGTTTGAGAGAGCTTCTTCAAAGGATGCACAAGAGACTTCATTTTGTAAGTGAGTTCCGGAGCAGGTTGAATCCATTCCCTTCTACTTTGTTGAAAATCCTCATTCAACATATCAAACACATAGGAAGCATCTTCAGAAGAAGGAGCTATGGGGGGAGAGGTTTCCCTTGATTGTCGTTTGGGTTCAGGAGAGAGTGCTCTCTTGACATAATATTTGTTTGCTTCTGCCATGGAGGCTGAGGGATTCAACAAATATCAAGCGATGAGAGAAAGAGAGGGCTGAAGCACTATACTGACGAAAGGAGAAGCTGGTACGGGAGGGACACCGGAGTGTGGTACGTACAGATGTACAGATAAGCGACAGAACAGTACGGAATATTGACACAGAAAAGCTGACAGAACTGTACGGAACAGAGGCAGTGAGGGGACACGATGGGGCTAAGCTGTACGGAGGAGCTAGGGATGTATGGACGTACGGAGGCCCTGTACGGAGATACGGAGAAGAAGACTGAACCTTACGGAATACTGAAACAGAGAAGATAGACAGAAATGTACGGAAAAGAGAGGCTGATGGGATATGAAGGGACGATACTGTACGGAAGAGGCAAGGAGGTGCGGATGAACAGAAGGAAGTTCAGAAGGGGAAATATGATAGCGAGGTGAACAGCAACGAGTTCAGACGAGGCGTCACAGGGATGAGCCAAAACTGTACGTACAACGCCGTACAACCGTACGTCGTCCGTACAGATGTACGGACGGAAAGGGAGCTGAACGGGGACCTGGCTCTGCGTCGACCTCCTCTCTCACGCTCTCTCATCTCTCTCACACACACACATCCACCACACACTTTACACACACTTTTTTTTTTTTGTGTGTGAAGTTCTTCCACACACACACACACACACACACACACCCACACACACACACACACACACACATGTGACTCCCCTAGATGCACACATGCTCCATAGAGCAAGCCCTTGACCATACTTATCCCAACAGCATTAAGGATCTGCTGTCCTTGGCAAAGTCAAGCACCCAATTTACATATTTGGAACAGGTCAGCTGTGAGGTACTTTTTTATACTGCATGCCACTAGTGCATGCCACTAGAAAGAGATATGGGAGCTGTTTCGAAGGTGGGTAGTCCCTCTACAATACTAAGACATTTAATTTACAGTTGTTCCCTTTGTCCTTGGAAGGACACTTCCATCTACTGTTTCATAGAGTTTTGGAACATGAAACTGCAGCATTAAATTCTCTGATATTGTTGTTTTATTCTTGAATCCATCCCTTGGTCTCTTGGTTAGCCAGCCTTTTCTATCCACACAACAATCATGGATTCTTCAAGAATGGTCATGGAAACTTTTAAAATAACGATAGCAGGTAAATGGAGCATAGTATATTATTTTTATGTTCAGTATATAATTGCATAGCATAATGTTAAGTATTTGTTTTGCAGGGAACAGGAGACTTGATGACTGCTCTCCTATTGGGTTGGAGCTACGTAAGAAATTTAGTAGAGCCCTTGATTCAGATTTTAATTAAGCAGTTGATGTGGAAGCTCATTAAAATCAAACTGTTCTTGTTAAAGCATATGAGTCGGTAATCAAATAGCTTATACTCTCTCATTGGTTTGTGATTTATAGAAGTACCCAAACAATTTTGAGAAGGCAGCAGAGCTTGCAGTCTCAAGCCTTCAGGTAAGGAGAAGTATAGATGTCCTATAAAAGTTTATTCAGAAAAGCAAGCCAGTACAGTAGGTCATGTGTTAAAGGTGCTGGATCAACTACATGTAGCTTTTATTATGTGCAACTTGAAACCTTTTGACAATATCAAAGCTCTACTCCTGATGATTAGTGCCCTTATATATATTATATATATAATTATTATATATCTGTCAAGTATGGACAAGGACAATTCAACATATGCTTTTTCATGACCCAGTGCTTGGGGGACGAGCATTTTTCGAGCGAAATCTTCCGAGCATCTAAGCGAAGGAAAAAAAAAAAGCTTCCAACTATGTAAAAATATGGCAAAAATAGATCAGAACAAAACCTAGTTTCACTTAGAAATATGCAAAGTATTATAGCAATGTCTATTTTATACACAAATATTTACATGAATCTTTGGGAATGGTGAGTAACATAATGGGAGGATTTTTAAGAAACCCACGTGTAGAGTAGATGTGACACACACTCTACTATTTCCTACTGCAGATCACAGGAGCAGCACCGGAGTTAATCCACCCAGCCAACCTTGCTGAAGCTTTCAAGCAGACAGAGAATTCCAATCCAAAACTTACGTGAAAAATCACTATTCTCTTCTCTCTCAAGTCTCAACAAGCCCCATCTCCCTAGATAGATCTAGATGCCACATGTTATCCATATAGGGCCTTCCTAATGCAACATTTCACCCCTCTCTTGGGATGCATTAAATCCTTTGCCCCTAGGCACATTCTTTGCATTAGGCCCTTAGCCTTAGATCCACCTAGTCTGGTGCTATCAACCCTCACCTAGGACCTTGACATTAATTCCCTCTCGATCTTTTTACATGAAGCGCAAACAAATAATTACAAACATAGATCCTTTAAGGGAAATGTCGACTGATTCCTCCGAGGTCATGCTACCTCGGCTAGAGCGTAACATTCCTTCCCTCTTCAGACATCAGCGTCCTCGATGATAAAATCTCCGCAACTGATATACGGATTCCCAGGTAGCTTCGGATAGAGGTTGACCATGCCATGCAACCAACACCATGGGTATCTTCCGATTTCGTATTTACATTGTTCCTCGGTCCAGGATTCTTATTGGTTTGTGCCTCGCATTATCCTCTATCTCCTGAAACAAAACCACACCTTCGATTAGTGAGTCACCTGTATGTAAAAATTTCTTTAAGCGCGAAACATGAAAAACCGGGTGCACCTTACACCCTTGTGGCAATTCTAATTTATAGGCTACACTGCCTATTCTCTTTAGAATTAACCACGGCCCACAGTATCGAGGTGATAACTTAGCACACTCTCCTGAAGTCAACGACTTCGAGTGCGAAGGAACTCTGAGGAAAACTTTTTCTCCTTCCTTAAATACTCTTATAGACCGGTTTTCATCCGCATACACCTTGGCTCTATCCATAGCCTGGCGGATATTAGCTCTCGCAAGTGTTAGCATCTCCCGCATCTGAACTATAAAGTTCGCGGCACTAGGCACTTTCTGAGGTACCTCAACTATAGTTGGATTGGCTGGTCTATAACCATAGTTCAGCTCAAACGGACTGAACCCGGTAGAGGAATGTTTTCTATCATTGTAGGCAAATTCCAACAATGGCAACCACTTGTCCCAAGTATGTTGCCTCAATGACACATATGCCCTCAGCATATGCTCTGAAGTCTGGTTGACTCTCTCCGTCTGACCATCCGTCTCAGGATGATCCCCACTACTCATTCCCAACTCAGTCCTTAGTGTCTCAAATACCGCTGTCCAAAAATGACCGGTAAATCTGACATCTCTGTCTGACACTATGGATCTAGGCAATCCATGTAGACGAAATATATGTCTATCAAACAAATCCGCAACTTGCGAGGCACTGACAGACTCTCTAGTCGGAATGAAGTGAGCCATCTTGGTTAGACGATCAACCACCACAAGGATAGAATCATACCCTCCTTGTGTCGTAGGTAGCCCTACAATAAAGTCCACGGAAATGCTCTCCCACTTACCTAGTGGTATCTCCAAGGGCTGTAAAAGTCCGGGTGACTTCACCCACTCGGCCTTGCTTACCTGACATGAGAAACACAGTGTCACATATTCATGAATATGCTTTTTCATCTTTGGCCAAAAGAAATGTCGCTTCACGAGATCATATGTCTTCTCGACTCCTGGATGTCCCGCACACGAGCTATCATGGCACTGTCGAATGACTCTCTGCCTGAGATCATTCTGACTAGGTACTACAACCTTGCCATTTCTTTTTAGCATACCATCCCTTATGGTATATCTTGCATATGTTTGGCCTTTTTTGGATGCCAGGTCATCCTTTTCATTTTCCCCGGGTTTTAACACATGAGCTTTAGGCCATAAGCTCTGGACAAACTCGTCCACCTTTTGAGTTTCTCTAATTTCGGTCATTAGAGCACTCTCTAATACCGTGAATCTCAGGTTGTGCATAATGCGAGACAACGCATCAGCTACCTTATTGTCTTTTCCTCTTCGGTACCGAATCGTTAAATAAACTCTTGCATGAGCTCTACCCACCTAGCTTGGCGACCCCTCAAGTCAAGCTGTTTACAAAAATGTTTCAGAGTATCATGATCCACATCCACATAAAACTCTGAACCATACAAATAATGCCTCCATGTTTTCAAAGCATGGACAACAGCATACAACTCCAATTCATGAGTTGGCCAAAATAAGAGGGAGAAAGCTTCTTGCTTTCAAAGGCTACTGGCGTTCCCTCTTGAAGGAGAATTGCTCCTACCGCAATGCCACTTGCATCGGTTTCCAGGAACAACGGTTTCTGGGGATCAACTATTTTTAACACCGGTCCTGTGACCACAGCTTGTTTTATGGTGTTAAAACTTTCTTGTTGATTCTGTCCCCATATAAAAGGTACTTTATCTGAGGTCAGATCAGTCAATGGCGATACTATTTCGGAATATCCTTTGATATGCCTTCTATAAAACTGGACAAACCCCAAGAATGATCGCAGCGCGGTCAGACTCTGAGGGATTGGCCAAGTTAGTATCGCAGCCACTTTCTTTGGATCCATTTCTACCCCCTCTGGAGTAACTATGAATCCTAAATATTCAAGCCTAACCATACACAGTATAGTTTTCTTTTTATTTACATAAAGACTGGCTTTCCTCAAAGTACTGAACACTACTCTTAAGTGTTCACGATGCTCAGTAATACTTTTACTGAATATCAAGATATCGTCAATAAAATGTACTATAAATTTTCCGATATATGGACGTAGTAAATCGTTCATAAGCATGACGAATGTCGCTGGAGCATTGGTAAGTCCGAAGGGCATTACCAAAAACTCATAATGACCAAACCTGCTTCTGAAAGCGGTTTTATGCACATCCTCGGCTCTAATCCGGATCTGATGGTAGCCACACTTAAGATCTATCTTGCTGAAAATCACAGCTCCATGTAATGCATCTAGCAAATCATCAATCCGAGCCATCGGATACCTGTGCTTAGCAGTGATATTATTCAATGCTGTGTAATCTATACAGAGGCGAAACGTATCATTCTTTTTCTTCTTTAATATCACTGGCGAAGCAAAAGGTGAGAAACTTGGTTTAATCTGCCCCAACTTGAGGTATTCTTCCAGTTGTCTACGCACCTCCGCCTCTTCAGTAAAACTCATTCTATAGGGAGGTCTATTTATAGGTTCTGCCCCCGGAATCAGTTCAATCTTATGCTGAACATTCCGCACTGGAGGTAACCCATAAGGTAGTTCATCCCTAAAACATTCAGAGAACTCCTCTGTTATAAGATTAACTAGCTTGGCCATCTCACCACTTTGCGTAACATCAGTGCTAGCCGAAGAATCATCAACCGGCTCTACCGATGCTGTGCAAAGGAATAAAAACTCTCCTTGAGCTTTTCGGATTTCCATCACGGAAACGAACAGTCCCTGAGGTATATCTTTCTCACCTCGCAGGACATAAAGCACATCATTCATCTTGAATTGATATACGTCCTTTTTCCAATCAATGGTTGGATTCTTCCTAGAATGCCATGCCATACCCAGGGCTATATCCGCATGAGCAAGCTTGGTCATTTCAAAATCAAGCTTCTCAGCATAGTCCTGAATACGAAGCTCCAACAAGGTAACCCTTTGGTCCCATACTTCAGTTGAACTTCCATCTGCCATCCTGACCGTATACGCATAGTCAGATGGACTTGTCTTTAATTTCAGCCTCTTCACGAGCTTGGAGTTAATCACATTGTGAGTTGACGCCGAGTCAAACAACACAATGACATCATGATTGGCCACTTGCCCTTTCATTTTGATTAACTCCGTATCATTAAAGGTTGTATACCCCGTTACTGCGGGCTTAGATAGGATGTTATCAGGTGCACTCGTCACTAGCTTAGCAACAGACACACATAATGTTATGCTCTAGCCGAGATAGCATGACCTCGGATAGATCGGTGGGCATTTTCTCTTAGATGACCAACTTTTGTAATAGTTAATGTGCGTAATTAAATGGTCAAGAGAAGTAACTGCCAAGGTCCTAGGTGAGGACGAAATGGCATTGACTAGATAGTTCTGAGTGCTAAGGCCTAGGTGCACCTAAATGTGCAATAATGCCAAGGGGCAAGTGGGTTTTAATGTGTAGCAAGAGAGGGGTAAAATGGTGCACCAAGTGGAGAGGCCAAAATGCTGACATTTGGCAAGGAGAACTATCTAGGGAATTGAGGGTCTCAGGGATAAGGATGAAGAAAAATATACGTAATATGACGCATCAATGTCCCTCGAGAATTGGCTGGGAGGAATAATCGTCTGCCATCGCCCGTGACTTATATCCACGCTTGAAGTAGAGCTTCGTAAATTAGAGAAAGATTATCTTACATTTTGGTATCAGAGCCGAGGCAAGGAAGAGTTCAACGGGCTCAACCTCACCTAGGAATTTTACGGAAAGCTGACGGAAGGCTGTGCGTGGACGGACAGTAGACGACCGGTGTGGGTGATTTGCTGATCACCGTGAGGCGTTGCGCGGTAGCTTGGTAGAAGAGAATCGACGAATGATAGAATTGTCGATCATACGGGTTGCAGTTAGAACCGGAATCGTGAATCGAGAAGAGGCAAAGTTGATCGCGATTTCAAGCGACTGGGAGAACTAAGTCGTGACTGTAGTTCGATTCGAGACTTCGTGCAACCGGTAGCAGTGTGAGAAGTGACTTGTTCGTGGCTACAGCAGTTGGGTGCTTCATCGTACGGCGTATACTCTGAGCGCCGATGCAAGGATTGGGAAAGCGATAGCCAGGGGTAATTTAACGTAAAAAAAAAGTACTCGCCCGCAGCCAACAACGAACTGTTGGGCTTTGGATAGCGTGGTGGTTCGCCGGTCAGACGGGACTTCTGAAATTGTGGCTGGACCTAGAGGGTTGCCGTGACGACGGACAGCAGCAGTTCGGAGGCTGGAGACCGTGTGGTCCGAAATACTCACCGAAATAAGAGAAGGATATCCCGCTAGCTAGCGCTTTGTTTGCATCGGAGTTACATCGGGCGTTGGTACCTTTAACGTGGAGATTCCAGGGAGCATTTTATTTCGAAAAAAAAAATTCTGAGTTGCAGTTAATTCGTTCTATACAGCAGGGATTGTCGTTTATCTTTTCTGTATTTAAAAAAAAAGGGGGAAATCCATCATTATTATAAAAAAAAAACCCACAACAAAGGAAGAAAAAAAAAAAAAAAAACCCCCCCATCTTCCACTGTGAACCTATGGAAGCAGAAGGACAGAATTCAAGAGTGAATCCTAGTGAGTCTAGAGTACAGTCTACACAACAGATGTCACATCAGGCAGCACCTACTTTGATTGGTAGGATTTCGATATTAGAGGATGCTTTACAGCAGATTATGAACCAGCAGCTGCAAGTGAATGCTGGTCAAAATGAGATCAGGGAGATGGTGCAAGCCTTGTCGGCTAGACCGTCTAGGATTGATAAGGGCAAAGCTCCAGCAGAGCCAGAGCCCAGTATACATTCCTTAGAGCGCGCAAGGGTCAAAGTGCCCAATATCGCTAATTATAGACCGGAGAAGTACGCTGGTCGGATGACCGAGCGCAGCTCTGATGTGATCGAGGTTTGGTTGCACAAGTGGGAAGAAGCCTTCGCCATTTGTGAGATTAGATCCGATCTAAAGAAAATCTGCGAGGCCACACACCTGTTTATTGAGGCAGCGGACAGATGGTGGATAAAGCAACAGAAGGATCAAGTTGCTCCAACCACCTAGGAAGGGTTTAAAGCTGAATTCAAGAAACACTTTCTCCCACCTGATGAAGAATCCCGAGCTTGGGATGCTTATAGAAATCTTCGTCAGAGGAGCTTGTCAGTGGCAGAGTACACTGACAAATTCAGGGAATGTGTCATGAAGATAAGAGACCCTCTCCCTATGTCAGTTCAGTTAAAGGACTATATCTATGGACTGAACGACAAGATCAAAATGGAAGTTCGGGCTAAATATGTGTCTACACTAGATGAATCTATAGCAGTAGCCCTGAACTATGAGGATGCCCGGTGGATTTGTGCAGGCAGGGACTCAGTATGAGCACCCGAGAAAAGGGGGATTTCAGAGGAAATGGGTTTCAAAGACAAGTGTCTCGCAGCCAAGTGGCCAAACCAAGTAGGTGAAGCCGGTTGAGGGACCAGTAAAAACAAGTACCACCGTTGGGGTGAAAAGGAAAATAACTCCAATGGCAGCTCGGGCTTGGTCAAAGTCCTCGTTGACCCCTGAACAAAAAGAGAAAGCTAGAAAAGAAGGATTGTGCTTCGGCTGCCTTCAGCGACATCAGTGGAAGGATTGTCCACCGAATAAGAACCGTCGCACGGCTAATATGATAATATCTGAATGCGACGTAGAAATGCAGGAGAGTCCCAGTGCGGAACATATGCAGATGCAACTGGCGGGACCTTCTCAGAGGTTAGTACCTTGTTTGTTATGTGTATCTGTTGCTAAGTTAGTGACGAGTGCACCTGATAACATCCTATCTAAGCCCGCAGCAACGGGGTATACGGCCTTTAATGATACGGAGTTAATTAAAATAAAAGGGCAAGTGGCCAGTCATGATGTCATTGTGTTGTTTGACTCGGCGTCAACTCACAATGTGATTAACTCCAAGCTCGTGAAGAGGCTGAAACTAAAGACAAGTCCATCTGACTATGCGTATACAGTCAGGATGGCTGATGGAAGTTCAACTGAAGTATGGGACCAAAGGGTTACCCAGTTGGAGCTTCGGATTCAGGACTATGCTGAGAAGCTTGATTTTGAAATGACCAAGCTTGCTCATGCAGATATAGCCCTGGGAATGGCGTGGCATTCTAGGAAGAATCCATCCATTGATTGGAAAAAGCACGTATATCAATTCAAGATGAATGATGTGCTTTATGTCTTACGAGGTGAAAAAGATATACCTCAGGGACTGTTGGTTTCCGTGATGGAAATCAGAAAGGCTCAAGTAGAGTTTTTGTACCTTTGCACAGCATCGGTAGAGTCGGTGAATGATTCTTCGGCTAGCACTGATGTTACGCAAAGTGGTGAGATGGCCAAGCTGGCTAAGCTTATAACAGAGGAGTTCTCTGAGTGTTTTAGGGATGAACTACCTTATGGGTTACCTCCAGAGCGGAAGGTTCAGCATAAGATTGAACTGATCCCGGGGGCAGAACCTGTAAATAGACCTCCCTATAGAATGAGTTTTGCTGAAGAAGCGGAGGTGCGTAGGCAACTGGAAGAATACCTCAAGTTGGGGCAGATTCAACCAAGTTTCTCACCTTTTGCTTCGCCAGTGATATTAAAGAGGAAAAAGGATGATACGTTTCGCCTCTGTATAGATTACAGAGCATTGAATAATATCACTGTTAAGCACAGGTCTCCGATGGCTCGGATTGATGATTTGCTAGATGCATTACATGGAGCCGTGATTTTCAGCAAGATAGATCTTAAGTGCGGCTACCATCAGAGAGCCGAGGATGTGCATAAAACTGCTTTCAGAAGCAGGTTTGGTCATTATGAGTTTTTGGTAATGCCCTTCGGACTTACCAATGCTCCAGCGACCTTCGTCATGCTTATGAACGATTTACTACGTCCGTATATCGGAAAGTTCGTAGTACATTTTATTGACGATATCTTGATATTCAGTAAAAGTGTTACTGAGCATCGTGAACACTTAAGGATAGTGTTCAGTACTTTGAGGAAAGCCAGTCTTTATGTGAATAAAAAGAAAACTATACTGTGTATGGTTAGGCTTGAGTATTTAGGGTTCATAATTACTCCACAAGGGATAGAAATGGATCCGAAGAAAGTGGCTGTGATACTAACTTGGCCAATCCCTCAGAGTCTGACTGCGTTGCGATCATTCTTGGGATTTGTCCAGTTTTATAGAAGGCATATCAAAGGATATTCCGGAATAGTATCGCCATTGACTGATCTGACCTCAGATAAAGTACCTTTTATTTGGGGACAGAATCAACAGGAAAGTTTTAACACCATAAAACAAGCTGTGGTCTCAGGACCGGTGTTAAAAATAGTTGATCCCCAGAAACCGTTGTTCCTAGAAACCGATGCAAGTGGCATTGCGGTAGGAGCAGTCCTCCTTCAAGAGGGAAGGCCAGTAGCCTTTGAAAGCAAGAAGCTTTCTCCCTCTCAAAGGAATTGGCCAACTCATGAATTAGAGTTGTATGCTGTTATCCATGCTTTGAAAACATGGAGGCATTATCTGTATGGTTCAGAGTTTTATGTGGATGTAGATCATGATACTCTGAAACATTTTTATAAACAACCTGACTTGAGGGGCCGCCAAGCTAGGTGGGCAGAGCTCATGCAGGAGTTTAATTTGACGATTCGGTACCGAAGAGGAAAAGACAATAAGGTAGCTGATGCGTTGTCTCGCATTATGCACAACCTGAGTTTCACGGTATTAGAGAGTGCTCTAATGACCGAGATCAGAGAAACTCAGAAGGTGGACGAGTTTGTCCAGAGCTTATGGCCTAAGGCTCATGTGTTAAAACCCGGGGAAAATGAAATGGATGACCTGGCATCCAGAAAAGGCCAAACTTATGCAAGATATGCCATAAGGGATGGTATGCTAGTTAGAAATGGCAAGGTTGTAGTACCTGGTCAGAATGATCTCAGGCAGAGAGTCATTCGACAATGCCATGATAGTCCGTGTGCGGGACATCCAGGAGTCGAGAAGAAATATGATCTCGTGAAGCGAGATTTCTTTTGGCCAAAGATGAAAAAGCATATTCATGAATATGTGACACGGTGTTTCTTGTGTCAGGTAAGTAAGGCCGAGCGGGTGAAGCCACCCGGACTTTTACAGCCCTTGGAAATACCACTAAGTAAGTGGGAGAGCATTTCCATGGACTTTATTGTAGGGCTACCTGCAACACAAGGAGGGTATAATTCTATCCTTGTAGTGGTTGATCGTCTAACCAAGATGGCCCACTTCATTCCGACTAGAGAGTCTGTTACTGCCCCGCAAGTGGCGGATTTGTTCATTAGACATATATTTCGTCTGCATGGATTGCCTAGATCCATAGTGTCAGACAGAGATGTCAGATTTACCGGTCACTTTTGGACAGCGGTATTTGAGACACTAAGGACTGAGTTGGGAATGAGTAGTGGGGATCATCTTGAGACGGATGGTCAGACGAAGAGAGTCAACCAGACTTTAGAGGACATGCTGAGGGCATATGTGTCATTGAGGCAACATACATGGGACAAGTGGTTGCCATTGTTGGAGTTTGCCTACAATGATAGGAAACATTCATCTACTGGGTTCAGTCCGTTTGAGCTGAACTATGGTTATAGACCAGCCAATCCAACTATAGTTGGAGTACCTCAGAAAGTGCCTAGTGCCGCGAACTTTGTAGTTCAGATGCGGGAGATGCTAGCATTTGCGAGAGCTAATATCCGCCAGGCTATGGATAGAGCCAAGGTGTATGCGGATGAAAATCGGTCTATAAGAGTATTTGAAGAAGGAGAAAAAGTTTTTCTCAGAGTTCCTTCACACTCGAAGTCGTTGACTTCAGGAGAGTGTGCTAAGTTATCACCTCGATACTGTGGGCCGTGGTTAATTCCAAAGAGAATAGGCAGTGTAGCCTATAAATTAGAATTGCCACAGGGGTGTAAGGTGCACCCGGTTTTTCATGTTTCGCGCTTAAAGAAATTTTTGCATACAGGTGACTCACTAATCGAAGGTGTGGTTTTGTTTCAGGAGATAGAGGATATTGCAAGGCGCCAGCCAACAAGAATCCTGGACCGAGGAACAATGCAAATACGAAATCGGAAGATACCCACGGTGTTGGTTGCATGGCATGGTCAGCCTCTATCAGAAGCTACCTTGGAATCCGTATACCAGTTACGGAGAGCGTTCCCAGATTTCATCATCGAGGACGCTGATGCTTGAAGAGGGAAGGAATGTTATGCTCTAGCCGAGATAGCATGACCTCGGATAGATCGGTGGGCATTTTCTCTTAGATGACCAACTTTTATAATAGTTAATGTGCGTAATTAAATGGTCAAGAGAAGTAACTGCCAAGGTCCTAGGTGAGGGCGAAATGGCATTGACTAGATAGTTCTGAGTGTTAAGGCCTAGGTGCACCTAAATGTGCAATAATGCCAAGGGGCAAGTGGGTTTTAATGTGCCCCAAGAGAGGGGTAAAATGGTGCACCAAGTGGAGAGGCCAAAATGCTGACATTTGGCAAGGAGAACTATCTAGGGAATTGAGGGTCTCAGGGATAAGGATGAAGAAAAATATACGTAATATGACGCATCAATGTCCCTCGAGAATTGGCTGGGAGGAATAATCGTCTGCCATCGCCCGTGACTTATATCCACGCTTGAAGTAGAGCTTCGTAAATTAGAGAAAGATTATCTTACACGTAACAAACAAGGTACTAACCTCTGAGAAGATCCCGCTAGCTGAATCTGCATCTCTTCCGCTCTGGGACTTCCCTCCATCTCCACGTCGCATTCTGAGATCACCATCTCAGCCATCCGACGATCTTTGTTACGTGGACAATCCTTCCACTGATGAGGCTGAAGGCAACCAAAACATAAGCCTTCTCTCCTCGCTTTTTCCCTTTGTTCTGGGTTTAAGGGAGACTTAGACCAAGCCCGGGCTGCCATTGGGGTTACTTTCCTCTTCACTCCAATGGTGGTACTTGGTTTAGGAGTTTCAGCCGGTTTCGCCTGCTTGGCTTGACCACTAGGCTGAGAACCACTCCCTCTACTAATCCATTTCTTCTTAAACCCAGATTTCTTCGGATACCCATACTGGGTTCCGACCTATGCAAACCCACTTGGCCTGTTGCCCTTGGCATCTTCATAGTTCAGGGCTATAGCTATTGCATCATCTAACGTGTTCGCGTACTTAGCCCGAACTTCCATTTTTATTCGATCATTCAATCCAAATATGAAATCTTTCACTTGGATTGATTGAGGCAGGGGTTCATCAACCTTCATTACACTCTCTCGAAACTTATCAGTGTATTCTGCCACCGATAAATTTCTCTGACGCAGGTTCCTATATTGATCCCAAGCTCGGGATGCTTCGTCAGGAGGTAAGAAGTGCTTCCTGAACTCTCTTTTAAACCCCTCCCAGGTAGTGGATGCTATACCATCTTTTTGTTGTTTAATCCACCACCGATTCGCTTGCCTCACTAAACATGTGGGTGGCCTCACGGATCTTCTTGATGTCATTTCTGATTTCACAAATGGCGAACGCCTCGTCCCATTTGTGTAACCAGGTCTCAATGACATCGGAGCTACGGTCATTCATCCGACCAGAATACTTTTCTGGCATGTAATTGGCAATATTTGGCACTTTAGCCTTCCTAGGCTCGACCGTATGGACACTAGACTCCGGTTCCATTGGAGCCTTTCCCTTCTCCTCTCGAGAAGGTCTGGCAGACATACTGTGTATCGCTCTCCTAAGTTCAGACTGCCCTGCATTGGCCTGTAACTACTGTGCTAACAACTGTTGCAAGGCATCCTCAAGCAATGCAATCCTGCCAAATAAAGTATGAGCTGCTGGGCGCGACACCTGCTGGGTCGGCCGGACTTCTGACTCACCAGGGTCCCTCCTGGAAGCTCCTTCTTCTGCTTCCATTCAGTTCAATGGTTGCTTTGTTTTGTTTTTGTTTTTTTAATTTTTATAAAACACCGCTAGAAAACTGCATTTACAAACTGGCGCAATTCAGTGTACTGACATCCCGACACAATTCCCTATACTAGGGAATTCCTGTAATCCCAAATTCACACTGACTAATCATTTAACACCGGCATATATCTCAAACCGCGCTTTTCCCTATCCTAGGGAAGCTCCTGCAAACAAACTCAGATTGTAGCACATAGGCATAACCTCAAGCATAATCTGTCTCTACTACAGCATCAAAGCCTCATGCAAGTTGATCACTCACGAGATCCTGTCTATGAAAGTAGAGCATCAACCGACTAAATCGAGAAGGAAAAAAAACACGAAACTGATGGAGGTCAAAGAGAGCTCCCTGGTCATCAACGGTTTCGTCACAGCCCTCTTGGTTCCATGCAAATCCAGCCAATAGTCTCCTGCACTCCTACGACCAGTCTGCAGTCACAGCAGTCACAGCTTATGCACAGGCTGCGGGCCACCAGACCGTCCTGTGTCGCCTCTGCGCTCCTAACCTGTCCTCCGCTCCAGAACTCAACAAACACGCTTTGCGTTATAGGCCTCCACGTTCACGAACTACCACCCATCTACCCTGCGTTTCGTTACAGCCTTACAGTGTTAGGCTGATGGTTTGACGTTCGTCCAGCTTGTCCGTCGAGCTTGTCCGTCGACTAGCGCTCTGCGTTGATCTGGCGCCAGTCACAGACTATTTCATCGAAGGGTCTCCCTCATTCACGAATCACTTCACCGTAGACCACCAGCAACACCAATCTCTACGTCGCAATCGCGGCAGCGACACCAGCCACCCTTCCATCGTATTTCGTGATCACCCCTATACTATTCGTCGAATACATTGCAGGTCAGCATGGATCCCGTCTGTGCGTCGTAGGTCATAAGCGAGTCGAGCCACCACACCTACGCTCCACGCCTGTTCTGCGTCACCATCGTCGAATATTCGAAGACCTTCTTATATCCCTTGCTTTCCTGCGCTCTGTGACAAGCTTGCATAGGCCAGTTCGTAGGCCAGTGCCGATGGATGCGTAGGCCAGTTCGTAAGCCAACGTGAGAGGACCATCGCGCTGTTCGTCAATCCCTTCCTAAATTCCTAGCCTTAAGCTCTGATACCAAATGTGACACACACTCTACTATTTCCTACTGCAGATCACGGGAGCAGCACCAGAGTTAATCCACCCAGCCAAACTTGCTGAAGCTTTCAAGCAGACAGAGAATTCCAATCCAAAACTTACGTGAAAAATCACTATTCTCTTCTCTCTCAAGTCTCAACAAGCCCCATCTCCCTAGATAGATCTAGATGCCACATGTCATCCATATAGGGCCTTCCTAATGCAACATTTCACCCCTCTCTTGGGATGCATTAAATCCTTTGCCCCTAGGCACATTCTTTGCATTAGGCCCTTAGCCTTAGATCCACCTAGTCTGGTGCTATCAACCCTCACCTAGGACCTTGACATTAATTCCCTCCCGATCTTTTTACATGAAGCGCAAACAAATAATTACAAACATAGATCCTTTAAGGGAAATGTCGATTGATTCCTCCGAGGTCATGCTACCTCAGCTAGAGCGTAACAGTAGACTTCTCTATGAAAATTCCCTTATGATCCTTCTTACAACTTTAACTTAATAGGGGGTGACATTTAAAATCCTCTCTCAACCTAGCCTATGAAAGGGTTTATCCAAAGAAACCTCATTGAGGTAAGCCATCAAGGTAGTTTCGCCAGCGAAACACCTTTGAAGTAGGTCTTCCAAGGTAGTTTCGCTGGCGAAACTACCATGGACAGCACTTTTAAAAGTGGCATAACTTTCACATCCAATGTCCAAATATAGTCATTCGACCACTCAAATTGATCGGGAAACCCCATTAGAGGACATCTATGGGGTTATATTTTGAAAAATCTTTCATCTTTAGTATTAAATATTACATATATTATATGAGAGTGATATATAAGTCCGAGTTAATACTTATTTATAGTAATTTAAACTTCTTTAGAAACATATCCATAAATATCTAGTTATCTATGCTATTAAAATGCTAGAAAGCTCTTGTCATATTGCTATAAATGTGTTTAATAAGTAATTATATATGTATAATATTATTACATTGAGAGTGATTATGAGGGATGTTTCTTAACGGAATTATTTTTCAACACTTTTTGAAGATAATGGCAAGGGTACAAAGGATGTCTATGAAGAAGAAAATTTGTGTTATGTAAAATTAAATGAGTGAAAATTCTGTATGTTTTTATGATAAAGGGATCTAGTTCTAGTGAAAATGAAAGTGTAAAAACCATGTTTCCTAAAGAAATATAATTTTTTAAATCTCTTGAAAAACACGCTCGGATAAATCCGCTCATAGGTTTTTGCTCGTAAAATTGACGCATCCCCAATGCTTGTAACGGATAACACCAGATCAAATATTAGGTATCATTTAGGAGCCTCAAACATTGGACAACTAGTGACCCCCACCATTGTGTGCTTGTAGGCCATCTTCTCCCGATAGTATTGATGCCCTTTGGGCCCTAGTATGTGCCATGTAGCTTTAGTCATCCGCACTTAGGTCACCTAGTACTTTTAGTGTCTTATGACACCTAGTACTAGTGGTACCACTAGGACACTAGGTCTTAGGGTTCTCTTTTATTGTACTTTGTACTTTCATTTTCATTCTAGTTGATGTGACGGCTTCCTTGCTCCACTCTTTGCATCCTTTTGCTTCCGTGAGCCTACAGTGGTATCAGAGCAGACTTTGCCCTCTACTTCCAGCCAACCCGAGCCCTCCCATTGCTCATTGGTGGCTGTGCACTAGCTGGTTGACTACTTCTATCACTTCGAAGTGGCACGTAGGAGCATACAAAGCTCTTTCGAGCATCTTCATCGCAAAGCTATCATTCTCAGCTTGGGCGCCTCCACATGTGCAGTCCGGAAGTGATTCCTCAGCATTTCATCGCCAAAAGCAGCCATCGGGCTGCCCATCGTTCAGTCGTACGTAGAACAACAGCGCACGTCCGTACACCGCTAGTATTCCGTACTATTTATGAATGCTCCTGATGACTGTACATTTCTGCTCCAAGTCGTAGAATCAGTCGCCTGCTCAGTTGTATGTACAACGTACATACCAACACGCTCTTCCACACAACAGTACGTCGGCCGTACAGCCTGCGTAGTTAGCACGATCTTCCGTACAACAGTACGTCGTACGTACCTATAACCTGCGTTGAGCCTTTCCGTACCTATTGTTAGTGTCACTCCTCCTTACAAGTTCGTGCAACGCAATTGGACCATACAACGTTGTACATCGCCAGTGTCGTTCACCATACCTACAATGCAAGGTTGTCCGTACAGGTGTACCTGCGCAATACATTTAGGATAGCAATACAATGTGCTTCATTTGCAGATTTCCACTGCAGGTGCTTTCCTTTCCTAGTGTAATTTCCCTCAAGAAATTGGGGCTTTTGCATTTGGGCTACGATTTGTGTAGGTGTCAGATTTGCAAGTATTTGGCAGATTTTGTAGGAGAAAAGGTATTTGGCAGATTTGACAAAATGTCCTGGCATTTGCCAGGACATTTTGTCACCTTTGCTATATTTCAGCAAAAATTGGAGCTTTTGGTCATTTGCCCCAATTTTGATATTTTTGCCCTTCTAGAAATTGGGGCTTTTGTCAATTTTGTAGAAATTTGCAGTGACATTGACTTGGTGCTATCAATTTTGGGAATTTGACGGACCTTGCATGCAGGAGCATTGAAATTGGCAAGAAATTGCAGGACATTTGGTCACATTTGCAAAGTTGCCACTTAATTTGGGGCTTTTCCGCATTTTCCCTCTCTTTGGCATATTTGCCCTCTTCAAGAATTGGGGCTTTTGCCAAATCCGATTGCAGCTGTCCCATGTCTAACATTTCAAAAGCTTGCTGCAAATCAGCCTTAAAAGCTGCAATATGCTGAGTATCAGGGCCCGTGATCAGCATGTCATCCACATGTAAAATCAGCACTAAAAAATCAGATTCACTCCCACGGACATAAAGAGTGGGTTCTGTGGGGCTATTTTGAAAACCAAGGGAGTGTGCATGAATTTTAGCATACCATGCCCTGGGTGCCTGCTTCAAACCATAAAGAGCTTTTCTCAGCCAGCATACCTTGTTTTCAGAGCCAACAACCTCAAAGCCAGGAGGTTGTGTCACATATTTGGGCATTCAGTTTGCTCATGTTGAGGGGGGTATTATGATGTCACAGTCCAAGTATATTGGACAGCTCCTTGATCGTTTTTAATCTGAGGATTGCAAGCCCATCTCTACTCCAGTGGACCCTAGCTTCAAATTTTCAGCTCATGATGGGAGCCCACCATGTGATATAACTCTTTACCAGCAGGCTGTTGGATGTCTCATTTACTTATGCCACACCAGATCTGACTTACAGTATGCAGTATCCGAGCTCAGCAAGTTCATGCACATGCCCAGTTCACAGCATTGGCAGGTAGTGAAGAGAGTCTTCAAATATCTCAGAGGCACTTAGGATTTAGCCCTCTTCTATGGTGATCAGGGTTCACTTACCATGCATGCTTACACGGATAGTGACTGGGCAGGTTGTTCCGACACCAGAGTGTCACATACCGGCAACTGTTTTTTGCTTGGTAGTTCATGTATCTCTTGGCTCAGCAAGAAGCAACCAACAGTTGCCACATCCAGCTTTGAGGCTGAGTACAGGGCAGCCTTCACCGCTACAGTAGAGTGTGTCTGCTGGCTTCGACAGTTACTTACAAATCTTGGTATTCGCCAGACATCCTCCACTATGGTCTACACTGACAGCCAGAGTGCTTTGGCCATTGCGCGTAATCCAGTGTTTCATGCGCGTACCAAGCACATTGAAGTTCTCTATCATTATGTTCGAGAGCGGTTGTCAGCAAGAGACAGAGAGTTGTCCCGCCTTCCCACAAAGGACAACATAGCAGATATGTTTACAAAGGCACTTTCTCGTCCCAAGTTCGAAGTCTTTCGACAGGCTTTACACTTGGTTCCCTTTGTTACATGATCTGGCATACCTTATACATTCATAGGTGGCTATATATCCCTTTGGATGAACATGTGCCACCATGACCAGAAAATACCAGGTATTTTGAGACGTTTCCAAAATACTTCAGCCCATACCATGGAGGGGGGTTTGTAGGCCATCTTCTCCCGGTTGTATTGATGCCCTCTAGGCCCTGGTATGTGCCATGTAGCTTTAGTTATTGGCACTTAGGTCACCTAGTATTTTTGGTGTCTTATGACACCTAGTACTAGTGGTTCCACTAGGACACTAGGTCCTAGGGTTCTCTTTTATTGTACTTTGCACTTTCATTTTCATTCTAGTTGATGTGAGGGTTTCCACTCCTTGCTCCACTCTTTGCATCCTTTTGCTTCCGTGAGCCTATAGTGCTAATTGGGACCCAAAGCTCCAAGTTTACCTTGAAATGGAATGATATAAGGGGTAATCTAGGGGGTAAGAAGCCCCCATCCGATCGCACTATCTTTTTGGCTGACTCGTTGAGATCTTGCATAAATCGACTGTCTTTATATGACATTTAAGTAAGCTGAGCGAGCTGCTGCTCCCACTGCCCGCCATCGCCCTGCCACCTCCGCCTTCTCTCCGCATCGCCTCACCTCTGCCCCCGCCTTTTGTCCGCCCCTAGCCTCCTCTCTGCCTCCCGCCCCCGCCCTCCCGCCCCCGCCTTGGCCTTCCACCCTTGCCTCAGCCACCACTCTTTGTCTCCTCTCCGCCTCTCCATCCCGCGCTCCGTCCCTCCGCCTTCCACTCCACCTCTCCGCTTGCTTGCCCTTCTACCATCTGTCCCGTCCCGCCCTCGCTTCCCGACTCCACGTCCTTCTCTTCCCCCGCCTTCTCTTCACCACCCTCCCACCTCCTTCACTCCTTCACCCCGCCCTCCATTTTCGCTCCTTCCCACCTCCTCCCCGTCCCCCTCGGTGCTCCCCCTCTCTCCCGCCCTCTTGCGCCCCTTTCCTGACCCCCCGTGCTTCTCCATCTCGCACCATCATGCTGCCCCCCACCTTCTCCCACTTCCTTCTTCGCCCCCTTTCCCCACCCCCTCCCTCACGCCTCCCTCTTGTCCCACCTCCCCCCTTTTTCCTTCCTTTTCTTCACCCGCAGCAGGAGCATTTGTGTTTGTCAGGAGGAGGAAGATCTTGGTAGTGACCTTTGGTCTGGCCAAAGGAGCTCTATGGTAGCACCCTCGAATCCCATAGCCATTAAGGTCCTTCTTTCTCTAGCCGACAAACAACAGGTACAGCAAGCAGTTCAGTCCCCCCAGGAGGCGATTGTGGGTAGAATTGTGGGCCTCACACCCACAAGGTGACAGGTGCAATAGTGGATCCAAGCGAGCTTGGCACTAGACCACATTCAGGAGGTCACCATCTATGGAAGAGGCGTCTTCCTCATCCAGCTGAGCTCCCCTGATATAGCCTTGACATTTGTGGAGTAGAGCCTCATCCTCCTTGGCCTACATTTGGTGTATCTCTTTCCTTGGTACCATGGTTTTACAGTGGAGGACATGGACACACCATGTTCCCCGCTTCCCGGTTACGCTCCGCTTCTCGGAGCTCCCAAAGGAGTACAGAGCCATCCTCCCCCCCATTGGTTGGGCATTTGGCACCATGCTCGAGTCTCCTCCAGATTTGGCCGCAGCAGTGGCAGCAGATGACGGGGTCCCCAGTACCAGACTGGTGGTTGAGAGCCCAGAGTCCCTCCCAGAGTTGATTCTTCTAGAGACCCTTGAAGGGGGTACACTTCGCCAGTGAGTGGAGATTTCTAGGTTATCAGGCCAGCAATCCATTGCCTCCCAAAAGGCGAATATATTGTCCAAGATGCTACGTTCGTGAATAAAACCTGTTTGTGTATTGTGGAACATCAACAAGGTGAGGCCACAACCACAAACTCAAGACCTTGGCTAAGATCTTCTAGGCAGTGTCCAGCAAGGTGATCGGTCTCCACTGAAAAATGTCTGACCTGTCACCCCCCTTCGGGATCAATCAAATCCATCCTCGACTTAAAGACTAAGGAAGCAAGCCTGAATTGAAAATCTCTTGAAAAGCCATCTAAAGTGGAGTGAGGATCTATTCCCAGAAGCACCAAAAGAAAGACAGAGTCAGTCCATTTTAGGGCAGGGCCTCCCATAGCTCCTCATCAGTGAATGACATCTCCAATTGCATGCTCAGGCTAGGAGGAGACTGCCAAGGAGCCTGGCGAACTCCACCTCTCTCCACCAATCATGACCACTGATCGTGAAAATAAATTGCTCCCATGTACTCCTCTCGCCTGTGGGCATCTCTGCAAAAGAAGCTCCTCCCCGCTTGTCCTCCTCAAACTCTAGGTTGTTGAAGCACCTCCAACAATCTAGAAGTCAATATCTGGGAGAAAATCTGTCAACTGCCTCAAAAAGGCAGGGTGGTGCTGCCTACAAGCAGGGGCAAGATCCCGATCTTGGACTCTCCCACCTAGAGACCCATCCAAACTGCTCATCCTGCGATAAGCTCACCCTGATCAAAACCATTTATGTCTATTTGGTATCTTGGTGCACTTGTGCTTTAATTAGAAAGTATCAATCATTTGCTTGGGTGTCATTACTTTCACTTGATTGATCTGCCCTATTAAAGCACACACCACACTCGCATAGTTTGTATGATACGCCATGCACGATGAGTCAAGGCCCTAAATGGAGCCCCATTAACCAGCTTTACGAGGTAAAGCACAAGGAGAATAAGGCCTCTAGTGCTCAAAATAATGACAAAACCATAAACCCTGATTCAGTCCTAAACCAAAGTAGAAGTTTACTTCTGAATGTCAACATAATCATCATGAACAGAATGACACAAAGCTGTGGGAAGTCTAGCCACTTTGCTTCTGAATGTCAGAAAAAAAAGGCAGATATGGCTAACGTGGGTCTAACGTAGTGGTAAAGCCACCATGAATGTAGCCTTTCACCAGACTATAATTCTACGAAAGCCTTAACTATCTCAAAACCAAATAAGTCTGGCCACGTTGATGAGTCATGCATTATTGACTCCAAAGCCTCCAATCACTTCATTTTGCACGAGTATTAGTTTTCTCACTTAAAGAAAGAAGTGACAGTGACCCTGTAGAAGTAGGAGATTCCAGACTTCATTAAATCAAGGGTGCTGGTACTTTATCACTTAGTAAAAAGTGACAGCGACATGTAGAAGTAGGAGTCCAGACTTCATCAAATCAGTACTAGTAACACACCAATACGAATGCTGAACAAAGATATAAGGGACATACGTAACATTTTGTATGTTCCAACTTCTGTAAAAAGCCTTCTATCTATTACAGTCATTACTAAACAAAACAAGAAGGTGGAATTTGATGAAGGGGAATCTCATTCAAGACAAGGTTGATGATTCCAAAATCAAAGCCAAGGGAATTGAGGAAGAAGGAAAGATACATTTATAATTATCTTCTCCCACTAGATCGAATCCCAACATGAAAGGAAGGAGAAATCATTTACGAATTGATGGCTAAGTGCTAGCCACTAAAATTTGTGAGTGATCTTGGGAAATCAAAGACCATAGGAAAAAACCTTTGCCCAAAAGGTGAACATCTAAAAGGTGTGTAGAAAAGTTAAGGGGAATGGCTCCAAGCATCAAAGTCCCTATCTCGGCTCTCAAGGGATCCATGCAAACAGAGTGGTCGCACACTCTACTTCAACATCTTGAGCTGTTGCAACTTGTCTACAGGAAAAATACATGTCTCATAGCTGGTCAAGAGGCAGAAGTAAGATTGTTGGCTAAAGCCATTCGCCAATCAAAGAGTGCAAGGCCAACTTGAAACCTTTGAACAAATCCCTTCATCACCTACAAATCTCCCAAGAGCATGTGAAGTTGAGAGGAAAAGAATGACGGCACGTGTGAGTGAGTGTGAGAAAGTAGAAGTGCATGAAGGTGAAGGAGTGTGAATGAGTGAGTGAAGCCATGAGCGTAGGTGATAATGAGTGTGTAGGAGTGCGAAAGTAAGTGAGTGGAATCGTAAGGGCACGAGGAAACATAAAGGAAATGGAAGCGGTGCAAGTGTGAAAGGAAGCATGTACAACGGCACAGCTTGTACAGATGGAAGCCGAGATGTACGGGTGTGGCTAGGTACGGCTAGAAGACATATGGGTGTGGCTAGGTATAGACAGAGGGAGAGGTGAGTGAGTGTGAGGTGAGGCAGGGCAGGGAACGTACAGAAGTGGTGGGGCGAAGCAAGGAAGGCAGATGGCGACCTGCTGTACAGCTTCTCTACAATTTTATGGATGGCCATTACGAGGTGAAGAATGGAAAGATGAAGGCAGGATGAGCTATTGACGGGACTGTAAGCTTTATGGGCGTGTACAGCCTGCCAGATAGCTCCGCAAAAAATTATAGTGTATTCAAATCAAAGTTTGCAAATCTGGAAGACACAAAAGTTTCAAACAAATTATGAAATTTTAATTCTCAGCAAGATGTGAAGGAGACAAAATTGGAATTGACGACATTGCAAATACAAACATGTTTTTTTTATCAAACACGCTGCTGCTGCTCGACCTGCTTTTGACCCCCCTTGCTCCGTTTCTATCTCCATGCCCCCCCCTCATCACCCAGCTCCCTAGCCTATCTACCATCCCTCTCAGCCTCCCGCCTCCCTCTATACAGCATGTACGGATGCCTGTCCAACCCCTGGCTACCTATTGCTTTCCTTCTCTTGGCTCCTCCGCCTCACTTTCTTCCCCCACTCCATTGCTCCCTTCCCTCCATCTGCTACTCCTCGTAGTCCCTGCCCCCTCCTTCCCTTCCCTCCTTTTCCGAACCCTCTCTTTCACCAATCAGCCCCTCCCTCCATTAGCTTCCTGTTAGTTTAGTCTCTTCAATTTTTTGCAGCAATGGATTTCTCTTCATTGATTTCAAGTCGGCCTCCCATTTCAAAATTGATGATGCCTTCACCTTGAGCCAATCCTTATTCCACCTCATTGGCCATGAGATTGTGTCTTTTTTCAAAGACAAGTTGGAGCAATTACAAAAAAGATGTGGAATAGGAAAGTTCCACTTCACTCTTTGCTCACACTCATGGATCCCACCCTTTAAGAAGTTGGGCTTGGGATTAGATGCTCTCGACCTTACCCCTTGACCTCTCCACGCCTTATCCCAATGTCTGTCTTTTGGGCAAAGGTTTCTTTTTTGTGGTTATTGATTCTGTAGACTGTGCAGCATAGGTGCTTTGGCCTCTTTGCTCCAAGATGGTGTTACTTTCTTCTTATACCTTGCATTTGGACCCAATAGAGGAGGATAGACGGATCACCTCTTTGTTTATCACTCTCTATCAGCAGGCAGTTGGTTGTTTGATTTATTTATGCCATACCAGGCCATATCTTCAGTATGATGTCTAATAGTTGAGCAGATACATGCACAACCCCTCTAGACACCATTGGCAGGCCGTGAAGCATGTCTTCAGGTACCTCAAAGGTACTCAGCATTTGGGCCTTCTCTATGAAACCAATTCTTCACTCATCATGCATGGATTCACTGATAGTGATTGGGGTGGGTGTTCCGACACCCGTGTGTCACATAGTGGCAACTTGGTACTTCATGCATCTCTTGGTTCAGCAAGAAGAAGACTACAAATGCTACTTCTAGCTGTGAGGCTGAGTACAAAGCATCTTTTACAGCTACAGTGGAATGTGTTTGGCTCCAGGAGTTACTTGCAGATCTTCATGCATGTCAGAAAGCTCCCACGCTCATCTTCACTGACAGTCAGAGTGCTTTGGCTATTGCATGGAATCCAATTTTCCATACCCGCACAAAGTATATTGAGGTTCATTATCACTATGTCAGAGAGAGATTATCAGCAGGTGATATTTAGTTGTCTTATGTTCCCACTAATAACAACTTGGCAGATTTGTTACGAAGGCTCTTTCTCGACCTAAGTTTGAAGCTTTCCTGCAAGCTTTGAACTTAATACCTTTTGTGACTTGATCTGCTATGCTCTGTAATGTCATAGGTTGCTATATCCCTACAAGATGAACATGTCCAACCATGACATTAGTTCTTCAGGTATTCTGAGATGTGTCCAAGATACTTCAGCCCATACCATGGAGGGGGGGCTTGTAGGCCATTTTATGGACTATCCATAGTGCCACTAATTCCTTGGTATGTGCCTTGTAGGCCTAGTTAAAGGCAGTTAGGACACATGGTACAGTTAGCACATGTACCAGCTAGTACTACTAGGACACCCTGTGCTAGTGTTTTGTCATATTAGGTGTACTTTGTACTCATTTCTCTATTGCAGCAATTCATTACAATAGTACGGCCTCTTCTCATTTCCTCCACCTCCATTGCTTCCATCTCTTGCCCTAGTCTACACAAGCGCCTTGCTGCAAGGGCTCACCAGCAGACCATTTTGAAGAGCAAAGCTGAGTTTTCTCATCATGCAAGGGAGTCTTTTTGAATTCGAATGGGGGAGCGAGTCAATGAATACTTCTTCTATATTCTTAAGAGGTCCTAGACATGGCAGAGAAAGTGTTTCTCAGTTGGTTAACTCTGTCGGATTTTGTAGATTATCAACTGATGAGTCTATTCAGCACTATGTCTGGGACTGCAGGCAGGCTAGGATCATTTAAGCCAGGATAGCAAGACTATCGTGCAAGTTTTCGTCCTCCCCTCTCTTCCTGGGGGTTCAGTGGCATGCTTTCAATTACTGAGCATTGGGTACTTTATGAGAGTCAAGACAGTTTTTTCAACTTCATGCTATTCTTGTGTCTTACTACAAACATGCACATGCATTAGTGGACACTGGCTCGAAGATTATAGCGAGCGTCTCTGCCTGGCACATTTGGAGAGCTTAATGCACTGAAGCTATTAATTCGCCCAGCTCATACCTTGGCCAATATTTGGATAGATATGTACACAGTCCGATGGCTATTTGATCAAGGATGTAGGGATCTTCTAGGTCTCTTTTGGCTAGGAAGGCTATTTGTCTCAAAGAGTGGGCATGTTATCCTATCTTTCCTAAGACCATCACATGTATGATGTGGCATTTCCAGCCCAGCTTACCAAGTGGTATTTTACCATGCGTTTGTCATGCTCTGCATGGTGTATCTATGCCTTGGGTTTCTTCTCTTGGTTGTTTCTTTCATACAAATAATCTAATAATCTAGAAGTATATTTCATGCAAAAAAATAATTACAAACAATAATCTAACAAGAGGATGTAAATATATTGGTATGTAAGACAGTGCACCACGCATACAAACTACTTCCAGCTACAACTTTGGAGACACTAAGTTTTGTTTGATCATATTTCAAAGTATGTTAAATTCTAAAAATTAATATACAAAAGAAGATAGATGTAGAAAAATACTTCCTTCACATGCTGATAGTGACATGAATGTGCGATCAATGTGCGATGCAAAAGGGGAGGGATGACTCTGTCAACAGTTTGCATCTGTGACAACATCTATTCAATTGCAAAGAAGAGATTGATAATCATTGTCGGTACTCCTAACGATTGACATCACAACACATTTTCCTAACGATGAAATGTTTATGCACAATCTATTGAATTGCAACATATTTATCTATGGTGACACTCACCAAATGTGATGTAATTATGCCCATTAGTGGAAGGCAGTCATCAAAGACAAGTAATCTACCAGAAGGGCTATTTTCCTTAGGGAGTGGAGTGGCTCTCCTTTTTTTTTCGGAGTCCATCACAGGGGTTGAATGGCACTTTACCAGATCTTCTTGATGGTTCTTTGCACATTTAGTGTATTTCTGCCATAAGCATTTTCTCTTGGGGTATTTTTCATACTTCATAAAAGTCTTTTCATTGAAAAAAAAAAAGACAAGCCATTAATTTTCAGATGGTTCAGCGATCAGCTTCACAAGTGAATGACAATCACATGCAAATATTTCATCCAAGATAAAAAGAACAAAATCACGATGATGGCAACAAGATAAAACTATATGACACACAATATGGTCTAACATCAACAAGGTTGATAGAACCCTATCATCCAGCCAACTTCAGAAAAAGGGGAAGGACATTACTGCTAGATCTCTTAAAATTTCAGTCAAGGCAAGGATACGTATGTAGACTACAATTTCAAGTCACATCTCATTTTTTGACGATTATGATGTTGATCTTGAGGGGAAGGTGTTGAGGAATGCAGCATCCCAAACATAAACCATAAGCTTTAAATACATTGAAAAGCATAGTAGCATGTGGCACTCCAATAAGACAAAACACTTTCTCGCTTGCAAGGATGGATAGTGGTGGAAACCCTAACATAGGTCTAAATAAAAGTTTTTCTTATGCCTCCTAGTCCAGTATACCCTTTATCAGTCCTCCTTTCATTCCAACCAAGGTACATTTGGACCGTTGATGTCCTACTTAGCCCACTAGGGGTGGAGGCCACTCAGATAAACACGGCAAGGGAAAACACATGCAAACGCCACCCTTTTTGGTGTGCCCTACCACCACAACAAGACTCTAGCTGCTTGACTAGACTCATAGAAGGTTCTCCCAGCCATTGAGACAACCATATGAAACAACCAGTGTCGTCCAATTGCTGCCATTTTTTTGGTGCATCCGCTTTCACCACTGGCTGGCATGCCACCATGTACCCTGTACACCATCAATGTTCAAAGGGCAAGTGATTTGGACTGGCGGCTGCCATGCATCATCACACAACGAGCAAGCACAGAGCATTGCTTTAGTCATCTTGTGCCACATGGGCATAATTGGGATGACTTGCACAGTGCCCATGATTGCCCTTGAAGACCCTCATACCCCTAAAGAGTTTGCTATCAAACAAGAGCAGGATCTTTCTTCAACTCACACATCATTGATTTATATGGGTTGCCTATGGCACTTCATCATCTAGCTGTGGTACATGCATTTCTATGAGGTAGCATGGGGGCGGCTTCTTTTTTTTCTTTTTTTTTTGCAAAGAAAGGAAACTTCTATTAATGCTTGAAAGACTTCATACAAAACAGCAACCCCCCCCGAAGGTGCTGTGTATGACAAAAACAGAAAAAGGCTGAAAGAAAAAACCGGCCAGTTCCAGAGAAACCCAACTCACTGCCTAGGGGATCTCTAGTATTGGGACTAACAGCTAGGTAGGGGGACTATACAACCAGCGAATCCCTCGCGGAGTGAAGATGTAGAAAACTCCTACAGGCCAAGCCTTGCAAAATCATGCATGCCTCTCGATAGTCGCTCCAGAGCCTGAAGTCCCACGCTCCCAGGTGGAGCGTAGTGTGTAGATGATATCCTGCCAGATGGTGACTAGGGTAGCCGAGGGTGGAACCGGGTGCTCACCCATCATGAGACTGCAGCAAGCCACCCAAATGTTCCATATAGTGATGTTGGCTACCACCTCCCAAACGCTGTCCTCCCAAGGAGGAGGAACTAGGCTGTCAGGAGGGACTGCCTCATGGAGTGCTATCCTCTGAATGCTCTGACCCTGTATCTGGTATGCTGGGGAGATCTCATCAATCTGGAGCGCGTGTCCTCCCTCCGTCAATCAAGCCACCATCCCCCAGGTGTAGTCTCTCTAAATCCTGAGGGCTCCCATACAAATCCTCGTTGCGCTACGATAGCTCCAAAGGCAGTGCAGGATAGTCTCAAGGAGACCATTGGAGTAACAATGGCATTGCCCCTCCACTCACATCTGATCCAACCATGGTCCGATGGGCAAGCCTCCATGGGCGGCCAGTCAGAAGAAGTAGCATATCTTCCTCGGCCACAAATCGGACCATAACTGCGTCCAAAACCTGGATCAGACATCTCGGGGCACTCTCTAGGTCACCCAATGCCTCTCCCTCGAGGGGGTCCACCTCGAAGAGTCCATCTGAAGCTTCCTGCCAATCCGTGTGGTGTAGGAAAAGAAGGGCACCTCATCCACTTGCTTGGCTAGGCCGCCCCTGGAAGGCCAGAACCACTCTCCCGGATCCCACTGGACCTCCCTCAAGGGTCTACCCTCCCACAGCCAAAGGCGCCATTGGGGGCATCCTGCTTTGAGATACTGGGAGGGTCAATGTGCCACTCTTTCTCCAAACGTCCCACCACTCTGATCATCTGCCAATGGATCCCATCAAGACTCCCGTCCATCTCAGGGTCTCTCTCAGTGAGTGGCTGAAGTATGCCTCCAGGTCCTACATGGAAGAAGTCAGGGTGCTTGCTGCCTCGCTGCATCATCATCCGCAAGGGGACACCAGTCCGAGAAAACTGCCCCAACCATTTGCTGTCCCTCCAAACTCGAAGACCCTCCCACCAGGACTCAAGAATGGCTAGGTCAATCTCTCTCATCTGCTGCCCTGCCCCTCGCAGATGTGCTATGACATCAAGCCTCGCCTCTGCCTCCATGGGTAATCTGCTAAATTTGCCAAAAGACCCGGCCGGACCACTATCCCACTGTGCCCAACCAATGTGAGTCACTTGTCTAAGCATATGCCCCTCCTAAACTCTGACCTCTAGGTGCCACATAAGGGACTGACGCTCAAACTCCTCTCTGCATCTGGGCGGAGCACGAATGAAACCCCCTGCTAGTCTTTGCCAGACCCTGTGGAGGCTCCTCATCAAGGGAGAACCCTTCCCTATAAGGGGGGCCTCTGAGAAGATCCACCTGTGTGAAGGCTGCCACTACCCCCCAGTGCGTCGGGTGTTCCTTAGAAGCCCTCGCTGTAAGAGGAGCTTCCAAGACTCTGCACCTGGGGTGACGATGCGAACAACCAACTTGCCTAGGAGGGCTCTGCTCTGCATCTCCAGATCAATGATACCCAAGCCTCCCAGTGCCTGCGGCATGATCACCGTCTACCAAGCGACCCGGGTTCTAGTGTTCCTCGTGCCATCCGAACCTGCACAAAGGAAGTTCCGAACCAACCATCGGAGCTGCCCAATGCATCCTCTGTGAAAGCACCAACAAGATGCGATATACCATGCCGTGGCAAGGACCTGGTTTGCCACTAAGGCACGACCTGCTAGGGAGCGTTTGGTCGAGCTCCAATAGAGAAGCCTACACCAAACACTCTCAAGAACCAGGGTGATCTGTTGCTCTGCCGTAATGTCAATACCAACCTAGCATCCGAGGTATCTCGCTGTTTGGCCCAGCGGTATCCATCTGAAGCCAAAGTCACTCCCCCACTCACAAATCTCGTGTGTCTTCTCATAGCCTGTGAAGAAACCTATGGATTTTGTCTAGTTGATCCGTGCACCCGAGGCCTCGCAATACATAGCTAGGGCCCACTGACTCTCTCCAAACTCGCTCTGGTGCCCTCAACCTACAAGGCCGTGTCATCTACAAACTCCGAGTCAAGCAGCTCCTCATTCTGTCTAATTGGGAGCCTCAACCCTATGAGGCCTGCCACCTGTGATCTCAAGTAATAGCCCAAAGCCTCCGCCACGAACAAGAAGAGGAAGGGAGCGAGTGGGCAGCCCTGGCAGACCGAGCGAGAGAGAGGAAAGGCCTCGCCAGTGTGACCTTCGAAAAGCATTTGACTAGTGCTCCCCGCATAAAGCGCAGTAACTCCTCTGACCCATCTGTCTAAGAAACCCAATCTCCGCATATTATCCTCCAGGAAGGACCACTCCACCCTGTCATATGTCTTCTCAAAATCCAAGAGAAGGATGGCCAATGGCTGTGACTCCATCCTGGACCAATCCACTACCTCCCAGAACGTGAAGATGTTGTCCAGGATGCTGCGCTCCAGGATGAACCTGGTCTGCGTGTCGTGGATGATGTCAGTAAGATGGGGCCGTAACCGCAAGCTTAAGACCTTGGCGAGGATCTTGTATGCAGTATCAAGCAGAGTGATCGGTCTCCATTGTCGAATGTCTGTCCTATCTCCCCCTTTCGGGATCAAACAAATCCACCCCCTGCTCAAGGACTGAAGGAGGGAGCCTATGTCAAATATCTCCTGGCAAGCTAATCGGAAAGGAGTGGAGATAATCTCCCAAATGTTCCAGAAGAAGGCCGGAGTCAAGCCATCCTCACCAGGACACTTCTAGGTCGGGAGAGCCTTGAGGGCTTCCCAATCTCCTCATTTGTGAAGGGTTCCTCCAATCTGCTGCATAAATCCTGCAAGACTATTGTCGAAACATGAACCCAAACTACCTCTCGGGCCACAAGACCAGCTGGAGTCATCCTCTCCGTCTGAAAGAGCCGACATTAAAAACTTGTGGTCAAGTCTAAGATCTCCTGCGGGTCAGTGTGCATGATGCCCTGCGGATCTCGGAGACGCTGCAGCTGTGTGCCTGCCAGTCGGGGCCCAGTGGTCTCAAAAAACTACTTTGTCATCCTATCTCCCTGTTGTACCCATCGGGCAGGAAGAGTAATAGGAGAACTTAGCCCGTCAAATCTCTGTGTCCTGAAGCTCAAGGTGAGCGCTCTCAAACCTATCGCTAAGCCACTGAGAGCCTGGGTCCTGCTCCCTGAGCCACTCTATGGAGGCAAGGTCTCTCCTCAAAGCCCACTCGCGCTCCTAAAGAATCCTCCTCCGCCTAAGGGCGTGAGCCTGCAACTCCTCACTGATCCTCTCTGGATCGCATCGGCCATCCACCTAGCCTAGCCCTCGCACGATGTCGTCTCTGACTACTCCCAAATCCCTGCCATGACCTGTTGGATCTCCTCGTCCCTGCAGGAGGTCTTCTGGAATCTAGACCCCCTTCTAGGGGAGACCTCGACGGGGCCGATCTAAGTGAAGTACTACTGGAGAGTGGTTTGACATCGTGGTACCTGCCAGAATCCCGGTAGAGCCACCTCTGTGCAGTGCCCAATCCCCAACATAAAAACGGTCTAGTCTCTCAAGCAGTCTATCATGTCTCCTCTGTCCGAAGGAGAAGAGGAGGCTACCAGGTGTCCTGCTAAAATCTGGCTCTCGCCACAAGTCTCTACCACTAATCATGAAAATGAATTGCTCCCAAGTGTTGTGCTCTGTTGCTGGCATCTCAGAGAAGGAGGCGCCGCCCTGCTTGTCTTCCCCAAACTCTAGGTTGTTGAAGTCCCCTCCAACAATCCAGGCGCCTACGTCTAGAAGACACTTTGACAGCGGCCTCCAAAAGGCCGGGTGGTGTTGTCTGCACACTGGGGCATACACGTTTAGGATCCCAATCGTGGACTCTCCCGTCCTAACTCCCATTCAAACTATCCATCCTGGGATGAGCTCGCCCTAATCGTAGACCTCTGGAGCCAAAGTCTGAGACTGAGATGCAGACCCCTCCACTCCATCCTACTGCAAGGGACCACTCCTTTGGACCTCTCCCTGGGAGAAGGTGGTGTCGTCGTCTAATGTCTGATGCTAATAATATGTGCTCCTGAATCAAAAGGATATCCACTGTCCATCCAACCACTGCCCTTTGCAACTCTTGCCAGAGTATTAGGTGCTGCGGTTGGCTATGAGCACGGTCGTGGAGCCCGTGCACGTTCCAACTCACTATGGTCCAGCTCATGAGGACAGGGGTGCAGAAAACAAGGCTCTCCTATGGGTGGGTGCCTGTTCTAGAAAGATTGCCTTATGTGGCTTTGCTGGGGATTTGGAGGGCGAGTAGTCTGTGTCTGTGCGACGACGTACTAGGGTGGATACCGGCTGAATGTCGATCTTCCGTGCCCACTTCATCATGAAGGAGACTTCCACCCCGAACAACTCCGCAAACTTCTAGAGGGGCCAGTAGTATGCCTGCTCCACCTTTGCCTCCAGCAGCAATCTGATAACTCCTACCACCAAACCACACATCGGCTCCTCTCGTGTGAAGCTCAGTTGAAAATTCACCTCCGCACCATGGGCATGCCAAAGGTCCAATCCCTGTGGCCCCATCCACTCGTCCATCATGCGTGAAATCTAATCTCCCATAATAGCATCAAACACCTCTGGGGACCACTTCTCCAACCCTATGGAGGCAAACTGGAATCTCCAAACGGGGTGTGTCTAAGAGCCCACTGCACTGATCAAACCCCCCTTTCGGGGCTGCAGGACCATAAGCGTGACCTCCAATGGTAAAGGGTAAGAGTCCGTAATCTCCATATAGTTCCAAGGTCCTAACCTCTAGAAGTCCCGTGGTAGGGGGTGCCCAGATTGGAGGCTGGGAGTTGCTAATGGCTTGCCTTATCCACATTCATGACCTTAGCAGCTGAGGGCAATCAAAGGTGGCGGTATGCCCGTACAAGCAGATAGTTTGAGAGCATGGGACTCCATATGGACAAATTACCTTCCTTTTAGTATAGCCTTGATGCCCCCTATGTTCGCTCACCTACCTTGAGCCTAACCAGGTTATGTGGGAGGATCTCATATAGCTACAGAGGCATGGCTGATTTGTGTGACAGTGGCACTTGTCCAACATAGGGCCACGGCCAGGAGACCTCAATGCACCATGCATACCGATCGACGCCAGTGCTCTAGCATGGGTTTTATGCTGCCACCAAAGTCTCTCTGTATCAAGACCTCTTGTTCATTCTCAGCTACCACGTTGACTTAAAAATTCCTCAGACAGCATACTAAGGACCACCAGAGTGACACCACATCAGGACTCCTGTTTTTTTTAAGTCTCATAGAACCTTCGGTTGTTCGAGACTTTAATAAACTTTCCTTCTTTCTTTCTTTCTCTCTCTCTATCTCTGTCTTGTTTTTTGCTTTAATATCATCCTTTTTACTATCACAAAGTTTAGTAAGCGGTGGCGGGTTTTACCATGATATTCCAAATCTTTTGAAACCCATCTTAGATGACAGCTTATGCTTGGGCACTGATGACAACATAAGCATAGCGTTGGCTTACTAAGTCATTTCTATTTTTATTTTCTCATTTACTCTTTTTATTTTCTTCAAAGCCACTTACAAATTTTTCCTTTGTTCTCTCGCTTGTTTTATACAAAAAAATAATTTGTAAGATTTACACATTCTAGTCTTATGAAGGGGTGGGTGTGTGTGTGTGTGAAAGGAACCTTTGATATCCATTCTAGAGCATGCACAACCTCATAATACCATGAACAAATTGGACAGTATATTCACTTAGATGAATTATGGAACGGGTGAAAACCAAACTAAGCTCTCAAAATTAAAATGGAAAAGAAGAGCATCAGACTAATCACTAAAAAGGCCAGCCACTTCTCCACCAGTGACAAGCCTCCTGATACCTTGTGACACCGGTGTACGCTAGAAGTCATGGCCAGCAGCACTGCTATAAACTACATGAATCGTACAAACTAATCACAAAAAAGGTCAGCTGCCTCTACAATGTGAGCCTTAAAATACCTCCTTACACCATTATCAACATGCTGCAAGCCACAGTGCCGGCAAAAAAATGTCTAGCTTGGCTTATGAACATTCAATGTGCCTCTTAGATACCTGCATGATCAGGGCACACTAAGAGCCTTATGCGTATAAAGCCTCCACATGGCCTCCAGCCCTTAAGAAATGGCATAAAAGTAAACCAAAAACAAGGACTACACAGCTGCAAAATCCAGAGGCGATGAGGGAGTAATCAGTACCACACATCTTTTACATATTGTGACATACCAGTGAATCCTTATCAACCTATTTACAAGAGGTCGCACTTAGTTAAAGATACTCCCTGATCATGCAGGGCTGTCTACCTCAAATCAAGCAGAATAACGCACTATCAAAGCTCAAGTATTGAAACCATCTTTATCCGTCAGGAAGGCTATTGCCAAAGGGTATCTGGTTTTGGGAACACTCACTGACTACTGCCAAACAGGCAGGCTGAGATTGAGTCAAGGGGGATTGAAGAATCTAGGTTGGCCATTCACGACATGATAAGCTGAAATCAGCATGAGCTTTGTCCCTTCAATCTCAATCTCAAAAGGTCCACAATCCTTCACGTGCATTTGTAAGAGAAAAATACAATGGAACATCTGGGTCTTTGTGGTGAGCTTCATTTCCTCAAAATGGATAACACGTGTGTGGGCATAGCTGTGTGCATGGGCACACATGCATGCCTGCCAGCATGCCTGTGCCTGTGGGGGTACACGTGTGTGTTGTGTGGACTTATGGGTGGGTGGGTGCACGGGTGAGTGGGCAGGTGTCCATGCTACATTGCACTGACAAATGCGATGGAGGTATCATAGTAGCCAGGACCCGCTCTGTGTCTATCGATAAGAGTAAAATTTTGTTTTCACTGGTCAAGTAACTCATTTATGTCTTCAAATCAACCAAAATATTGACATCTGTCTTGACCTCCGTGCATACATCCTTCTCATATATCTGTGCATGTGCATGTTTTGAGGAAGTGGGTCCTGTGGGGAAAGGCCTTGTGCTTGTATGCATGTGTGTGGACATGCATGGGTGCACATGCAAACATGTGTGTCGGTGTGTGCATGTGTAATATTTCTGCTTGCCAGTTCTTTCCTGGTTAGCTATCTTGTAATATAAAGCATTCAGAGTTTTCACTAAAAAAAAGGGTGTGCATGTACATGCTCCATACCTACTCGCACAACTGTGTGTGTGTGGGTGTGTGTGCATGTGTCTGTATGTGTGTATAAATGTGTCTATCTTCTGTGCCTTTTGAAGATGTCTCGAAAAATCATGGGATTGTCTGTGATTTGCAGAGCGTGCTACAACGAACAGTGGCTGACTATGTTGCTGCTAAGGTGGAACCGTGTAGTAAGCAACTTGAACTTCGCTTAGTCCAATGCCAGGATGAAATTAAATCACCTCAAATCTTATATTCTGCAGAGAGATACAAGTAGAGAAGGATGGAAAGGCTATAATATTTTATTGGAATAAATCTGCAAGCAGAGCAAGTGACATTGATGAGCACTTGAGGCATTGCATTTAATGTCCCTGTGACAGCATTATATTTAGAGTGTTCCCTTAAAAGACTTACAGAATTATTTTCAAATTAGATTGATTGGGAAAAGTTGAGAGCCTATTTTAAGCCAATCTGGCTGCATTCAAAGGTTTCATAGAAGTAGGGATTTGCGAAAGATATGAAACGGTCGGTTTAAATCAGCGATTTAAATCGGTTTAAACGAAGGAAAAATAGTTTAAAAACCTGGTCTAGGGGCAATTTTGATCCGGGTCCGGTTACTATGTGGTAACCTGCAAGTACCGCACAATATTTATATTTACGGTATGGTATTTGTACGTTACCGTACGGTGTTACCATGCGGTATCAGTATCAAATGTATTGTACTTTACATCAATCTTCACTGCTCAGAAGCGATTACCATATGACCGTGTTGCATCGAATAAACAATTCTAATGGTTAAATAATTTAGCACTTAGTTAATAGTGAATAGTAAGTAACGTAGAAAATCAAGATACAAAAGGAAAGCACATAAAGGTAGTATTATGCCTCGAAGTTGGAGATCACAACCCCATTAAAATTCTCTTCCCTATCTATTAATTCCTCCTCGCTTTGCTCGGCCTCCGTGTGAGCTCCTTCGAACCATTCGGTAGTGAGACTTTTTTATTTCTTTTGAGGATATGCACCTATGTTCGAAAGAAATAGATTAAAGAGTCCTCTACATGGATCTAGAATAATATTATAGTCTCACATAACTTTGACATCATATCACAAAAGTGCTCAATTTATCAATGGCATTTTTTACATCTTCAGTTAAACGGTCTCATTAAGCAATTGAGAATGCATACTATTGTGCATAAACGCTATAGTCAATATCAACAATTATGAGTTGTTAAATACAACCAAAAGCTTGAAATAAAATATTCAAACCCACAATAGCTTGTGCCAATCATGTAACGAGACCACTAAGTTTCCCCTCTATAGTAAAGGCATCCTCCAAAGAATGCATATATCCTATCAAGGTTTTCATACCAGCAATAATGTGTTTCACATTTTTCTCTCTAATTTGGTAGGAACCCATGTGCCTTCTGTAACATCACTTTGCCATTTGTTGTATTCGTTGTTATTGGCCACAAGCTTCTCTTCATTCCCATTTTCTTCAAGTCTTCAAAAGTTTCAACCTGATCATGTGCCTCCATAAACTTTTCGCCACATTATTGAATGTATGCATGGGATTCAAAAGATTTGTGATTTTCAAATGCTTGTTCCAATAATGAAGACTATAAGATATGGAGAGTCGACTCAAGCCAAACATAGGCAGCACGATGCCAGGATCCACCTTAAGTCACAACTACTCGTTGACTTTAGATGCACACAGTATGGCCGAGCACCTTGAAAGGATTGGACCAAACAAAAGGCCATCCCATGAATCAAGTGTACACGTGCCAAACGCACGAGGTACGATAAATTACAGTCACCAAAAGTGTCTCAAAGTCCACACCAACACCAAATAGAGGCTAGCCAATGGTGCAAGCGATCATTATTGTAATCAAGTTATAATATGCCAAAGATAAGCAAATCGTGCCAATGATAGATGCCATATGTTAGTTGCACGACAAATGTTTAAATGCCATAGTCTAATGTCTAGACTCTAATGCCACTGAAAGGAGAAGCACAGTGTGCTATGTGTCAAGGGGGCATCGACGAGTATGGGGGTCCCAATGCCCCATCTCCTAGCCCTCTCGAAAACACATAGACACACTGTACTACATTATATAAGTTGAAAAAATGAATCTTTGTCTCTTGCTAAATACTAGCCACACAAGGCACTTAGCACCATGGATGAAAGCAAGCTCCAGAGGAAGCGCAATAGAGAACAACTATGGCTGCTCTCAAAAAACTTAGAAGATGAAGCAATGAGCTTCATGAAGCAATAGCCGTCATGGATGTACATAAGCTCTAATACCACAATGTAAAGAGTGTCCATGTGAAAGACGGAAAGACAAGAGATCCAAAATTTTCATCAAACCTTCTTCTTCTTCTTCCCCGCCGATTCTACTTCTTCACAAGCCTCTCTTTCTTTCACGCACATGTGTTAGTATCTCATCCCCTTATCTTCTTAAGGGTGTGTTTACACACACACTCATAATGTTACAACACATATCTTAACAAAATTTAGTCCAAACTTTTACTACCATTCATAGTATAGGCAAGCCTGTTGGAATTTCCATGAGCAATCTATGGTGCTTTCTCCCCCTCCCTGGATCTGTAATCCCTGAGAGTGTTTGTGGTCATGAGATTGAGCTTTTCTATGCAACAAATCTTGTATACGGTGTATAGGAGAGATGTGATGCTATGAAGGTTCCTCAATTTTAGTAGCTTTGGTAATGCATCATTTCAAGGGAATTGCTGATGGGGGCTAAATAACTGGAATCAAACGGATCCGCCTAGAGGTATGCGTTTGATTTTCTTATGAGTTGAGCTAGCTTCTTGTTTCCTTTTGCCCTTTGTGAGGGTTAACTTCTTGTTTCCTTTTGAGCTTGGTTTCTTAAACCCTTTATATGTGTTTTGTTAGTCTCTCATTTGTTTCCGAAGTTTATTTTGATGAGATTTGGATCCCATGGTTACTATTCCACTTGGGGTCCGTCTCTCGTGGCTTGCTTCTATGACTGGGTCATGAAGTGTAGAAGTGTGGGTGTTCTCGCCCTCTACTTTGCTCTTGGCTAGGCCTATGTGTGCCATGTTGTTGGTGTGCTATACTTTTGTAACTATCCTATTTCTTGCTTGGTGGTGGTTGGATATTTCAAAGTATTGGTAGCCTCCTTTGATTGGACCTCTGGGTTTCTGTGAAAGCTTATGCAAAAGTAGCATCTAGCAATGGCAGGATGGAATGACTCACATCTTTAGGATATGTTGAGTGTATGTCCTATGGCATTGAGGTCGACATAAATTTTTTTTCTCACAAGACAACATGTATCTAGAGCCTCACAAAGCACGATTCTGTACATTCTCTGTGTTCTCACATTTTTGAATTAGGGGATAGTCATCATCCCTTTCCTATTTTCAGCTTCGCAAGCCTTGCCAAATTCAAGCAATCTATATTGATAGGGATCATCCTGGGCAGAGCCTCGCAAGACAATGTAATTTCAACTTCGAAAGGTGATTTGTGATACTCTTCATTGGGAGAGGGAAACCCATCCTCTTTAAAAGACTTGATAAATGACTATCTTTGAGTTAAAATATCTCTAAGAAGTAGAGTATCTTTTGTTCCAACACGTTACTGTCCCTTAACGCATTTCAGCAAAGGAGCACCTCAAGTTTTGCCATGTAATCCTTAGCAATCATTGACACTAACACTTGATGAAGCTGACAAAATGCTTGCTCACTCTCATATTCCCAAATTGAAGCTAGCCTCCTTCACATGAAAGTGAGGGCAAAGGCAGTTACGCACTGATGCCTGCCCATGTTGAAAAAGGGCTTATGCGTGCATGGCGTGGCGTGATTCACCCCACAAAAGGGGCTACCCATGAGCATGGGTAGCCACTCCCCCCCAATCACCTGTCCAAGGGACAAAATGTGTTGTCAACAAGATTCGATGTGTCGTTGTGAGCCAATTCAAAGTTGCAAGCCCAAACCATGTAGACACCGACGAGCTCTTGCAATAAATGAAGCTCTTTTTATTTGTATAGTGTCCTCTTGGTGTGCCACAACGCACCACCCATGAGGTTTTTGACTTGGATGGCCTTTGGCCACTCTGGGCCACCCTAAATAAATTAGCTATATAACCCACATGGCCTATGAAAGATTCTCTTGGAGTATCTAAAGACAAAGGAAGATGCCCAGATCTGCAAAGAAAAAGATACTTTGCCCCAGCACATTGAGGCGTTAAAGATAATTAGAATGTAGTTTGTCTCTAGTGTGAAATTGTAATTCATATATTGTAATGTGTTTCTATTCCAAAAATTCAATATGATGATGGCACCACTTGTGGGTATGGGATCGCTTACATGTGAGTGAGTGTCCAACTACAATTCATTTCATTGCACCACAAATGACTTTTGCAAAATTATCACAAATTGACTTTGCAATATCGCAGTAGAACAAGATGAGTGATATTGCACAATCGAAACTCGATAGAACAGTTCAAGGTTGAGCACTAGATGGGCAGAATGAGATAGAGAGAGGCTCGGGCATTCGCATCCCTCAACTCGTAAGCTATTGATAGCAGTATCCACTCAAATTCAAGAGTACATATGATACGCATTTCCTTGATCCAATTGTTCAAAGTGTGGTTGGTTAAGCTCTTTTCAGGACAGCAAAGAAATTGGTTCTCTCTGTCCACCATCTGGTAGTGGATCTATGTCAAGGCAATAAGTGTACTGGTTTTCTCAATTGGTTCAAGAAAGTGTGTGCACATAGATAATCTACATCCTTGTCCAATGATGTAGCATATTGGCCCTCTAATGTAATGTCACTATGTCCGGTTTGCAAGCTGCAACTTCAATATTTGGTGTAACTAATGCCACAAATGAAGGAATAATGACATGCCTATGTAGTGTGAAATTATAACTCTTTTCATTGCCAAAATCTTTGCACAGAAATGGAAAATGAAATGACTATGAATACTTTTATTCTACATCAGTGTAATGCAATCAACTTGAACAAGAATAAGATAAGGAACCCCAACCCCTTGGGATTCTCAAATCAACCTTGGGTCAATGTGCCATCACATACATGGCGGCGTAGGGTTTGAGAAGATTCCATGTTCATTACAAGGGTTTCCCAAGCTACTTACTTTTACGACCTGCATGTTCAAGATATCGTATGGAGAGATTGAGGTAAATGTAATCATAGTAGACAAGAATCCTCTAGGATATAACCCCAAGCATAGTCCAAAACTACAATAAGCAAAACACAAGGATCCTCTAGCATCCCAAGATATCGCATTCATCAGAATGCACTATTAATGGACTCGTCAACTATTTTGTACGCTGTTCCAACTAATCGATTGGAGATCAAAGTCTCTAGACCGATCACAATGCTTGCGCATTGCAATGCTATCCTAGCAATTGGACTAGCTTTGCAGAGCTTAGAAAAAAGTGCCTAGATCAGTAGGGGCGCCATGGGATGGCTCTTGCTAATGGGGCTCTCTGAGCCCCATGGAAGGTAGTTAGAACATGTTGGAGTTTTCAAATCAGTCTTGGGTTGACTTGCAAGCAATTGATAGATGTTGTGAGGTGTATGGTGTAGACTTCTAAGTGGCATGAAGATAGGAATTATAGAGAATCTAAGATGGTCAAAAGAATCTTCACCATTTAAGCGACATGCATCCTTGAAAGTGTTTGATTTCGCAGTATTATTTACTTCATTTATTTTTCTAAAGGGGAGAGGGAGAAAGAAAGAAAGAAAAAAAGATGTATCATCATCCACAGGAGGCCTCACGGGCCTATGGGGCAAAGTACAAAGTACACCAAAAAGGAGAAAACTCATACAAGCCTCGATGGGTTGGAGCAAAGGGCGCGCTAGGACCAATGCTAAGTACTATGCTGATATAAAGAGCTCAATAGCTTGAGAAAAATTCAAATACAAATTGAATTGAAGCAAGCTGAGTGCTAAGACTCAGAAGTTGAAGCACGGTACCATGGTGGCTCGTCTGTGAGTAGTTAAAATATTTCATATCTGCATCTGTCGGGCTATCTCGCACTCTGATGGGGGAGCATGGTCTCCTCAATATATGAACCTACTGGGCTATGTTCATAGTGACCCCTACCAAGCTGAAAGACATTGTTGGGAAGGCAAAAAGGACAAATTTACCTACCAATTTAGTCCAGTACTAGATACCATCCCGAATGTGTGGCCTATGCAGGAAGGAACATCCCTTACACAAGCAGAGGTTGACTGTCTCATAGTTGTAGGATTCAAGTTGGAGAATGTAGGCTCTAGTGGCAATGAAAAAAGGAATGAATGTGCTAGTTCAAGTAGAAACATGGCCCAAGAAGATTTAGGTGTGTGTATCTTGCAATGACCCTTGATGCACATGTCATAGAGAGGAAGGTGGTGGTGAGCATGAAGATTTTGTGATAGAAAGCAACATTAGCAAATCAGTTGGTTCTTCCCAATATGAAGTGCCCAAAAAAGGAGAGACCAAGTTGCACGTGTCCAGACTTTGAAGAAAGGGCAAGAGCTAGAAAATCGTACTTGGCTTGTAAGCATATTTATTTTGTGTTTATGCGAGCCTTTGGCCTTGATCCAGAGCAGCATAGGTTTAGCCATTAGCCTTTGTTGAAGATGTAAGAGGTGAGGCTTTCCCTCACAAGAGAAAGAACTTCTTTGTAGAAGGCCATGACCATGCCACTGCGTTTATGTAGGCTTCAATGCCTCTTCTATTTAGTGATGTGGTTTGCATTTAGTTACACCAGTGCCATTCTCCTAGTTTCAAAATTTTGGCTTCAAAATTTTGGGAGAATGGAACTAATGCCATTCACCCAATGCAATGTCCTGATTCAAAATTTTGGCTTCATAAAGGTAGAATGGCACCATTGCTTATGTCGTGGGGTGGTGGGTCTTGAGGTCCAGGGCGAGGAAGGTTTGTCAAAGTCAAATAGCAAATCCTAATCCTGATGGGATCCACTAGACACTATTGTTGTTGTGCCAAAAATTTAGCGGTCACAATTAGGGGCATGGGCACTTGATGGCTACTACTCCATCCCACCTGAGAGGTTGAGATCTAGATTTGAAGATTAGGGGTGGGGGCTATCACATTATCCTTGTGGTGTTTAGCCATAATGTCTGCCCATCAGGCCACAGCTTCAAATCTTCTATTGCTATAGGCGGTTTGCTCATTAGAGTTGTTGAGGATGACCTCTCCACCCACGTGGACCTCAACCAAGGAGGGTTAGTAGACCCCTAGTAAAGAGGAGTTACATTAGTAAGTAGTGGAATTTTGTAGCTGTAGGGATGGTTATAACCTAGTGGCCTTATCCAGCACATCATGTTTTGAAGTATGTATATTTATGATTGTTACCCGACTGGAGTCAACTGAACACTATCAGATGTTGTTATAAGCTCATCTTTATCTCCTACATCAGGATTGTTGTTACCATCTACTAAAATACAAACTATTTGCAACATTTCTACTCTATAAACAATTGTCTCAATTCTTTGTATGTTTTGTACTATCTTTTTCTTTTTTCGACGTTAGTCAAACCCTGGCATTTCCATTGCCAGGAGTGGATATGTGTAGGTGTTTTTCAGTCTTTTAGAGACACCACTAACACTATTGGTGATCCTGCTTGGCAAACAGTTCACCTTAAATAAAATAACATATATAATAAGGGTAAATATCCACTTGTGATTATCTTTTATTCAATATTATGAGAATCGTTAATCATGTGCCATGACATGTTGTGTGCCTTCTAAATTTGAACACTATTGAGATTTAAAAGTTTGAGAACAAAGATGTAAGACCAAGAATTTGGATGTAAGGCCTTATAAATTCATAAGGAGGACTACATTTTCAAATATAATTCATTACTCTTAGAATAATGGGTTAACATTCTAGCATATATTGAGGTTTAGGTCTTACATAGTTTTATAATTAATCACATGGAATCATCATCGTGAAGAAATGCTGCCTAGAATTGAAAAGGCTCTATCTTCTACCGTTATACCGGAGGTCACCACTGAATTACTTGGTTCAAAAAAATTGCTCTTTCTTCATCATGCCAAGGATTTTCTTTGTAGCACCCAAATCCTTCATGTATGTATCAACTTTCTCTTAAGCACATTTACATCCTACATGTTAAAGCATGCAATAATCATTAGAGCCTGTAATAAGCATGTCATCCACATACAATAACAAGATAACGTATTCACCATTGCCTAATTTCTAAGAATAAACATAGGGGTCTGAATGACATCTACTATAACCTTGTTCTGCCATAAACCTTTCAAACTTCAAATACCAGTGCCTTAGAGATTTCTTTAAACCATATAGACTTTTCTTCAACGTACATACCAATTTCTCCTTTCCTTTGACCTCGTATCCCTGTGGCTGATGCATATAAATCTCTTCATCTAGATCTCCATGAAGAAAAGTTGTCTTCAAATCTAATTGTCCAAGATGCAAGTCCTTTATAAGGGCAAGACTCAAAATCGTTTGAAGTCATTTTAACAACAGGAGAGAATATTTCATCAAAGTCTATACCTTTCTTATGTGCAAACCCCTTTACAATAAACCTTGCCTTGTACCTCCTGCTTCACCCTGTAAACCCATTTATTTTGCAATGTTATTTTTCCCATCCCAAATCTGGTTTTGTAGCAAAGAGTCCATTTCCTCTTTCATGCCTCACTCCCACTCCTTTTGGATTCTACTTGTATTGCTTCTTCATATGTTTTTGGTTCACTAGAATCGGTCAACAAAACATAATTGAAAGAAGGAGAAAATTACTCAAGTGGTGTATTTACCCTTGTAGACCTTCTAAGAAAAATGTACACATTATACCTTCCACGTGGCACATACCATATCACTTGGAGACCAAATCTTGCATGGATGTAGATCTAGGGTAGCCTAAGAGCTATGCAAAGTTTCATCCCCAACACATAGGTTAGCATGTACGCCATTTTCCATGCGTAGTCACTAGTAGGGAGTGCTTGCAAAAATGTACGCATTATACCTTCCACGTGGCACATACCAAATCAATCGGAGACCAAATCTTGCATGGATATAGGTCTAGGGTAGCCTAAGAGCCACGCAAAGTTTCATCCCCAATAGATAAGTCCACATGCATATTTGCTTAGTACATGCGCCATTTTTCATGCGTAGTCACTAGTAGGGATTGTAAAAATGTACGCATTATACCTTCCACGTGGCACATCCAAATCAGTTGGAGACCAAATCTTGCATGGATGTACGTCTAGGGTAGCATGTTCCAACATACCCCCCCATGAAGGCAAGGTGAGAGACTACTGGAATGGAACCAAGAACAGAACATGACAATGAGGGTCTAAGGTGAGGGACTATTGGAATGGAACCAAGAACAGAACATGATAATGACGGTCATCAAATTGTGCACCATATGTAACTCAGAGGCTAAAGTCTGAGCATGTTCAGAGGTTGATCCAAGCACTCTCATGGCTTGAGACTCAACATGCTCAGAGGCTCACGTTATAGCATGGCTACATGACCGGCTCATAGGTCTAGGAATACACCAACATCCTAGAACTCGCCCAGGCCTGATAACGAGACCTATCAAAGCCAATACATGGCTCCCACAATACATCCTCCTCTAAACCTATCAAAACCAATACATGGCTCCCACAGTACATCCCCCCTGTTGACTCCAGGGACTAACTAGAGACATGAAGTCACACACCAAAAATATAAAAAAAATACATCATTTTAGGAGGACTATTCAAGGCAGAGTACCTTTATTGACTATTCAAACATTCATTTTAGAGGGACTACTTAAGGCAGAACCTTTAACTCAAACATATAAAAAATATAAAAGATTTCATTCATTTTATGCATAGCAAGGGCAGAGAACCCACGAGCCCGAAGTAGCTACCGCACAAGAGTGTGCACATCCTAATGCAAAGAGGTATGTCGGTCAAGAACGAGGCGACAATGCCCGTGAATGATGTGTCGATGAAGGCCATAGGAGCAGCTACCAAGGAAGATCACGTCATGACTCTCAATGTGCCGATCAGAGAGTCACCGAATGTGCAGAAGAGGCTCAAAAAAATGAGCGAAAATGTACTGTAGGAGATGACGAGGTGTGAAAAGAGTATTCCCCGCTGTCGGAAGCCTCAAGTCAATGTACCTTGGTACAGTCGAAATGACTTGTGGGTAAGCTCGGGAAGCTCAAATCACTAGTGGAGGCCACAGGAGTGCAAATCTGAGCAAAAAATGCCAAAAAGTAGCCTAAAACTGCTCGGAATCGCCTTCTGACAAGTTGTACGGACTCCTAGCATTGTCACGCATCCGCTTGCAGAGGCACGGACGTTTGTACAGCTGTACAGACAAAAAAATTGAATTATTTTTCTCAAAATGGTGTGGGACAGGGTCATTTATGTTTGCGCTGCCAAAATGTCAAAAAACATCAAAATCAGACCTCAAAAGGTCAAAAAACAGCAGCTGGACTGCTCCAAAACAAGTTTTTGGGGACCAACTGATGAGGAATGTCCGCCAATGCTGAGGGAGAACCACGAACTGATGCGAGAGTGAGCTGAACTCACAAACGAGGACCAAGAGCAATCACTAGGACACCGGAGTACTTGATGGCGAGGAAAGAGGTACAAGACAATTTGGAATAGAATACAGAGGAAGTCATCCAAGGTTGCATGGATACTATGACAGTGACTATGCAAGAATTTAGGACAACTTTAAAAACCATGAATAATGTTTGAGAGGACCTAAAAAGCTGACATATAAAAGTAGCATCCAAATTTGATTGGTCTTGATAAAGTCATGGAAAATTCCATCATTGCATGTAGAATTAGTGCACATAAATAGCTTTTTATTTTTTTAAATCCTCAAAATAACTTTACAAAGAAGTTACATATTCTTTATTTGCAAAGTATGAAGGGTTAAATCTTACAGTGACACATGTTTCTTTTGATAGATTTCATCATGAAGTGGAATGCTTGTGAGCACTTTGAACTCCATCTATTCCATGATTTTACTTAGCATTACATGTAGGTAGATTGTTTATAAGAATTATACCATTTCATCTTGTGTAATGGTCATCCCAATGGAAGTCTAAAGAAAATTTATTAGTGAGAAGGTATTGCACTTTGTAATATGAATTCAAAGTAAATTAACATATCCCTTTGCAATAACATTCAATTCATTAAGGACTTGGTTTCATATAGAGTTACCAATGAATCCCAACTTTTTTTTGTATATTTAGCATTGCTTACATGAAAAAGCTGTGTACACTTTCAAATGGATAGAAGATGTCTACTTTGGCTTTTGCATTCTTATGTATCCACACTTTTAGGTATATTTTATCCTCCTTTTCTAGCTTTGGATCATCTCTAGTCATGATGTGCCATAGATCCTTTGCTTGCAAGATTTTAATTTTTTCCATTGAAATGAGAACATGCAAAAATCCTATTGAATCTTAGTGATATGACATACAAGATCATGGTAGCATGGTCTTGTACTATCTTATTTTGTCAAAATTCTATATCTCATTCTCTACCAATCTTTGCAAAGAATTTTTGTTTTGGAACCCCCTAGCACTCCATGTGATCTCTTTTCTTTCTCAAATCAATAAATGGTTAATCATGTAGTGGAAGTCTTCATCTGCCATCATTAAATACCTTCCTCATACCTTTATAGATTATTGCATCTCTCTCAATGACAGCCTTTACTCTATCAAGACAAGGATCATGAGATTTGCTTTGATACCATGTTCAAATTAGAAACTTAATAGAACAATACAATGGAGAAGTATACAATCAAACTAGAACAAAGAAGAAGAACAAAGCTATAGGAAAAATAGTTTTGTTTATTCTTGGTTGACATTGCATACATACATGCCTTACAAGTGATTGGTGTTACAATTTTCAAATCTGATGGCATCAATTCAAATTTTCCTATGTAAATAGACTAAAATATATATATGCAACATAGAATAACTCATTTTCTCACATAGAAGATGTACAGACCAATTATGAAGTAATGAGGAACATAGAAATGTGATTTTGTGTTCAATGTAGACATGCCCATAAGTGTAAAGTTGAGAAAACAATTATTGCATCGATGCAAGCAAGTAATTGCATCTTCGAGCCCGCACATGGGTACTGATGAGATGCGCTAGATTTTGCCAAGGTGGCCACTCAGGTTGATTCCTTGCGATAGGAATCTTGTAGAAAACTAGGGATTTCACCAAAACCTTAATGTAAGCTTATATAAATGATTTACATATCAGGATTCTATTAAAAAGTGAAAAAAATCCATAAGTTTTTATAGAAAAAGGGCATTTTATCCATGCAAAATTTACACATATGGGGTTTCCTATTGAATGCACATCATATCTATGGTTTCTTAATAGTGCTCCCCTTGGGAGTACAAGAGCTAGCTTGAATCCATAGAAGGAGATCTAGAGTTCAAGGCTAGAACATAAAAGCTAGATGCCTGATTTGAATGGGATCATTCAAAAATTGACTAGATTAGTTGAGAGATTTGGATTTTAGCTCAATGAAATGCAATAGTGATCATATGTAAGAAAGCCATTTGATAAAAGTTTGGGATTGATGAAAGTTAAGTGAAAGTCCAACAAAGGAGAAATTGTCTCACACATATACATAGTTATTTGAATGCACTCTAGTGTCTACCTGTAAAGCTCTTATGGACCACAATGCCCCTTTAGCAAAAATATAGGCATTCCATTCATATGCATCTTTGTATGTTTTTGTACCAATTTTGCCACACAAACAACTAATCTAATTGATGCTAGCTCCCTTGTTCACACAATGGTACACTTATTCCCATGGGTGAGTAGCTACTATTAGAGACCAAATGGGAGATTTATCTACAAAGGAGAAGCTCACAAGGGTCTCTATCTACGTGTGGAAACATTCATATGCATCTTTGTATGCTTTTGCACCAATTTTGCAACACAAACAACTAGTCTAATTGATGCTTGCTCCCTTCACAATGGCACACTCCTTCCCTTGTGTGAGTAGCTATTAGAAACCAAATGAGAGAGTTCTTTACAAAGGATAAGCTCACAAGGAAGAGAGAGAGAAGACTAGAGGAGCACACAAATGGGATCTAGTCAAAATTGATTAGCTATCACCTTCATCAACATGGAATGCTAGAATGATCCACACCATACAAGTGGGGTGATAACCCATTAAACATGGGTCCAAATTCCATCCCATATCTACATCCTCCAATCACTCAAAAGCAGATTTGAACCCCTCTAGTCATCCTTATGTACAAATTCCAACATTGCCCCTTAATACAAAATGGATAGAGTATTGCACAATCATCAACAAATGACATAAAATGGGAGAAGCCTTTATCAGTTTTACAAGCTTATTATAATAAAGACATGGTGTTACCTTGACACAACTTATTATATAGCATAAAGTAGTGGTTGACTAATAAATATAACTCTATAAGGTTGCTTGATTTCCTTGAAACCTGTATGCATTACACCTTTATCATGGGGACGAGCATTTTCTGAGTGAAATCTTCCGAGCGTCCGAGCGAAGGAAAAAAAAAAGCTTCGAACTATGCAAAAATATGGCAAAAATGGATCAGAAGAAAACATAGTTTCACTTAGAAATATGCAAAGTATTATAACAATGCCTATTTTATACACAAATCTTTACGTGAATCTTTGGGAATGGTGAGAACATAATGGGATATCTTTTGAAGAAACCCACACGTAGAGTAGACTTCTCTATGAAAATTCCCTTATGATCCTTCTTACAACTTTTACTTAATGGGGGGTGACATTGAAAAACCCTCTCAACCTATCTTCATGAAATTGTTTCTCCAAAGAAAAAGCATAGAAGCAACCCATCAAGGTAGTTTGGCTAGCGAAACCCCTTTGAAGTAGGTCTTCTAAGGTAGTTTCGCTGGCGAAACTACCTTGGACAACACTTTTAAAAGTGACATAACTTTCACATCCAATGTCCAAATATAGTCATTCAACCACTCAAATTGATAAAAAAACCCCATTTGAGAAAAATCTTACATATATAGTATTAAATATTATGTGTATTTTATGAGAGTGATATATAAGCCCAAGTTAATACTTATTTATAGTAATTTAAACTTCTTTAGAAACATGTCCATAAATATCTTGTTATTTATGCTATAAAAACACTAGAAAGATATTGCCATATGATATAAATGTGTTTAATAAGTAATTATATATGCATAATATGATTACATTGAGAGTGATTATGAGGGCTTTTTCTTAAATGAATAACTTTTCAACACTTTTTTAAGGTAACAACAGGGGTACAAGGGGATGTCTACAAATAAGAAAATTTATGTTATGTAAAAATGAATGAGTGACTAGTCTATATATTTTTATGACAAATGGATCTAGTTCTAGTGAAAATAAAAGTGTAAAAACCATGTTTCCTAAAGAAATACAAATTTTTAAATCTCTTGAAAAACATGCTCGGATAAACCTGCTCATAGGTTTTTGCTCGTAAAATTGACGCATCCCTTTATCATTATCACACAATGACCAATACAAGGCTATCACCCTCTTTGAAGTGATATGCACATGGATATGAATGGCTTCCATGAACATAAATGCATTTGCTCTACACATGATAAATCCACTAATCCAAGAGGATGGCAACACCTCCTCTGAATGGAAATGAGGGAATTCCTCTCATATGATAGTAGAAATATAGGAAGGAGGTTCTTATTTGTTACCTTTTATGAAGGAAAAGGGCAATATCTACTCCTGTCATCACAAGAGGCATGTTGCATAAAAAATTCCATACAAAGCGAGGTTACAATCATAAAAGAGTCAAAAAAACCATATCTACTTTCACAAGAGGCATGTTGCATTAAAAAATTCCATATAAAGTGAGGTTACAATCATAAAAGAGTAAAAATCATCAAGTATATCGTTGCCCTCATAGTCATGAGGGTAGATCTATCCATGGTAGTTCAAAGTTTCAGCACTAAATGTCTTGTTGGTGTCTCTGCCTTGCCTACCCTCCAAGCTGTCGCACACGTGTGATTGACGCCCATCAACTTTTATTATAAATGTCAAATAGATTTGCTTCGATAAGAAAAGTTGTAGCTTATTTTTAGATCTACAACTTCTCAGTCGAACTCATACTGTAAATCCTCAAAGATTGAGAGAGAATCAGGTTGCAAACTAGCTATCTAGAAATTTTTGCAATTTCAAGGCATTTTCCTAGCTGCAGTAAAGACAACTTTTGGCTATTTTGACAGCATCATAACTTTTTTTATAAATCTCAGATGGGTTTGCTTCCACAAGAAAAGTTGTAGCTTATTCATAGATCTACAACTTCTCAGTTGGAGTTGGACTCATACTGCAAATTCTCAAAGATTGAGAGATAATCAAGTTGCAAACTAGCTGTCCATAAATTTTTACAATTTCAAGGCATTTTCTTGGCTATAGCAAAAATAACTTTTGGTTATTTTGACAGCATCATAACTTTTGTTATAAATCTCGAACGGGTTTTTTTTAAAAATGATGTTATAGCTTATTCATAGACATACAACTTCTCAATTGGACTTATGCTGTAAATATGTTTCTTGCAAGCAAGGATATGCAAGAAACTGAAACAATGTATCTTGACATAGATTGCAATTTAAAAGGGGAATGCCATTTTCAAGTTGATTAAGCAGATCAAGATCCTTGGTACATCGACAGCGGTACATCATCTCATATAACAAAGCATCAGGAATGGTTCACATAGATGAGATCATTAGAAGGACATAAGAATGTTATCTACACAGCAGAGATAACACACCGAGTCCAGTTCAAGGGAAAGGCATTGTCCCTATGAACAATTTCATTGGTACGAAAGGATTGGTGAAAGATGTACTCTATGTTTCGAAGCTTAAGAAGAACCTCTTATCAATTGGTCAAATGATGAAACACAACTATCAAGTCATCTTTGATGGAGATGAAAGCACTATCAGAGACAAACCTAGAGGATATCAACTAGTAGGAAAAGAAGTCAAGGAAGGATGCTTGTTCACAATGCTAGCTTCAGTACCATATTTGCATCAACTCAACCGCAATAGATGCCACTTTTTGCAGTATGGCACTAGAGATAAGGACATGTCGATTTCAAAAGGTTGATACAGCTCAGAAATCAGAATATGGCAATTGGAATTTTGAAACTACAGTTTCTTAGAAAAGTTTTCGAAACTACAGTTTCTTGGAAAAGTTTGCAAAGCATGTTGCTTTGGTAAATAATGGCGAACCAATTTTAGTAGAAGCACCTATCAAGCAATGCGGTATCCTTAATTTGATTCATACAGATGTATGGGGTTATGCACAGACCCGCAGCATCAATGGTTCACTTTACTACTTTGACGACTATAGCAGATATTATTGGGTCTACTTTTTGAAAGATAAATCTAAATTCTTTTCTAGATTTTGAGAATTCAAAGCTGTGATAGAAAAAAGAAAGATCAAAGTCATGAGATCAGACAGAGGAAGTGAATACATGTCTTCAACATTCATGAACTTTTGCAAAAGTAATGGCATTCGAGGACAATTCACTTATGCAGATACTCCGTAGCAAAATGCAAGAGCTGAAAGGAAGAACAGTACTTTAGCAGACAATGCTAGAGCAATGCTCAATGAGAAGAATCTTCCAAATCTAGGTTGGGCAGAAGCAATTACCACTACAAACTACTTACTTAATCAACTTCCAATAGAACTGATATAGGGTATGACACCTTATGAAGCATTCACTAGGCACAAGCCACACATTGGGCATCTCTGCACTTTTGGTTGCATAGCATATGCCCACATACATGACGATCATTTGCATAAAATTGGATGTGACATCATGTAAATGCATCATGGTTGGCTACAGTGAAGAAAGCAAAGAATACAAGCTATATAATCCCATAAACTGAAAGGTCCTTATCTCCAGAGATATAATTTTTGATGAAGAACCAGAATAGAAAACATCAAATTCTTAGGAGGTAGAGACACCTATTACTTAGTCACCTACAGAAAGGTTGATGAAGAAGAGCAAGAATTGCCAGAGACACCTCGAGAAGAGTAGCAACTCAAACGGTTTACTAGGGAAAGCAGACTACTAGCCAAATTGACATATGCTAAGTAGGAAAAGCAATTCGGGTTGAAACTACTAGTTTTTCTCTTATGACTACCATCATGGCCATAGAAGAACTGGAGTACTTCGAAGATGCAGTTGACTACCATCATGGCCCTAGAAGACATAGTGTACTTCGAAGATGCAATTGACAAGTCAGAATGGAAAATTGCTATGAATGAAGAAATGGAAGCTTTGTACAAAAACAATACTTGGGAATTATGCGATCTTCCACTAGGAAAGAAGGCCATAGTAAACAAGTGGGTATACAAAAGTAAAGTACAATATAGATTGAAGCATTGAAAGATACAAAGCCAGACTAGTTGCAAAAGGATTTGCACATCAATATGATCAAGATTATATGAGACTTATGCTCTAGTAGTAGCAAAGATGGATTCCATACGGTTCTCGATATCATTGCGACACTCAGCAGATGGAATGTGTACTAGCTAGAGGTCAAGAATGCTTTTCTTAATGGTTACCTAGATGAGGAACTCTACATGCAACAACCAGCAAGTTATGAAAAGAGAATCAGGTTTGCTATCTCAAGAAACATCTCTACAGCTTAAAGCAAGCACCCATAATTTGGTACAGTAGAATCGACAAGTATTTTGATAATCTGGGATACATGAAATCCAATGCATCTCATATCCTCTACTGCAAAGTTCAAGGGGAAGAACTTACTATTGCACTTTTATATGCAAATGATCTGATTGTGATAGGAAGTAATGATAGCTTCATCAAGAAGTTAAAACAACACTTATCTCGTGCTGATTTTGACATGAAAGATCTTGGACTTATGCACTATTGTCTTGGAATTGAGTTTTGGAGAGATTCAAATTAAAACCTTCATGAGTCAGCTAAAGTATGTTGATAGTCTCCTGAAGAAGTTGTATATGATAGATTGCAAGATTGCAGCCACTCCCATGGAATAGAGTTTGAAACTCACTAAATATTCAAAAAAGCCTATAGTCAATGACAGGTACTATTGATAGCTCATCGGATCTCTTATATCTCTAACTATCACACGACCAAATATTTGTTATGCAATAAGTTTACTTGCACACTTTATGGCAAATTGAAAATAGTCTCACTAGAGTGCAGCCAAAAGAGTCTTGAGATACATCAGAGGAACACGACAGCTTGGAATAGGATACAGAGGAAGTCATCCAAGGTTGCATGGATACTATGATAGTGACTATGCTAGGGATCATGAGACTAGGAGATCCACCCAAGGATATGCATTTTCCTTGGTCAAGGTGCTCTATCATGGTTGTCAAAAAAACACCCAACTGTTTCTTTGTCTTCAACTGGAGTAGAATATAGGGCACTCACAAAAGGTGCATGTGAGGCTATATGGCTCAGAAGACTATGGTTAAAAACATATTACTTTGATGAATCAAAGCCAACAACAATATACTATGATAATCAATCGGCTCAAGCATTGGCCAAGAATCTAGTATATCACTCTAGAACCAAGCATATTGACATTAGAGAGCACTTCATCTAAGAAAGAGTGTTACGTGGTGACATCATGCTATAGCATTGTGATAGCAAAGGGAATGTTATAGACATCTTACAAACCACTTAGCAAAGAGCTTTCCGAGAAGCACCAACAAGCTCTTGGTTTGGCACAGAGGAAGGACATTCACATTAAAGGGATGTAATGGAATGTAATGTTCATTCCTTCTTCAATTCCCCAGAATCATCATCTTGAGGGAAGGCCTACTTCACAATGTTGATCGTGAGGGAAGGTGTTGAGAAACCATCTCAATATCATGTGTTCAATATTGTGCATAGCACTAACACAAAGTGCTATAAAGGAAAGGGTTAGAAACCCTAACCCTAACCCTAAAGGGGTTTGTATAGTTAGTCATTCGTAGTGTGCTCTCTAGATGTGCCCTCTCTCCTCATCTCCATTCTTCTCCTCTCCTCTCTCCATATTTGTTCAAAAAGGATACCTAGGACCACCTTGTCCACCTCCAAGATAGTAATGGGACAATATGGAGCAAATATGAAGCTTTTGTTAGTTCACTAGGTGCATTGGACATTTCTTAAGGTGACATGGTTGGAGTAAGCTCTTTAAAAAGCAATGAAATTGATATGGCTTTAGTCTTTGTTTTGTTTTACTCTCAAAGAGAAGACCTACATAGGAATTGAAAAACCCTTTGACTCTCTTGGAGCTCAAAGAATGTTATGGTCAGCTTGCATAGTGTTTGAGCTGCAAGCTTGCACTAATGCTGAGGACAGAGGAAGTCTCGCTCATGCAACCTCTAGGGATAACGTCTTTAGAGCCCTATTTTGCTTTGCTTATGTAGCTTTGATATCGTAATTGCCATTTTTTGGACAGACCATTTTACTATTTGCATACAGACAAGGCCTTCATGTTTTCTTCAATAAAGAGTCATGCTCATTGCATTGAAAGGCATTTATACTCCCTCCACATAGCTGCTACCAGCATTTGTGAGATGAAAGAGTTGTGTTATGAGGTTGTATTTTCACATTCCATTGGATCAATGTGCTCCCAAGATTGTAGGAGCCCCATGTAGCACATGCCATAGACCATTGATTAATGAAATAAGGAGTATTGTAAGAAGAGCTAGAGTATGAATAGCTTATTTTCCCTGGCTATAGCACTAGAAATGACCATTGAAGGACTGACAATGGGAGGTGTACCCCATTAATGACATGGAGGTGGACCTTGCCTCCACGACCTTCATCGAGAGGGTGCAAAACAAAAGCAAGGCAAGGAATGCAAAAACAACGTGAATTTCATTCAGAAGGCTTGGCCTTGGACTTATATTCATTCTTGTGTAAAGAAGGGAGTGATTGGACCAATAAATGAAGTTTGTTCCAAAGGAAGTGTGTTCTTTTTTGTTGTTAGTCCAAATGTGATCGATAGTTGATCCATAAATGGTTGTCGGTTGTTCAATTAACTATATGAAATTGTTTTGTGCCATGAAGTTTGTTAGTGTTCTGTTTATTTTCTTTGTTTCGTCGAAGTTGATATTGAAATGATTTGTAGTATGATCTAATGTAGGGTAGTCATGAGCGTTGTTGTTTTTGTGATTGGGGACTTGTAGACATTCACTATGGCAAAGTTTTGAGACTTATTTGTCTTGAAATTCTTTAGCAAGCACTCGCATCCATATTCATGAGTGTAATGGTGACTTGACAATTGGATGTCATTTTTAAAACATGTAACTATGCCCACTTCTTTTGTTTCTAACATGCATGTGAATGAGGGCAGAGATAATGTTGTTATTTTTTTGTAATGTAATTCTTGAAGGCAAAGGATTATTGCCTCTAGTAGACTTTTGCACATAGTATGTCTAGCATATGAGATTTTAGTGCATGTGTGTTGAGGGATTGAATTGTTAGGTGAATGTAATCATTTGTTGAAAGGTTCTGTTGTTTTTTATCCATTGCCTTTCTGATCTTAGTCTATTAATTTCTTTTAGAACACTGGCATCTACTTTGATGTGCTCTAGCTGTAGTGGTTGTAACAAGAAAAGGTTTTTGGGGTTTTGAATATGTGAAAGCACTATGTATGTTAGGCCATGTGATTTGATAAGGGATGGGTCAAAAGCTAGGGAGTCCATGGACAGTCCTTGGGATCGATGGATTGTTCTTGTTGTGGTTGGTTGTATAGGGAATTGTTGTTGGGTGATGGAATTGGAGCTATTTTTCCCAACTTGGAATTCTCTTGTTATTTGATGTATAGGTGTCCATGTACACAGGATGTTGTTTGTGTATAGTGTTGAGTTGATGAAGTGTGATTTCTTGCCTGTATTGTCATCATTGAATAGTATCCATGTGTTGTGCTCAAATTTTTGAATATTCCATCTGCACCATTTATGAGACCATCAGATATGTCCAAATTTCTTGAGCAAATTGTGACTATCATTCCTAGTTTGAGATGTAGTGTTTTGTGCAATCCTGTTGTGGTCTTAGGAGTTGATGGAGCTATTATAGTTTTGATGCATGTTTTTTGTGTTTTGTCAATTACTTCTAAGATATGTGGAGTTTTTTTGAGTAGGTTAAACACTTCTTTATTGTGAATGTCCTTTGTAGCATTAGTATAGAAGAGGTGAGGAATGTCTTCTTTCTTCAAAGGTTGCCTTAGGAAGTTATTAATTTGTCACATACTATGGCCCTCATCAGTTATGCTTCTAACTATTCAATCTATTATTTAGCAGAGCAACAGTGCCTCTAATGGCTCTCCATAAAACCTCCATGCTTTTCTAATTTAACAGCACCCAACCATGGACCACTCCATAATAACTCCTCTCTGAGCCCTAGTCTCCACAAGTTTGACTAACCTCCATGCTTTTCTAATTTAACACCACCTAACCATGGACAACTCCACAATAACTCCTGTCTGAGCCCTGCTCGCCACATCTAAATCGATTTTGTGTCATGGTGGCTCAAGATAGTAGTCAACTCTAACTTAAATTTTAATTTTGTGAATCTTTTAAAATGTTTAGCAAAGAATGAGCATGCAAGCCTGGCCTAGTGAAATGTAAGTACCTTGTAGGAGAAGAATCTAGGCTTAATGAATTTTAATGTTCTTGACATGAGCCCCTAAAAATGTCTCATCGGTTCATTAACATCCTTGTAGTCCTTTGTTGACCATCTCAAACTCTTAATTGCCTCCATTGGTATGCCTCATAGTATTTTATGAGAAGTAGCCCAAAATGTATTGAATATAAACATCCATCCACGATGTTTATATTGAATATAAACATCCATCCATTGCAAGAATAGCATTACAAGAGGATTCAAGATAAATTCCTCTTCTAGATCATCAATTCTTGGTAGTGGGCCAACAACTTCTACATGTCCATAGTCAGCAAGTCCAAAAAAGTCTCTTCTACAACAACAATGCAACTCTAAAATCAACCACATCCGTTCAAGATAAGGGTCGCATAGCGACATGTCTTGCAAGTAGAAAGAGTCAACATTAGAGTTCATGCCTATGGGTTAGCATATCCCTTCATTGGGTTTCTAGAAACAAGCTTGAGTTGAACTTTTTGTGATTTGGTCCTTGACACTCTCCATTAAGGCTGGTTACACATTGCTAGGTAGCCTGCCCGCCCTCCCAAAAGATTTATGGCAAAGAGCCAAATGGTGTCATTTGACTAATATTTTTAGGCCCTTGCCCTACTTTATGTTGGCAAGACCCCCTACCCAAATGCTCGAGTGGAGGATTTCTTTTATCCCCAAAATTTAATGCGCGGTTTGGTAACACATTACCTCCTACCACACATTTGAACAACTCATCCATTAGGACATGGCAATGTGTATGTAACCCCGCTCACCCATCACCAAAATATATTTGTTTGGGCAAGTGTGGGTTTGATGTGTTACCAACCTAAGTTACTTGTATCCATCTCGATAGTTGACAATTCGACTATCAACACTACAATTCACTATCAATGCTACAACCCACCAACTTGTACCATCGAGTCTTCCTCCATTTTTCTTTGAGATCCACAACTTCTTATAAGCTCATGAGATGCAACTCATGCGTTCAACAAATCAATTCAAATGTTGATTGCGATCGCAAGCCTCTTCTAGAGTGACCACATCAGTTACTAATGTTAAATATCCCTATCTGTTCTCTTATAGATCATCTGATAAAGGCACCATAGGGTTTCTTTCCTCTATGAGCGATCATTCCATACTTGGTCTTTTGGCCTCATTCACCTGAGACATTGTAGCTAACTTACGCATCAGTAGACTAGACATTGACAAGTTTGATGAGGCATAGATGTAGCCTCTGTCCTACTCAGCTTTATAGTTTGCACCTACTCTACTCTGCTCTATCATTTGCACCTACATCTACAAGATTTAGTCACATCTCAGGTAACACCTCCAACTATTCAGCTGTAAGTTTGTCTACTTTAGCACCCACCATTTCTTCAATAGCCTCCCCACCCAGTACTGCTATTGTAGCTTCATTTGGAGTAGCAACATTGGGCATAAACAATCAATGCTATCTTCTATAGATAGAGATGTGCACATTGGGTTTCCTCATCCTGGTAATCTCCTTGCAAAAATGTGTCAAGAAGACATGTACTGAAGCCATGTCGTTTTCCTGTTTCTACCTTAAGAATCCATGACATAGCTTGCATGGAAACATGAGTCATTTTGTTTTGAAGCCACACAACCACCAAAAATAACTTATAGCATACTAACTTGTTTGCATTATCAAAATTGATTAACTTAAACTTGATGTTTACATGCTTCGAACCATTTTCACAAACATGGAGTTATCAACCACTTGCATATCTTGGTGACCTACCTGGTCTCCCCTACTAGCTCCATAGATACGACATAGTGACTACCATTGACCACTACCTCATTTCCCTCATCCCCTTGCAACATCTATTGCATGATCTACTAGCTCCATAGATAGGACATAGCAATTACCATTGATCATTACCTCATCCCCCTCATCCTACTACTCCAAGATATATTACATGATCTACTTTTAGGAAGGATGAACAAGAATCTATTTCCACAGGATTGCCATGATGCTAGATAGACGAGTTGCCATGTCCTCACCATAACCTTGGAGGTAGAGAATGAAGAGAATCTATCAAAATACACCATGGCAGCATTGACAAAACCTTCACAACAAAGAATAAGTCAAAGCAAATAGTGAAGATGGAACCTATGTAGAGAGGATGTAAAGCAAAATAGCAGATGGGTCAAGTTTTGGAGCTATCTCTAACTATTTCTTCCCCTTAGCTATCTAATCACCACTCATCCATTTAACCACTGCAAACCTTATTGGGATTAGCAATCCTCAACCCATGATTAAAAGAATCAAGGTATTCCCTTTTCCTAGTTTCAAATCTACCCAAGGGCATTTGCAAACTCAAGACATCGTGATCATATGAAAATCCATCAAATAGTATAGGATTCAAAAAGTATTTATGTCTTTAATCATAGGCCATTCTGGTCATCACAAATTACCAATTTTAAAAATCAACCCAAGGTTGATTTGCATAGCTATGCTCAAGTTTAAATATTTTTAAATTGATCCAAGGTCGATTCACAAGGCTATGTTTATTATTAGGTCTTCCTAGTTTTTAAGTCAACCAAGGCTAATTTGCAATGTTATGCTCGGGATCTCATGTTCTTATTTCTTAAATGGACCCACGGTTGATTTGCAAACCAAGCCCTCATGATCACACAAAAGTTCATAATAAAAAGTCCATGTTTATTCTCAAATGGTACAAAGTTAAAAGGGTGTTTGTATCTTTAATCACATAGTTGAAAGCCATTATACTAATGAGGGACATGGAGCCACACATCATAAATATATAACCAATACATCATTTTTTAGGAGGAATATATCCAAGGCTGAGAACCTTTATTAACACCTCAAACATTCATTTTAGAGGGACTACTCAAGGTAGAGAAACTTTATTGACCCCAATCATAGAAAATAAAAACATATTTCATTCATTTTATGCATAGCAAGGCAAGAAAACCTGTAAATGACCCAAGTAGTTGTTGCTACACATAGGAGTGCACATCCTGATCTGAAGAAGTATGCCAGTGAAGAATATGGCAAGAATGCCCCGAATGATATGTTGATGTTGGCCATGGGAGTAGCAACAAGGATCAATCACATGATGACTCTCAAAATGTCACGATGTGAGTCACCAAGATAAGAGTAGAGCCTTAATTTGAGCAATTATGCCCAAAGGAGGCAAATTGCCCAAATGAATGTACCAAATAGTAATGAAATTACATCAATTTTGGGAAATCCCCAAAGAATTTACATGTCAGAGGCTTCAATTATGCCAAAGGACTGCAAATGTTAGAAAAGCCATAAATTTTGGAAATTATAGGTTTTGTAAAAAATTAGAATTTTCAAAAATTTAGGGCTTTTCAAAATTTGTTTTGCAAGAAAGTGTCCTAGCAACACTCAAGAGCCCTCTAATCATGAAAGTCCCAAAAAATAATGAGTATTTAACTTGAAATTTCGAAACTCGACTTTTGGGTCAAAAGACACACTTTTGACTATTTTTCTCAAATTTCAGCACTGGATTTGTTGTTCAAAGTGTCATCCAGCAACAGTAATAAAGGTGGGCAACTATAGAGATAAAGGCAGTAGTTAAAAAATGACCTTAACCAAATCCTAAATCATCCAAAATAGTGTGGCAACGATTGGTAGAGAGGCCACGAACTTGCTGAAAAAGGGGTCTAGAGTGAAGTTTTCACGATGAAGAGCTCCAACACTAGCAGCTTCACCAATGGCAACAACTCCAAGCTTGAATTCATTGAAGAAGAGCAGCTCATGGAGAGGCTAAGGGTGAGAAGAGAACAAGATGGGGAGAAAACAATGGAAGGGAGCTTAATCATGGAGGAGAGGATGGCTTCCATTTGTGGGCTTTCCTCATCCTCTAGATTGAGCATGGAGAAGGGAAAGTAGGAAAGGAGGCTCTGATACCACATGAAGGTGCATGGTGGAGAGGGAGACAGAGAGAGAGAGAGAGTAGGCTAGGGAGAGAGATAATGATACTCAAAGAGAGACATAATGAAATGGAAATGAAATAGCAAGAGCAATGAACAAAATGAAAGTACTCACATGTAGACCAAGCTCTCACATGTAGACCAAAGAGCTTGTAGGCTCGATACTTGATTGATTTGACACTAGACAAGTACAACTCTTATATAGAGTGCACACACACATATGAACACCAATGCATATGGGATAACTCCCAATGTGATCTGTGGCATCCATAGGCATCCATAGACTAGAACTCACACTAGAACACACCAAACTGACTCATCTTAACTCCCTTTCCTAATAGTGAGACCACATAGAACTTGCATATAAAATCCATGTTTCTTCGCAAATAATATAAGGCTCAAAAGGTATTCTAGTACTATAATTTCAAATTTCAAACATTAAATTCTTAATTTCAAATTTCAAATTTCAAATTATGATGCTAGAAACTCATTCTATCTTTAACCTCCTCGCTTCCTCTCTCTTTCAACCTACTCCCTTCCTCTCTCTTGCAAAATTTCTCTTTTGGCCTTCACACCTCATATCGGACACTCTCTCCCATTGATTTTCTCTTTGAAATTCTATAAGCAAGTAGAGGACTTTGGATCCCTTTCAAGATTTCATTGAAATTATTTGGGAGTACTTTCAAGAAATAGATAGGTCTATTATTTCAATCCTTTTTTAAATTTACTTTCTTCAACTAGCTATGTGCAAAGAGAAAGAGGGAGAGAAAGAGAGAGATATTTCTTTTGCTAAACATGTATGTGTGTATGTATAATTCATTCTCTCTTTCAACCTCCTTTCTTCCTCTCTCTTCCAACCTGCTCCCTTCCTCTCTCTTGCAAAGTTTCTGTTTCGACCTTCTCACCTCTTACTATACACTATCTCCCATTGCTTTTCTCTTTCAAATTCTATAAGAAAGTAGAGGACTTTGGAGCCCTTTCAAGATTTCATTGAAAATATTTGGTAGTACTTTCAAGAAATAGATAGGTATATTGTTTCAATATTTTTTAAATTTGCTTTCTTATACTAGCTATGTGCAAAGAGAGAGAGGAAGAGAAAGAGAGAGAGAGAGTTCTTTATATGTATATATATATATTATACATACATACATACATATATTTGTATGTATGTATGTATGTATGTATGTGTAATTCATTCTCTCTTTCAACCTCCTCCCTTCCTCTCTCTTTCAATCTGCTCCCTTCCTCTATCTTGCAAAGTTTCTCTTTTGGGCCTTCACACCTCATACTATAAACTATCTCCCATTGCTTGTCTCTTTCAAATTCTACAAGCAAGTAGGGGACTTTGGACCCTTTCAAGATTTCATTGAAACTATTTGGGAGTACTCCTAAGAAATAGATAGGTCTATTAGTTCAATATTCTTTAAATTTATTTCTTCTACTAGCTATGTGCAAAGAGAGAGAGGGAGAGAGATTTCTTTTGCTAAGCATATAAATAAATATATATATATATATATACATTCACATATATACATGTATGTATGTATAATTCATTCTCTCTTTCAACCTCCTCCCTTCCTCTCTCTTTCAAACTACTCCCTTCCTCTCTCTTGCAAAGTTTCTCTTTTGGCCTTCACACCTCACACTAGACACTCTCTCCCATTGCTTTTCTCTTTTAAATTCTACAAGCAAGTAGAGGACTTTGGAGGGCTTTCAAGATTTCATTGAAACTATTTGGGAGTACTTTGAAGAAATAGATAGGTCTATTGTCTCAATCTTTTTAAATTTATTTTCTTCTACTAGATATGTGCAAATAGAGAAAGGGAGAGAAATAAAAAGAGATTTATTTTGCTAAGCATATATGTGTGTGTGTGTGTGTGTGTGTTTGTGTGTGTGTGCGTGCATGTGTGCAATTCATTCTCTCTTCCAACCTCCTCCCTTCCTCTCTCTTTCAACCTTCTCCCTTCCTCTCTCTTGCAAAGTCGCCTTCACATCTCATGCTAGATAGTAGACACTCTCTGCCATTTCTTTTCTCTTTCAAATTCTCCAATCAAGTAGAGGACTTTGGAAGCCCTTTCTAGATTCATATATGTATGTATGTGTGTGTATGTGTGTGTTTAATTCATTCTCTTTCAACCTCCTCCCTTCCTCTCTCTTTCAACCTGCTCCCTTCCTCTCTCTTGCAAAGTTTCTCTTTTGTCCTTCACACCTCATAGTAGACAATCTCTCCCATTGCTTTTCTCTTTCAAATTCTACAAGCAAATAGGGGTTGTAGAATCCCTTTCAAGATTTCATGTATGTGTGTGTGTGTGTGTGTGTGTGTGTGTGTGTGTGTGTGCATGTGCATGCACACACACACACACACACCCCTCATAGTAGTAGACACTCTCTCCCATTGCTTTTCTTTTTTAAATTCTACAAGCAAGTAGGGGACTTTGGATCCCTTTCAAGATTTCATGTATGTATGTATATGTGTGTGTGTGTGTGTACACACACACACACACACACACACATAGAGTCACCTTTTGTTTAACATGCTCTTATATGCGTGAGTGTGGTGTAAGATTCCACCATGCAAAGTAAAGGGCTATCACTTTCATCGGAGAGAATAATTCAATTGGAGCACTAGATCCATAGAGAACGGTGCCAAACAGTATTGGGCAAAAACAATTGCCACTGTAAACTACTTACTTAATTTGCTTCCAACCGAACCTATATAGGGTATGACACCTTATGAAGCATCCACTGGACACAAGCCAGGAAATGGGTATCTCCACATTTCTGGTTGCATAGTATATGCCCACATACATGACGATCATTGTAGAAAATTAGATGCAAAGTCATGTAAATTCATCATGGTTGGCTACAGTGAAGGAAGCAAAGCATATAAGCTATATAATCCCATAAACTAAAAGGTCCTTATCCCTAAAGACATAATTTTTATGAAGAATCGGAATGGAAAACATCAAATTCTCTGGAGGTAGAGACACCAATTACTCAATCACCTACAGAAAGGTTGATGAAGAAGAGCAAGAATTGCCAGAGACACCCCAAGAAGAGCAGCAACTCAAACAGTCTAGTAGGGAAAGCAGACCACCAGCCAGATTGACATATGCTCAGAAAGGAAAAGCAATTTAGATGGAAACTACCAGTTATGCTCTTATGACTACCATGATAGCCACAGAAGAGCATGTGTACTTTGAAGACACAATTGACAAGCCAAAATGGCAAACTACTATGGATGAAGAAATGGAAGCTTTGTACAAAACCAATACTAGAATGTGTACCAGCTAGATGTCAAGAATGCTTTTCTTAATGGTTACCTAGACTAGGAAGTCTACACACAACTACCAATAGGTTACGAAAAGAGAATCAGGTTTGCTTTCTCAAGAAAGATCTCTACGGCTTAAAGCAAGCACCCAAAATTTGGTACGACTGGATATATGAAATCCAATGCAGATCATACTCTCTTCTACAAAGTTCAAGGGCAAGACATTACAATTGCACTTTTATATGCAGATTATTTGATTGTGACAGGAAGTAATGATAGCTTCATCAAGAAGTTAAAACAAGACTTATCTGTAGCTTTTGACATGATACTTTGGATCCCTTTCAAGATTTCATTGAAAATATTTGGGAGTAATTTCAAGAAATAGATAGGTTTATTATTTCAATCTTTTTTTAATTTACTTTCTTCTACTAGCTATGTATAAAGAGAAAGAGGGAGAGAAAGAGAGAGATATTTCTTTTGCTAAACATGTATGTGTGTGTGTGTCTACAATTCATTCTCTCTTTCAACCTCCTCCCTTCCTCTCTCTTCCAACCTCCTCCCTTCCTCTCTCTTATGCCTTTACACCGCATACTAGACAATGTCTCCCATTGCTTTTCTCTTTCAAATTCTACAAGAAAGTAGAGGACTTTGGAGCCCTTTAAAGATTTCATTGAAACTATTTGTTGGGAGTACTTTCAAGAAAAAGATAGGTCTATTGTTTCAATCTTTTTTTAATTTGCTTTCTTCTACTAGCTATGTGCAAAGAGAGAGAGGGAAAGAGAGAGAGAGAGAGAGAGAGAGAGAGAGAGAGAGAGAGAGTTCTCTTGCTAAGTGCATATAAATAAATAAATATATATATATATGTATGTATGTATGTATGTATGTATAATTAATTCTCTCTTTCAACCTCCTCCCTTCCTCTCTCTTTCAATTTGCTCCCTTCCTCCGTCTTGCAAAGTTTCTCTTTCGATCGTCAAACCTCATACTAGAAACTGTCTCCCATTGATTTTTTCTTTCAAATTCTACAAGCAAGTAGGGGACTTTGGAGCCTAAGATCATTGAAACTATTTTGGAGTACTCCCTAGAAATAGATAGTTCTATTAGTTCAATCTTTTTTTAATTTATTTCTTCTACTAGTAGCTATGTGCAAAGAGAGAGAGAGAGGGAGAGAGATATTTCTTTTGCTAAGCATATAAATAGATAAATATATAATATGTACATATGTATGTATGTATGTATAATCCATTTTCTCTTTCAACCTCCTCCCTTCCTCTCTCTTTCAAACTCCTCCCTTCCTCTCTCTTGCAACCTTCACGCCTGATTCTAGACACTCTCTCCATTGCTTTTCTCTTTCAAATTCTACAAGCAAAGAATTTGGAATGCTTTCAAGATTTCATTGAAACTATTTGGGAGTACTTTCAAGATATAGATAGGTCTATTATTTCAATCTTTTAAATTTTATTTTATTCTAGTAGATATGTGCAAAGAGAGAGAGGGAGAGAAAGAAAGAGAGATTTCATTTGCTAAGCATGTGTGTGTGTGATTCATTCTCTCTTCCAACCTCCTTCCTTCCTCTCACTTTCAACCTGTTCCGTTCCTCTCTCTTGCAAAGTCGCCTTCACATCTTGTACTAGACACTCTCTCCCATTGCTTTTCTCTTTCAAATTCTACGAGCAAGTAGAGGACTTTGGATCCCTTTCAAATTTCTCTTTCAAAATCTACAAGCAAATAGAGGACTTTGAAGCCCTTTCAAGATTTCATATATGTATGTATTTATGTGTGTGTGTGTGTGTGTGTGTGTATCTTTCAACCTCCTCTCTTCCTCTCTCTTTCAACCTACTCCCTTCCTCTCTCTTGCAAGTTTCTCTTTCGGCCTCCACACCTCATAGTAGACACTCTCTCCCATTGCTTCTCTCTTTCAAATTCTACAAGCAAGTAGGGGTTTTTGGATCCCTTTCAAGATCTCATGTGTGTGTGTGTGCGCGTGTGCGTGCATGCATGCACACACAGACTCACACACTCTCTCTCACATAGGTGTCATAGTAGACACTCTCTCCCATTGATTTTCTCTTTCAAATTCTACAAGCAAGTAGGGGACTTTGGAGCCCTTTCAAGATTTCACGTATGTATATGATAGAGAGAGAGAGAGAGAGTCACCTTTTGTTTAGCATGCTCTTATATGTGTGAGTGTGGTATGAGATTCCACCTTGCAAAGTAAAGGGCTATCACTTTCATAGGAGAGAATCATTTAATTAGAGTTCTTGGATCCATAGAGCAAGGTGCCAAACATTTGGTGCATGAAGCTGGGCAAGTGGTGAGGCTGAGAATTGAGAGAGAAAGAAAGAAAGTTTATTAAAGTCTTTGAAAGATCTATGAGACTGTGAGAAACCTGGTAGAAGCAAGTTGAAAGGGTGGAGCTACTAACTGAGCATCAACACCCATGCAAAAAGCAAAATGCTAAATGCTACATAGTCATATCAGGATTTAGAACAATCCTCTACATCATCACTATTATCATCATCATTAGATCATCTGTCATCAAGATTTAAAGTGAAATATGGTCTAGTGTCATGAAAAAGAGGTCACCTCTATCTCCCCTCATAAAGGGTAAGGGAGCTAGAGCATGAAATCAGAGATAGAATGCTGCGGGATGCCTATGCACATAGTCCTGCATTGTCTCCTGGTCAAGGCTATACATCTAACAAGTGCAAAAATGACCCCTATCATTCGCACTCCAACTTTGAACAAAGAGGGACTATCCCCAAGTGTTATCTGTGCATCAACCCTCTACCTAAGCTATTGTGTCGCTGGCTCTAGGTCGTGATTGGGTCGAAGGCCTAGAAGGTGGGAGCCTGTTCGGTTCAGATAGAAAAACTCAGTGATCATTCTCTGAGAAGAGTCTACCATGGTATGTTGCTCCTGTTTCTTGGAGAGAGAGAGAGAGAGAGAGAGAGAGAGGAGAAGAAGAAGAAGAAGAATTTTAACACAGCAGGCCACAAGGCAAGGTCCTCACAAGGGAGGGAGGGAGGGAGAGAGAGAGAGAGAGAGAGAGAGAGATGCAGGATGCATGTGGGCGTAGTCCTGCTTTGTCTCTTGGTCAAGGCTGTACATCTAACAAGGGCAACAATGACCCCTATCATTTTGCACTCTAACTTTGAACAAGGAGGGAATGTCCCCAAGTGTAATATGTGCATCAACCCTCTGCCTGAGCTATCATGTCACTAGCTCTAGGTTGCGATCGTGTCAAAGGCCTAGAAGGTGCAAGCCTGCTGTCCAGTCTAGTTGGAAAAACTCAATGATCATTCTCTGAGAAGAGTCTACCATTGTACGTTGCTCCTTTCCCTCTAAGAAAGAGAGAGAGAGAGAGAGGAAGAAGAAGAAGAAGAAGAAGAAGAAGAAAAAGAAGAATTTTAATGGCAGGCCACAAGGCAAGGCCCTCACAGGGGAGAGAGAGAGAGAGAGAGAGAGGGAGGTGCTCTGGGATGCTTGTGCGCACAGTCTTGCATTGCCTTCTGATCAAGCCTGTATGTCTAGCAAGGGAAACAATGACCCCTATCATTCGCACTCCAACTCTAAACAAGGAGGGAATGTCTCCAAGTGTAATCTGTGCATCAACCCTCTACTTGAGCTATCGTGTCACTGGCTCTAGGTCATGATCGTGTCGAAGGCCTAGAAGGTGGAAGCCTATCTGGTCCGACTGGAAAAACTCAATGATCATTCACTGAGAAGAGTCTACCAGGGTACATTGCTCCTGTCTTTGCTCCTCAAAGAGAGAGAGAGAGAGAGAGAGAGAGAGAGAGAGAGAGAGAGAGAGAGAGAGAGAGAGAGAGAGAGAGAGAGAGATTACAAAATCATGAAAAGCATTGTAAAACATAAAAGCAAGGGAAAATTGCATGCAAGCCAGCTTGCTTAAATAAGAATTGGAGACAAACCACCAACACAGAGAGGGACTAGTGCACACTCTATTGAGGTCTAGCCTATCATAGCTTTCCTCAAGGGAGACCACTTTAGACAGGATAATCAAATCCAACGGGGGAAGAAAATTCTCAAAGTCTAGTTTAAATAGTCCAAAAAAGCTAATTATAGCCTTTTCTTTTACAGCTTGACTTCTAGAGTGCTAATGCTCTATCATACAAAAAGCTACTAACATCATAAGAACAAGGATATAATCTCAAGCTAAGATCTAAGTTATCATCTAGTTTATTACGAAGCTTATTCTTCAAGTAACCGAGAGTACTAAGACACCTTTCATCCTCAATTGAGCCAAGAATAAAGGTTTGACATAAATTTGCAAGCTTGAAGTACTCATAAATGTTATCTTGTAGGAATGTACTACGAGAGAGCTCGTTCCAAAGCCGAACCATCGAACCTTGCATTTGAATATTTTCCATTAAATTACTTTGCTGGTGCATGACTTCTCCAAATAAAGGCAGAAACCCCATTTATCATCGAAAACTTCCAAACACTAAGAAAGAAAACAACAAATGATTTTGAGATACCTGCACATTCTTGCTAGAGGCTCCAATTCTTCCAGAATGATGTACAACTCAACATCGCCAAAATGAGACTCCAGAGGCCTTTTAGAATTCATTATCATTTCCTCTATTAGTCTTTGTGTCACATTCATTTGTATTTTCCTTGTTCGAGCAGTGCAATTTGATTGCATAGCCAATGATGTTATCTTCATCAAGTTCTTCCTTGCTGTTCCAACTGGTTCTTTGTGTGCATGCATGCCTCCATGTATCATCAATTGAGTGAATGCCACATCATGGGGCATGACATAGTGAGCTGTACTCTAGCACACACTAATACACATAGGTACTTTCTTGGCAAAATCGCACCTCAGGTACCCTCCATCCTTGACAAAGAGCACCATGCCAACATTACACTTCTTTCCCAATCGACCCTTGAAAAGTGCATCATTCTTCATTCCACTATTCAAAAATTTTGGACACAATGGTATTGAGGGAGTCCTGGGAGACTGAGGTGGAGCAGATGCTTCAACCCATAGTGGTCTCTCTAGCTACATCTTCTGCGGTAGCCGTGATGACACCTGTAGATCTGAAGGCAGTAAAAGATTGGCAGACACGTGATGCAGAGGCCTTAGCTATCATTGTGAGCACCACGGCAGACGAGGTACTTCCTCACCTACAGACAACTCTAGGCATGGACCATTTTGCCTTATATGCATGAACTTAGGAATGAAGTGAGGATTCTAGACCTCGAGATAGCTTTATGGCATGAACATGAGTGAGAGAGATTCGGTTCAGGAGCACACCATGAAGATGAAGGTACTTCAGAACAATCTGGCTACGATAGGTCAAGCGGCAAGCTCGACCAGGATGACTAGGCTATTGCTAGAGAAGCTCTCCCAAAGCTACAATAGTTTTGTGACAACTACGACTATGGGACAAGATCAGAAGTGAATGATTGGATGGTATTACATGATTTGATAAACTAAGGCAGATTTTTGTTGGTTTTCATGAATGTTTTGTCAGTATGGATGCAGAGTTTAATGCAATGTACAGACAAATGTGAAAAACATTAATTAAAATAAGTCCATGACAGGTACATGAACCAAATGGAGTAGAAATGGATAAAAGTAGAGTTATATATGTGTAAATGCTTGAGGTTGAGTTTTAGTCATATGTTGTGTGTAATTCCATTATTTTTTAGGGGAAGTTTTTCATAAATCGTGTGTATAAATGATAACATTGAACCCTATACTTCAAGATCTAATACAAAAAGAGAACTCAGGCTACTATGTTCCACTCGCCTAAACTACAATCGCTTGCCTAGGTCTACTCGCCTAAATTGTGACTGCTCACTTGGTTCGGCTCACGTAAATTTCTTATTCCATTAAAACTTAGGTGTATACTTTATCTACTCTTGCCATTTTTTATCACAAGCCAATGATGGTTGTGTGTGATTTTTGTCTTGGGAAATGAGTAGTTTCATGGTTCAAAGTTGACCCTAGACTTTTATAATACAAGACTGTGCATGCCATAATTTTAGAAGTATGGAGCTACACCAGAGAAGAAGGAGAATCTGCAACCAACTTCTGGATAAAGGTTGTTATTTCCACTTAAAAGTTCCTCAAGTATGGTAGAAAGACCATGGATAAAATTAGGAATAGGAGGATAAAATGCCAAAAAGAGATGTTGGAAAGTCAGGCCAGATATGGCAATGTTAAGGCTCAGAAGGATTTACTTCTAGCCAAAAAAGTGCTAGCTAAGCAAGAGCGAGTCAAATTTTTTGAGCACAAGGTTATACATCAGAGAATAGTGGGAAGGAAAGCTAGATGGGCCAACCAAGGAAGCCTTCAAGCTAATTTATAGAAAAAGGGCCAATGAGGAATTTCCTTTTTTTCAGGTGAAGGAGAACATGTGGGACCAAAGTGATGCTGAGAATGTTGAATTCATTTGCAAACACTTTAAAGTGCTATTGTCAACTTCATTACAGGTTTCACATGAAGTTCATCATGCTAGAAGGTTATGTTATGATGTCAGAAAGAAAGCTATTCAAAACTCGGACAACCAAAGCCTAGAAAATCCTCTCTCCTTAAGGACTCAGAAGAAGTTGTTATGGTCATGAAGGATAGCAATTCCCTAGGGAAAGATAGTCTCCCAATGGAGTTTTATAAAACTTTTTGGGAGGTTGTCAGCCCTAAGCTGCTTGTAGTGTGGCAAGAGAGTATTTCTCTTAGACAACTTCTTGAACACATTAACTGAAGTATCATAAAACTAACCCCTAAAGAAGGTAGGAAGGATGTCGTTAGGAACTAGAGGCCACTTACGATGCTCAATTGTAGTTACAAGTTTTTGTCTAAGGCATAGATGCTCAAAATACTAAACAAAATGGATAGATAGATTTTGTAGGAGTAGAAGGGATTTATAAAAGGGGGGCATTTATGTGAAGCAATCATCAATGTTTAGGAAGGTTGTGACTATGCTAAAGACACTAGATAGGACATATGCTTCGTGAAAGTTGACTTTGATAAGGCATATGATCACGTTGACTGGGATTTTTTGATTTATGCTTTAAAAGACATGGGCTTTGGCCCCATCTTTGTGTCATACATTCAGCTTCTACTCTCACTAATGCCTCAGCTAAGGTATGCATCGAGGGAGGTCTATTAGACAGGGGTGTCCTATTGCCCCACTTCTCTTTGTAATTGCAGTAGACACACTAGGTTGGGTCCTAAATGACAAGACAAGAGGATATCAAGCAAATCTAGCCAATAGAAAAAGGATACTCAACGACCGTCTTTATCCCATCACAATTTTCAATTTGTCTTATTGGCATGCCAATAGCACTGGCCTTGAGAAGTTAATAGAAAAGTGTAGATATTTCCTTTGGGGTGGAGACAAGAGAATCGCTAAAGTTAGATGGAGTTTCTATACTAGATCTAATCTAGAGAGAGGATTAGGCATGGTTGATATCAAGATTGTAGCAGCCAAGCTTTTTGCAGCATGGATCATAAAAGCATTCTTAAACCCATAGATGGATTGGGGCATGCTTCTTGAGAGAAAATTTGTGCATTTAGGCTTATGAGAGCTATTAAATGGAAGCACTACCCCATTATGTTGACGTAGAAGAGGGAGAGAGTAGGAGTTTGGGAGTGAGGAGAGGAGACACACCCACAGTAGACACCAATAGGTGGGGATAAACAATGAGTGGTACCTCCCCAAGTACACACAGTAGTATATATATATCTTTGGATAAGGCTAGGACCACTAGGCACACTAAGTACAATGCATACTTAGTGTACTTAGCAGTACTAGACTAAAAACTATTACATAGGGTGGCCAGTGCCTTTACCCCAACAACCTCCCACTTAAAGGCAATGTGCCCTCAAGAGAAAGAAAAGAAAAAAAAAAAAAAACAGCATATACATCATAATATACAAGACCAGTAGACTGGCCTTAACCTATACCCATTAGCCGTCTCCAATGTGCAAACCGCTCAGCAGCCAATCCTTTGGTCAACAGATCTGCTGGATTGTCATCAGTGTGAACTTTCACAAGCTAAAGTTGCTTGTTCTCAAGCACCTCCCTGATAAAATGATACTTCACGTCGATGTGCTTCGTCTTTGCATGAAAAACAGGATTTCGTGCCAACTGTATGGCACTCTGACTGTCATAATGCAACAATGGAGTATCACTAGAGTAGCCCAAATCTGCCACTAGTCGAGATAGCCATATAGCTTCCTTGCATGCCTCAGTGACTGCAATATATTCATCTTCTGTAGTAGACAGAGCAATGCACTGTTGCATTCTAGATACCCACAACACTGCACCTCCAGTGAAAGTGAAAACATATCCGGTAGTAGACTTCCAGGTATCAGGGTGACCGGCATAATCAGAGTCTGTATAACCCTGCACTTTTGCATCTTGACTGCCGAAACATATACACAGGTGCTGTGTACCCTTCAGGTATCTCATGACACCTTTCATTGCATCCCAATGCTTCCTGCCAGGTTTAGCCATGTATCTACTAACCACTCCCATTGCAAACGCAATATCGGGTCTGGTTGCAACCATAGCATACATGAGACTTCCACACGCTGATGCATACGGAATCTTTGACATCTCAGCCCTCTCGGCATCTGTCTGAGGGCTGTCCAAAGCACTGATTTTCACATAAGGAGGCAATGGAGTACCAATACTCTTCCCCCCCTCCATGTGAAATCTCTGCAAGACCTTGCCAATGTATTCCTTCTGAGACAAGTATAGCAACTGCTTTTCCCTATCCCGAAGTATCCGCATGCCCAGTATATGGTTGGCATCACCAAGATCCTTCATATCAAAGGTTTGGTGCAATCTTTTCTTCAAGGCATCGATCTCCTTATGAGATTTTCCAGCAATCAACATATCATCCACATACAAAATGAGGATCAGTAAACTGCCATCTGAAGCTTTCTTGGTATACAGGTAGTGATCAATGTCACTTCTCCTATAACCTTGGGTTCGCATGAATGTATCAAACTTATGATACCATTCTCTGGGTGCCTGCTTAAGACCATAAAGACTTTTCTTCAGTCTGCACACAAGCTTCTCCTTTCCCTTCACTATAAAACCTTCTGGCTGCTGCATAAAAATCTCTTCATGTAAATCACCATGAAGAAATGCCGTCTTGACATCCATTTGGACCAAGTCCATATCTGCATGTGCAACCAATGCTAATACAGTTCTGAGAGTTGTCATCTTAACGACAGGAGAGAATATCTCATCAAAGTCAACACCATATTCCTGCTTGAACCCCTTGGCAACCAGTCTGGCTTTATGCCTTGGCTTTTCACCAGGTGTGACTTTAAGTCGATAAACCCATTTGCATGGTAGTACTTTCTTACCAGTAGGCAAGGGTACCAATTCCCAAGTGCCATTTTTGTGAAGACTGTCCATTTCAGACTTCATAGCAAGATCCCATTGAACCTTGTCTGCCCTGTGCCTAGCCTCTCTGTAGCATGAAGGCTCTCCACAATCAGTGAGCATTAGATAATCAAAGCCAGGAATAAATCTGTCTGGTTGCCGTGTCGGTTTGGTTGACCTTCTAACCTGATGACCATCATCATGAGGTGGCTGTCCAGCCTGTTCATCACCCAGTTCTGGCTGCATTTGCATGTCAGGAAGATCATCTAACTGTGGTACATCCATTGGGATATCATCTGCCATATCTGGCTGTCCATTTGGACCTGCTGCAGCATCATTTAATGGCTGATTATGCTGCTGTTGTGGCTGATTTACAGCCGGTCTGTGTTGCCCATGATGCCTGTCATCATCAATAGTTACTTTTAAAGGTCCCTGTTGTACAACAGGTTCCTTGAAAATGATGGTTTCATCAAACACGACATCATTGCTGCGTATAAGTTTTCTGTTTGTGGGATCCCATAGTCTATAGCCCATCTCACCTTTGTCACCATACCCTAGGAAAATGCATTTCAGATACTTTGGATCTAATTTAGTCCTGTCCTCCCTACATACATGCACATACGCAAGACAACCAAAGACCCGTAGGTGTTTGTAAGATGGAGGCTTACCCGTCCATGCCTCTTTAGGCACACCACCACATAATCTCTTATTCGGTGACCTATTTATAAGGTGCACAGCTGTCTTTACAGCTTCAGCCCAAAAAGTGTGGGGCAACGCAGCATGTGACAACATAGATCTGATCTTTTCTTGAATGGTCCTGAACATCTTCTCAGCGGTACCATTCTGTGGTGGATCATACGGTGCAGATAACACCCTTTGAATGCCCTTTGCCTCATAGAATTCCTAGAACTCTTTGGACAAATACTCTCCACCATTGTCAGACCTCAAAGCTTTTAGTTTCTTGCCTGTCTCATTTTCGACCAGTGCAACAAACTTAGTGAAAGCAGTAACGGTATCACTCTTTCGTTTAAGAGTGTAAACCCACACTTTGCGGGTGGCATCATCTATAAATGACAAAATGTACTTTGCTCCTCCTAAAGATACAGTAGGCATCTCACATACATCGGTATGGACAAGTTCCAAGAGCTGTAATTTCTGATTTGATGCCCTCTTATGAGGAATCTGTACTTGACGACCGTAGAGACAAAATTCACATTTCTTTAAATCTGAAAATTTTAGACTCGGCAAGTAACCAAAATGAGCCAGTTGCTCCATTCCCTTAACACTCATATGGCCAAGCTGGCTATGCCACAATGAAATCTTTGGCAGCTCGGCGGCATTTACATCGGAATGCGGACAATGTCCTGCATGAAGTGAATACAAAGTATCAAGTTTAGGACCTCTGGCTATAGCCATTGCCCCTTTGCTGATTTTCCACTTCTGATTACCAAAGGTGGTATGATAACCATCGTCATCCAACAACCCTGTGGAAATCAAGTTCTTCTTCACCTCAGGAACATGCCTGACCCCTTTGAGCATTAACTGCTAGCCATTCTCAAGAACAAGCCTGACATCACCTATGCCAATGATGGAACATGCATGATTATCACCAAGAAAAACAACTCCCTTTTGCCCACCTGCATATCTAACAAACAGATCTCTGTAGGGTGTCACATGAAAGGAAGCACTTGAATCTATAATCCAAGAAAGCATATCTGATCCATCTCCAGCATGAAGTGTATGAGCCTTCAGTGAGATGAAGTGAAGCATACCTCACGTCCATTGTCACTGTCACTAACATAAGTAACATGCAGCTCCTCTTTTTCTTTGCCCTTTAACTTGCCTTGAGCCTTGCCTTCTTTGGCTCTTTCGTCGTTCTTTTTCTGAAAACATTTTTCTCTACATGTCCCTTCTTGCCACAATAATTGCAGACAAGATCTTTCTTCGAGCGGGACTTGCTCCTTTCTCTTTCTTTATCTTTACCACGTGTCTTTGACCTGCTGCGTGCATTCAAGGCATTTGACTTCCCAACAGCATTATTCTTTCTATTCATCTCTTCCTGTAGAAGAGCGCTCTCCACCTCTGCAAATAACAGTATGGTATTCGAATTGCTGGTAGAAGTCCTGAATGTATCCCATGACTCAGGAAGAGAACATAGGATAAGTATAGCCTTCAGCTCATCATCGAGCTTCAACCCTTGGTTGATCACCTGGCTGAAAATGCTATTGAACTCAATAATATGAGTGGACATAGGTGTCCCCTCCTTCATCTGAAGCCCAACAAGCTTCTTCAACCAGTAAGCTTTGCCCGTGGCACTTTTCTTGGCATATGTATCCTCAAGACGCTGCCACATTCTCCACGCAATAGGTTCATCTCTGATGCCTACAACCAGTGAATCAACAACTGTAAGCATTATGGTTGACATGGCCAAGTTGTCCATCTTCTTCCACTGCTCATCAGTAATGTTGGAGGGCTTAACACCCTTCTCCTTTATAGGTTTGTACTGGTCCTTCTGCATCAACACATTGTAGCATTGTGTCCTCCATATGTCGTAGTTTTTAGCTCCTTCAAGCTTCTTTATCTGGAACAAGGACGACACGTCGCTGCTAGAACTCATGGTAAAGAAAGAAGAGTTTGTTCCTCAATGGAACTGCCTGACTCCCTGTATAGGCGTGCAATTTAAGCACAAGTCACTCCAAATGAATCTCCCGCAGCGGAAGTGAAGTTGAAAGTGATCTTTCATTGTTTCAGTGGCACAAAACCACCTTAAAGTCTTTCTCCCACTTGCTGCAGAAAAGGTACAGCAAGCTGTTCCTGTGATTTTCACTGGCGAAAGTGCGGTACAGCTGCGTCAAGATGCTCCAAAAAAATCCCAGAACAGTTCGAATAAAAAACAAAAGTACTTTTTGGCTCTCTAATGGTCAAAACTGGTCAAACCTGCTGTGTGACAGTCCCGGACTGTTAAAAAAAAATAGGAAATCTCTGATTTTTGATGAAAATCCCTGATTTTAGACCTCCAAATGTTCCAGTAACTTCCCCCCCAACTGAATATACAGTCTAGAGGTGAAGTGGCTCAAAAGCCCTCTGAATGCGTGAAGATAATCAGATATTTGATCGTAAAACCTGATAAATTTGACTTTTGACTAAAAGCCCCAAATTTATTTTGCACTTTCAAGGCATAGATGCGCTCCACGAGACAAGAGAATTCATCCTGAGTACTCCCACTGGACAAATTGTCGGTCAGGCTACAAAAGCCCCAATTTGACAAAAGTCAAAGTTGGACAAAATTGAAGAAATCTGCCCACTGCGTGAAGGTACTCTCCGCATAAAAAATACAACAATACTTCAAATCACTGTAGCATCAAAAGCCCCATGTTGGGATGGCACATTCCATTCATAAACACTGCAAATGTCCTCCACAGCTTATACAAGGCATGTGACTGCAAATCCCTTGAATTGCATCCAACAAAGGCATACACTGCAAGTGTTAATCAACAGATCATGCAAATGCATACACTGCACTAATGGCTGTACTCGAATGATTTCATTGACGTACAATCACTGGCTAGGTGATAGACCTGTCTCGACACTGTTTGCAGCATAAGCTAAGCCTCAGTGTGAGTAAAAGCCCTACCACAAGTAGAACCCCTGGCTCAAATGCCAATGGCAAAATGTGATAGAGTAATGTTGTCTCGTAGACAATGAAAAATTAAGAAATTCCCCTCCTCGATATATGAGCCCAAGTAGGACTCAGTAGAAGATCCTCCACGTATGATGACAAAAAAAGATCACCATCAAGAAGGTGTGCTTCCCTCGAGATATGAGAAAACGCAGAAATGCATGCCCCTAGGCACTCGATGCCCTTGCACCACCCACGCTTATACCTATGCAATGATGTGTCTGAAAGCTCCCACGATGTCTATCGTACACGTTTGCAATCTGTCAGCTGTTACCTGTTGGTTGTTGCCGCCTCTTGGATGCATATGCGTGCTGCTGCTCGCTTGCCTGTCACATATGCGTGCTGTTGCTGCGAACAATGGTTGGCTGTCAGCTGTTAGCTGTTAGCTACTAGCTGCTGAATGCAGCGCTGAATGTCTGCTCCCTCACTATGGTGAAGCCGCCCATTGGCTGGCTAAGTGAGAGAGCTGCGAGCTGAATCTTTCGCGATGGAAAAGACGCTGCCCGTTGGCTGGCTGAGAACAAGCATGACCCATGAGGATGGAGAGGATGGAGGGGATCGGGAGAGGAGTAGTAGAGCAATGGCTCTGATACCAGTTGACGTAGAAGAGGGAGAGAGTAGGAGTTTGGGAGTGAGGAGAGGAGACACACCCACAGTAGACACCAATAGGTGGGGATAAACAATGAGTGGTACCTCCCCAAGTACACACAGTAGTATATATATATCTTTGGATAAGGCTAGGACCACTAGGCACTAAGTACAATGCATACTTAGTGTACTTAGCAGTACTAGACTAAAAACTGTTACATAGGGTGGCCAGTGCCTTTACCCCAACATATGTCAGCTGTCTTTTGCCTTGAACCTTGTTCTTCTTCCGAAGGCAATCAAATGTGGAAATCTTTGTGGTCTACCTTGAAATTATCAAGAGCTAGATCAAATTCTCAGGTAAAGGTTTTTTTTATGTTTATTGACTGAACTCTTTCTTAAACAATGAGGAATTCAGTAGGGCCTATTATCTCTTCAAAAAGGGGTTGCAAATTTGGGGATAGCTCTAGGATAAGGATTGGTTAAGCTAGAAGTCCTGGCATGAGATTAGACAACAATTGACTTACTCTTCAAAGAAATCCTTGAGCATGAGCTAGAATACCAGAGAACTTTCCATGATGAATGTCAGTTTTTAAAGGAACCATCTAGGACACATCTTTTGACATAGAATAAGCTCACATGTTGCTCTACTTTGGCTCTTTGTTTCTATTTATCAAATGAGGCCTATCTTTGTTTTGCTAACTTTGCCAAAGTTTGATCATCAAGATATTTTAATGCAAAACTTTTATTGTTAAATCAATATAATATAGTCCTTTCTTTTGCTTTTAAAAAAAGGGCTACCTATATGCAACAAGTTCAACTCATCATGTACAAGCTTGGCTTGCTAAAACAAATAGGTTGATTGTTTATCCAAGCCCTGAATTCATGCTATGTTCTCCATTTTTCTCTTCAAATCCTAGCATTTTTTGAGTGGATAGATTTGTATCCTATTGATAGAGATTTCTCACAGATCTATTGGTTGGTAACTCATCCAACTACTAAAAACAAAGAGCTTTTCTGGAGTACACAATCAAGCAATCCTATCTCTACAAATTGGACAAGTTGTGTGTCCCCCAAGAATATTGGAGACTCCAGCTCATTAGGAACATCACTCCTCTCTTACTGCTATACATTTTGGACTAAATAAGTATTTTTCAATTTGTAGAGACATTTCTACTAGCCACATTTGAGGCATGATGTAGAGAAATTCGTCAAAGCTCATGGGTCCTACCAATAAAATAAAAACCCCAAATTTAATCATGGGTTGTACACCCCTCTTCTAGCTCCCTCAAGGCCTTGGGAACATATTTCAATGGATTTTCTCTTCGGGCTTTTCACAACTAAGAAGGGACATGACTACAACGATGTGGTTGTGGATAGATTTTTAAAAATGTCTATTTTTATTCCAACATTGAAGACATGTGATGTAGTCCAAGCAACCCATCTTTTCTTCCAACATGTTTGGGTCCATTTTGGGCAGCCTTCTTCTATTGTGTCTGATAGGGATTCAAGGTTTCTCTCCACTTTCTAGACCATATTGTGGTAGTTTATGGACACATAGTTGAAACATTCCACAACTTGGCATCCCTCCCACTAATGGTCAAATTGAGGTGGGTAATAGGGTCTTAGCTTAGCTCATAAGACTCTATTGCCAACACAAGCTCGAGAGTTGGGACTCATATCTTGGATACATGCAACATGCTTACAATAGACTTCCACATTTATGCAACCATAAGGCAGAGTCTGCTTGAGCTTGCCATGGTTTCTAACCAGTTCTACCCATTGACTTAGCTTTGTAGGATGCTCAATGCCTCTTCCTCCAAGGTTGCTAGAGATATTGAACACCTTCAGGATCTCCATCAGCTAGTTCATCATACCTTGGCAAAAACTCACACCACATACATGCATAAGGTTTTTGACTAAGGTTGACAAGCATAGGAAGCCTTAGGCTTTTGACTAAAGTGATATGGTTTACTTATGTTTGCCCAAGGAGAGATTGCAAAATTCTCTTGATGTGAAGGTCCTTATTATCCACCTCTCCTTTTAGATGATTTGGATACAATCTAGCCCTCTCTTGCCTCTTGTGTTATAATAGATTTTCAATAGCCCTTCTTGAGGATACTTTGGTAGGACCAAAACCCTAAAAAGAGGACCCAAGGAGTTGTACTTAGAGGGAAGAAAAGGACAGATTCCTTCCAGGGATGTTTGGATGGATTTGGAGGCTCTTACCTCCACATTCCCACACTTGCTTGAGACTGTGGGCAACCTGAAACTTAGGAAGGGATGTAATGATGTTTATCCATCACTAGAATCATTATTTATAAGGCTTGATATGGTCCATGATTGTAATTATAGAGGGTCACTTAGACCTACCTTGACTAAAACTCAATTGCACGATTAGATCTGATTTCTATATTCATAGGAAATGAAGCTTGCATTGGATTCTACATCCTCATTGTAAGGATTTGGTGGATGGTTTTGGGATCTCTTGGAATATTGCCAAACTCATACTGCTTCAATCTAGGGTTTGGTCCAATTGGTGGTGGCTAATTGTGGAAGAGGTTCCTACCCACATTGACGAGCCTTTATTTGTGCCCTCTCACCTTAATTGAGGGGTTAAGAGAGATTATTCACTTCCTTTTGCAGTAGATGACTCATTTTGGTATACATGCTCTTCTTCTTCTTTAGCTAGTTGATGCCATTGTGTCCTCCTAACTTGTATTGAGGGGTTGCCCCCTGCTTTCCTCTTTCTAGAGTAATACATCTATATTTTCTAGTCCACTCAAGATTTTTTCTATTGTTTTGATTCCAAGAGAGCTTCTTTGAGTAAGATATGTGGCCAGGGTGCACATCTCTCTCTCTCTTTGTCTCTTTGTCTCTCTGTCTCTGTCTCTGTCTCTGTCTCTCTCTCTCTCTCTCTCTCTCTCTCTAATTTGAATTTCTAATATAAGTCCAAAAAGGGACAAGAAGCTAGAAAATTAGCTAGAATTATCATCGTCTTACTTTAGTAAAATTCATCAATAACACAGTAAGGTTAAATTTGAATTTGAAATTCAAATTTATCGCTCAATTGAAACTTGGAATTTGAAATTCAAACTTTCCACTCAATTGAATTTTGAAATTTGAATTTGTCAAGAGTTTTGGCCACGTGGTCTAATTTTGGAGATTTGGCCACATGGCTAGAACTTCATCTAGAGAAGATTTGACCTTGTGGTCAAAACTTTTTGAGACTATTTCCGTGAAAAGATTTGGCAATGACCTCACAACTTGTGATAGGTTTGGACACCCTCTTACAAAGTTTTGATTTTTTTTTCCCCCCAATATTTGACCTAATTCGCTATATCATATGATATGTCCAAACCTCTTCTTGACAGGTTTCCCCACGAACATGCCACGGATACATTTTAACCTTGTGACCAAATCTTTTGAGGGAAACATACTCCTCACAAAGTTTTCACCTTGTAGCCAATTATTTATGGAGAAGATTTGAGCTTGCAGCCAGATCTTTATGAGGTGTCCAAACTTATTCTTGAGGGATGCCCTCATGTGAAGATGCAAAAAAGTTTTTCACTTGTGGTTAAGGGATTCCCTCTTGAATAGGATGTGGAAAAGTTTTGACATTGTGGCCAAATCCTTTGAGGGCAACATTCTCTCACAAAGTTTTGACCTTGTGGCCGAATATTTATGGAGAAGAATTGAGCTGTGGCCAAATCTCTATGAGGTGTCTAAAACCATCCTTGAGGGATTCCTCATGAACAAGATGCATAAATGTTTTAACCTTGGGACCAAATATATTTAGTGCAACACTCTCCTCACAAAGTTTGACCTTGAGTTTAGATCTTTATAGAGAAGATTTGACCTTGTGGCCAAATCTTTATGTGAGTGTTCCTCTCATAAGATTTGGCCACAAGGTCAAAATTTTCCACATCCTCTTCATGGGGTCAAGGACATGTTTGGACACCCCCTAACAAAATTTTGACCTTGTGGCAAAATCTTTATGAGGTGTCCAAAACTAGGATTCTTTCTTGCAGAAGACGTGGAAAAGTTTTGACTTCATGGCTAAATCTTTTGAGGGCAATATTCTCCTCACAAAGGTTCAACTTTGTGGCCAAATCGTTATGGAGAAGGATTGAGCTCGTGGCTGGATCTTTTTTAGGTGTCCAAACCTATCCTTGAGGGATTCCTTATGAATAAGATGCAAAAAAAAATTTGATGTTGTGACCAAATCTTTTTAGGGCAACACTCTCCTCACAAAGTTTTGACCTTGTGTCCAAATCTTACAAGGTCAAACTTACAAGGACATCCCTCAAGGATAGTTTTGAACACTTCATAAAGATTTTGGACATAATCTCAAATCTTCTCCATCCACAAGGTAAGAACTTTGTGAGGAGAGTGTTATCCTAAAAATATTTGGCCACAATGTCAAAACTTTTCCACATGTTGTTCATGAGGCAATTCTTCAAGGATAGATTTGGAAACCTCATAAAGATCTAGTGAAAAGCTCAAATATTCTACATAAGTTTTGGCCACAAGGTCAAAACTTTGTGAGGAGAAAGTTGCCCTCCAAAACTTTGGCCACTAAGTCAAAAAATTTCCACATTTTGTTCAAGAGGGAATCCCTCAAAAATAAGTTTGTACACCTCATAAAGATCTAGCCACAAGGTCAAAACTTTGTGAGGGTGTGTCCGAATTTCTCCTCGAGGGATGAACTCATGAAGAGGATGTGGAAAAGTTTTGAACTTGTGGCCAAATCTTGTGAACTCAAAGAGATTTGGGCACAATCTCAAATCTTCACCATAAAGATTTGGCCACAAGGTCAAAAATTTGTGAGAAGAGTGTTGCTCTAAAAAGATTTGGCATCAAGGTCAAAACTTTCTGCATCTTATTCATGAGTTGTCCCTCAAGGATAGGTTTGGAAACCTCATAAAGATACAGCCACAAGCTTTGATCTTCTCCATAGACATTTGGCCACAAGGTCAAAACTTAGTGAGGAGAATGTTGCCTTGGCCATAAGGTCAAAACTTTTCCACATCTTGTCCAAAAGGGAGTCCCTAGAGGATAGGTTTGGACACCTCTTAAAGATTTGGCCACAAAGTCAAATTTCTTTTAGGGGGTGTCCAAACTTGCCCTTAAGGGACGACCTCATGAATAAGATGCGGAAAAGTTTTGACCTTGTGGGCAACAATTGTGAGGGGAACACCATCATAAAGATTTGGCCACAAGCTCATTTCTTCTCCATAAAGATTTCACCACAAGGTCAAACAAGGTGAGGAGAGCATTGCCCTAAAAAATTTGGGCCACATGCTCAAAAAAATTTTCGCATCTTTTTCATGAGGAAATCCCTCAATGATAGGTTTAGACACCTCATAAAGACATGGCCACAATCTCTCAAGGAGCTTGGAATGAGCTTTGTGCAAGCTAGAATTGTGGATGATTTCTCTGAGGGATTGTGGGCAAAGGAGGAGTTGCTTGCAACGTGGTGAAGATGAAGGGGAAGAGTATGTTAGATATCAATGCTCCACTCTCGTGTAACTATGCAAAAACCAACTAACTCTACTTGTAAGCCCCCCATATGAGGAGAAGGCATTTGAGTAGCTCGGTTATCCGATAGGTCCTGGTTTGGACACCAAATGGGGGCCATGTGTGGCATGATGGTTGGACGGCTTCAGATAGAGTTGGCACACTGCCAACTAGGCTACATGCAAGTGCGGGAAGGCATCCCATGATTGACCGCACTGAGGGTAGATGGAGCATTTTTCGGGGCGCCCACTCTCGAGTTGCGGGGCCCGTTTGGAGCCTCAGATGATCCCGGATGAACGGAACCCTAGGTTAGTTGCTCTATTTTATGCACCGTTCTATCGTGTGGTCAGTGGCCTATTTTGGGACCGATCCCCAGTCGACCGTTTTGGGTGGACTGGGTCGGTCACCCAATTAGGTCTAACCGACTACTTGTGGTGGTTATATAAGAGCAAGCCCGTGAAGCCCATTTCATCACTGGCTATAGCAACCCTGATTCCTTAGCATCCAGTCTCCGTCTTCTACTGTTTTCAGCTCGCCATCGAAGCTTCTTTCACAAGAGCGCACGGCTGGGAGGTAGCACCATCTATTGTATCAGTTTTATAGTAATCAAATTTTTGATTCTCCATACTATCTGTTTTCTCTCTTGCATACAAGATCTTGTTATCTGTTGAGCACAGACGTTGTATTGTTTTCTTACAGAGTATACTATATAAGTTTGATCCATTGGCCTTTGAGTTCATGCAAATTAATTATCAAGATGAAGGAATGTGCAAGAGGAATTAGTAAGTCCTGAGATGTTTTTCGTGGCATTTTAGACATTAGAGAAGAGTGATGTACTTCTCTCTCGAGGATGGAAGGGGAACAAAGAGGCAAAAGGTGGATGAGGGTAGTTCTTCAAAGGTTGATGATGATGAATCTTCAAAGGGGAAGTTTACAACATCCCCTTTAGAGAAATAACATCTGGAAAGTCAATAGATGATAGAGGTGGGGGAGGTGCTGCACAAACACAACTTACACCCATGCCCAAGCCCCTTAATTCAATGCCCCCCCAATCGTGCGTTTTGTGTGGAGAGAAGTTAGATAATATCCAATTGAATCTCTGGAAAAAGGAAAGAAAAGCGCAAAGATGGAGGGTAGACTGCATGTTTTTGAACACTATTTCCCATTTGGATCAAAGACATAGTTTGCTATCCCATCTAATAGGTGTCATGAAGCTGACAATGCCGTCCAAAATTTAAAAATGCCTGTCTGAATAATATGTGGTTTGCCTTAAATCCAATGTGCCCTACCACACTCTTCACTAATCTCCTCACATCCCTCCATGACTCAAGTACCTTACTCCTGACCTTTTCAAAAATCCAAGCTAACCAACACTGTTCCTTACCATGCCTCTTTTCTCATGCATCCTGCGACTTCCAATTAATCCAAGAGTCTCAAAACGATCATACTTAAATGCCTAACTTTTTTCCACCTCTTGAGAACCCTACCTTATAGGACTATCAAGTAGCTCAAGCCATTTGCCCTACTCTTCCTTCACTTTTCCTTATTCTCCTACCTCCCCTCTTCTTTAATTCTATACTTGCTTCCACGTCTTGTCTATCCCCTTTACCTTCATCCTTTCCTTTAAGATCACATATTTCTAAAACACCCATTGAATTTCCAATGGAAGGAGTAGAAAATGATTCTAACTATCAGCTTCAAGTTCTAGATAATCCAACTTGAACACCCACATGGGATTTGGATAGTAATATAGTGTACATAGTTTGAATTCCCATGCCTTATAATCCCATTGAAGACTTTTGGAAGCAATACCTTGACAAGTAGTCAAGAAGAGGATGGAACATCATAGGAATTTCCATGCACCTCTGCCAACAACAAATCCCTCATGCATCAGAAACAAATTGGAGCTACAACTTGCATGGAATAGACCAAATCTCAAAGAAAGATATCTCATTGAGTGTCTAAAAGCACCATCTTCCTTCAAAACGTATTCCATGTTTGATGTAGTATCCCATTGATTCAAGAGGGATGCCAAGTAAACATGAGGATGCACCTCGTAATTGATCAAAAATTTAGAAATACTATAAGGTGAATGAATAGTCCAAGAAACACTCATAAAAGCCTTGGACAACAAACATGCATTACAAATGCAGGCATCCATGATAAAACCCTCAAGGATAATTCCAAATCCAACAAAGCACTGGCAATAATAGTGGAAGTGTCCCTCACAAGTGAATATCATGTTCCCATGCTCATCTTCAATCCAAATAAACAGATAGATGCTAAAACTACTGGTCACATCTTCCAATGTGCCATATCACTTGAAGGGAGATTTGTCTATTTATTCAAAGAAAGTGTGGACACAGGCTTTTTAGATACTGAGCAAAAACACTAGAGTTGAGAACTACAAGGAAAAGATTGCTAGCAAGCTTGCCCAATCAGATGCCAGTGCCAACATACCACCAATGCTGGGTAACATGGTTAGCATCACAACTCTGATTGCAGCAGAGTTGTTAACCCTGTGGAAACAAGGGCCAAAAGCATAGCCCAGAGCAACCAAGATGAAATCATTATGTGTGTTGAGTAGTGGCAAAGTTTTGCTTGTAACATATTGAGCTTGAAAGATGGTTTGATGAATCTAATAGAATGGGGATAGCCAAAATCCTCTCTAGAAAATATCAGATCATACTTGCAAAATCAGAATCTAAAGAGAGAAAGAATAAAAGTATACACTTTATGAGATCCCCTACAAAAAGTATAGAGACCCCAAGATTTGTTGTACACAAAGTACAGAGACCCCAAGATGTTCCCTATTAAAAGTGTAGAGAGCCCCAAGAAGTTTCCTACAAAAGAGGTCCCACCCTTGAGATCTCCTACATAGAAGCCCTCTTTCCCTAAGCTGATGGCAAGGAGATGACTAACTCTAACATACAAAAGACTATGGCTCTAGCTCTCCATCTTTGCGCGATAACCAAAAGGGACTAGAAATGCTACATAGGTTATTGACGTCTTGCAACACGTGGAGATGCTGGTGGGGAAGCAATTTTCCCAAAAATGATAAAAAGGATAAGCTAGGCTTATGTTATTATGAAACTAGATGGTAATTCAAACAAAAAGCTTCAAAGAAACTACATATAGCCTAGCCTGTAAATTTCATACAAAACTTTCACATGCTTGAATTCTACATGATCTCACGAAGGTAGGACTTTGAGCTCCCCTATAATCTTCATCTTTTTATCCTTGTAAGGGCACCTAAGGGGCTGCACTTCCCCTCCCTACTTTATGGGTCTTTCCATTTTCACACTAATTTGCCATTTCTCTCCTCCATGAATCCTTTGACTTGGTCTCCTGTCCGTGATATCCTTTGACTTAATTTTAATGAATTTACTTTTGCATATTTTATGGAAGCTATTTGCAGGAGTGTAGTTTTGCCACCTTTGCACGCCTACACAAGACATTCTTATATCTGGGAGTGCGGCCTGGTTGGAGTTGTTGGAACAATCCGAAGAGCAATTGCAGCTTCAAGTTCCCCTTTCAGCGTGAGCGCCCAACCGCATGTGTATGCCGAAGGAGGCTGTCGGGAGGTTTGACGATAGGGATCTCCATGTTGGCCTTCGGGTCGGTTCATCATCTCGTGAGGCCGAAGAAGACTTGAATCTGGCTTCAGACCGGCGACACTCAAAAGTGAAGGGATTACGGGCGCGGACGTACGGCAGACATATTTTTGCTGACGGTGGGGTCTCAAAGGTCTGGCAACGACGTACGCGGATGGCAGCTTCTTGCGGAACTGCGTGCCGGATGGCCTTGCTCATCATTCTTCTGGTGGCAATAGCGATCGCGTGTCTGACTCTTCCAATTGACAAAGTACTTTCTGCTTTACGCAATTTGCAACTTCGAATGATATTTCCAGTACAGCAGGCAATTAAATCCATTTGTAAATAAGTGCACTTGTCAGCTACAAACGATTTATGCTATTACTTCGGCAAAACACCTGCTTATGCGCACAGAAGAGTTCACCATTCAATCCAGCATGGGAAAAATCATAGATGGAAGCAGTGAGGGTAAAATCATAGTGCAAGAGTTCCCTATACAGCATGGGTAAAATCATAGATGGAAACAGTGAGGTACACGGTTATGTGATCTGTGGTGCAGAACGGTCACAACTCAGGGTAGGCTTTCGAGATGACCTACAATAGCAGATTTGTAGAGGCATTACTAATGAGGATACTGAAAGATGACCTGAGAGCAATGGAGGTCATCTTGATCTGCCACAGTAGTTCGATAATAATATGGACTTTTATCTCAATTTCAGAGCTATGATGCCTGCAGCGTCTTCTGTAGCCAGAATTGAGGTCCTTGTTTCAAAGTCGCAGTTTCTATTGCTGTGGATGGATAATCCTTTTTGGATCTGAGGGGTCGCAGAACAGGTTGCCTTGAGGGTGACGGCTGGCTGCCATGAAGGCAGTACAATCAGGGGCTGCAGATGTAGAGCAGCCAGATGGGCTGGCGTGGCAGGGCCATTTATAGGGCCAGCAAGGGGCCCTGGTGGGAGCCGACTAAGACTGCAGCAACAGGTGTCACTCCCCCATGTTCTCCTCATTTGGGGGCTTACAAACGGGGAGTTGACCCTAATTCTCTGACAGAGGGCCAGCCCTGCCCCTGTCAACAGTTCAGCATCTGTTCCAGCCTCAGAAGTGCTCAGAGCACTAGAGATGGTGGAGTATCAAAGGCACCAGCAGCAACAGCAGCAGTAGCAGCCTTCAGCCTGTTCTCATCCAGTGAGCAGACCATCTCTTGGCAGAACGGGTGTGTGCTGGTAAAGAGTTTTGGGCTCCAGCCTCCTATATCAGCCATTGAAGTCCTCAACAGAGATGTGCAGCAGACGGTGAGAGTAGTGGATTAGGGTAACAGTATGTGGCCTCAGATCCAGTACTAGTGGGCAGCACTTTGATGTCAATACAGTGTGGTTAGCCACATTTTTTATATCCTGTGGCCTTAGCTCCACTCCCATTTGTGAAGATCATCCAAACCACCGGGTGGCTCTGGATCTTCATCTTGTAGCGAGGGTAGTTACTTCTGTCAAGCTTATCCGATTCCCCAAAGCTTGGATTGAGCAGTCTAGCAGGGCTCTGATACCATGTTAGAAAAGAGAGGTGGAGCTTGCTTGCTACAGCCAACACTCTCCGCAGAGTGGAAGCTTGTAAAAGCACATGCCCATAAACCACATAGTGCTATTTCAAATCTCACTTTTTCTTAATGCGTACAAGTGCATAGAGAGATGCATACAGACTTAGATCTTTGAACAATGCAACAGTAGAGTGAACAGTAGATCATGTAATTATAGAATGCTCCAAACAAATGGTCAAAACCTGATACAAAAGAATGGGTTTAGTGTGCCACCATCTAGCAGACAAGGTTCTGCCTAGATGTGGAGTCCTGATCACCCAAAACTGTCATCGAGCTCCTGCTGGCACCTTCATTCTTCAAGCCTGTGTGCTCTAGCTTCAGTGGGCTGCATAGTGGTATTGCTTATGGACACTGCTCTTCCTGATGAAGTCTGCTTGTAGACTGAGTGCTCCACCTATCTACATGTGCGTGCTGCTGCAACTATAGCCAATTTGAGAAGCCAATTTGAGAACCTGTAAACCCTGTGTGCAGGGTACTGCTCTTCACCCTGTAGATGATCTGCAGACTGTTTTACCCAATCTCTCGATGATCCCTAGCCTCTCTGCTGCCCTGATAGAAAGCCAGTAGTAGGGGCTATGTAGAATGGATGGGTCCCAGGGCTAGGGCCCCTTATGTAGGGCTGGAGGCCCCTAGAAATCAATCAATCAGTCTGCAGATTGGCCTGATACAGTTCTGCAGATACAGGTGGCACCATATTGTGCGCCTTGCTGCCACATGGCAGCCTTGCTGTTTGTGCTTGTCTTCTGCTCTGCTCTGACCTGCAGCTGCAGCATCCCATCTGTTGCTGTCTCCTGCACAGGTATTTACTCCAGCTCCAAAGCCTATGACAGCAGCCTTTGCTGCTTGTTCTGGTCCTGGTATCTGCCCCAACGTGTGGGCTGTTCTGCGCTTATGCCACCCACATGGCAGCCTGCATGCTGCCCATGTGACAGCCCTGCACATCCCCTCAGATCTGCCTCTGTGGCAGCCCATTTCTCTGCCCACATGGCATCTCTCATATGCTGCTGTTTTACCTCCCCCATGTCCTCTTGGGCTTATAGTTGGGGAGGAGACCCCTAAAATCCATGGTATGTCTTCCAAGTTTAAGAGAGGCTCAAAGACATCCAAAATTTCCTTTTTTTCTGTATGCTCATTGCCCCTTTGTAATAATCCCGTTAGATGCTGACATGAAGCTAAATGTCAGGAGAGGAACCCAAGGTATGCATGTTTTGACTCTAGACACTTGACTCTGGACACTCCCTGCTCATACATTACATAGACTTCAAAGCAAAGTTGCGTAATGGAGTACCTCCAATAGGTACTGTTGCATTGTGGAGCATGGTAGTCATGTCTAGCTGGAGGCCGTGGAGAGGGCTAGGGAGGGATGGTTGACTTCATCACCTTTCCTACTCGTACATTACATAGACTTCAAGGCATACAAATTTTTCTTTGGGTTGGAGAAGGGAAAGTATGAGGAGTCAAGAATGAAAGACTGATCTTGGAGGAATTGTATTTTGACTGGTTTTAGCAGAATATTGTGAGAGGGGCGTAAAGGCAATCTTGAGTAGGAATGTGACATTCCTACATCACAGCTTTGTTAGAAAACAGAGGTGGACATTGCTTGCTATAGCCAACGCTCCCCGCAGTGGAAGATAATGAAAATGTATGTGCCCAGAAATCACACAGTGCTAATTCAAATCCAACTTTTTTCCTTAATGTGTACGATTGTGTAGGAGAGAGAGAGAGATGCAGACAGTAATTGAACAATGCTCAAGAGAGAGATAGAAACAGCAATATGTATTGTCGCAAAGATGACCAAAACCATATACAAAATGTGTGCACAGTGTGCCATCATCTAGCAGCAGGGTGCTGCCTAGATGTGGACCCTTGTGACTCCAAGACTGTCCTCCTACCTCCTCAAAACACTCTCAGCCTGCGTGCTCTGCCACAGCTTCAGTGGGCTGCATAGTGATGCCCCACAAACACACTTTGTTGTTGCTCCAGTGTACAGCCAATAGTAAGCTAGTGTTTGCTGCTTGATCCTTTACCTCCTTGCTGCTGTGTAGGCAGCCCAGTCTGACGACCTTCTGCAAGTGTTCTGGACCTTCCTGTTGCTGTGTTGGCCGCTCAGTGTGAGGCACCAAAGTCACTGCAGAGTAAATGTGGAATGCCTACCCCTGGGGCCCGTTTATATAGGGCTGGAGCTCTTGAAATCTGCCCCACCCAGTTTGTAGACTGGCAGACCAGTCTACAGACTGACCTGACCTGATCCTGCAGACACAACTTTGCAGCCGGCCCTGACCTGCAGATCAGCTCTAACCAGCTCGTGTTTGCTGCGCAGGTCTGCAGACCTGCTTGCTGCCCTCTGACATGGCCCTGACGACCCTACAGTCTGTCCTTGCACTGTCTCCTCTTCTCCAGACTGGTGCTGACCCAGTTGCAGTCATCTGACAGTGCTATATGCTGTCCATGCTGTCCACATGGTAGCTTGCATGCTGCCCATGTGGCAGGCCTGCATATTCTCTCAATTCTGCCCCTCTCATTCTGCCCCCGTGGCTGCCCAGGTGGCCTCTTTAAATCCCTGCTGGTACACATCCCCCCTATACTCCCATTTGAGGGCTCACAAGTGGGAGGTGACCTAGATAAAGCCAACAAGCTTGCACAGTTCAAGAGAGCACAATGGGAAATCCTAGAACATGGATTCGACTAACAGAGGATACACTCTATAATGAATAATCCATTTGGAGGAGAGCTAGCTGCTCCACCACACAGCCATAGGTTTTAGATATGAGCACTACCCCTGAGCTTGACGTCTGGTCTACCCCCAAGAGATGGTTACCCTAGCAGTGAGCTACTTGGATCTCACAAGTAGGACCTGAACTCCTCCCATACCATTGGATCTCACAACTAGGACCGGAACTCTTCCAAGGCCCATCAGGTTACTCTTGGGAGAACGCTACCCAAGAATCCTAAATAATGAGCCCATTGCTTATATTTATAAGCTAGGCCCTCCTATAACCAGCACATAAGACTAAAAGCCAGGATTAAGCTAGCTATAGCCAGAATAGCCATGCTTTTCCTGAAGTAAGCCTATCCAGGAAAAGCCCTGCCTACGGAAATTAGACCTCAGTCCATGCTATCTCTATTCAAAGCCCGTGGTTGTTGCCAACCCCTAGTTAGACTATGCTTGTATTTGTATGGGATCTTGGAGACATCCACCTCAACCTTAAGCTTAGCTCTTATGGGGTTGGACCAACGGTCCCTAGCCTGCAAGAGTTAACTACCTTCGCTAATACCAGTGATGCCTAGGTTAGTGCATACCCCAAGTTAGGTGCAAGCTAACAAGACGTAGCTTAGGACTTAACATTATTCCCCTGTTAAAAGAGGATTTAATTAACGACAAAAATCTGAATTTGTGCGATTGAATATATTATAGTCTTGCAAATGTATATTTATGTAGTCATAAAGCAAGGGATAACTTTTTAATAGAGATGGATATTGTTTATCATTTGTATCAAGCTCCTCTCGATTTGACCGTTTCACAAGAAGTACATTACTTCTTCCATAGACTCAACTTGAGGATAGACATGTAACTGCATGCCGTAGTGTACCATACCACTGTAACATACAATTATTCTCCAGCTTCATGGGCTACATGAGCAACCAAGGCTTCATAAGGAATTTAAAATGCGTGACCCACACATGGAAAATGGATCTTAAATCCTTGAAGCAAATTAGACAAATCAGTTACATCTCATTTCTATTTTACTTGGTTTAAAGTTTTTAAGTTGAAATTTCAATTGAAACAATGTTGCTAAATTTCATTCATGCTAGAAACCAATACAGTATCACCTTGATTAATTAGTTGTTGAAACCCAAGAGATTGATGTGTTTGTAATATCGTGATGATAGCTTAAGGTGTGCCCATGTTTAGAAGACTAGTAGATAATAATATGAGAATATTTGTTAATCTACACAATTCAGCAAGAATGGCTGAATTAATGCAACCAGATGGTGATGTGCGTTTCTTTTCCTTTATGTGGAATCTTTTGCAAACACTCTCTTGATTCAAGCTCTCTCTCTATTACACTCTCCCTCTCTCTACAAACACAATAGGGCCCAGGACAACAGTTGGGCTGGACCCCCGCAAAGGATTTTATTGCTTGAGAGAAAAATGATTACAAGAGTTCAGCGTGGAAGCTGTGTGTTACAAATTCAAACGTGAATCCATTTTTACAAGAGCTTCAAGCTCATTCCAAGATGGCAACATGCCACGCTCTATATTTTGCTTCAGTCGAAGACAAAGAAAGAGTTGGTTGTTTGTTTGACAACCATGATATAGCACCTTGACCAAGGAAAAATGCATATCCCTATGTCGATCTCCTGGTCTCATGATCTTCGGCATAGTCACTATCACAGTATCCATGCAACCGTGGATGACTCCATCTGTATTCTATCGCAAACTGTCTTGTACCTCTGATGTATCTCAAGACTCTTTTGGCTGCATTCCAATGAGATTGTTTTGGATTTGCCATAAACTGTGCTAGTGAGCTTACTACATAACAAATATTTGCCAAGTGATAGTCAGATATATATAAGAGATGCAATGAGCTGCCTGTAGTACCTGTCATTGACTATAGGCTTTTCTGAATCTTTAGTAAGTTTCAAACTATGTTCCATGGGAGTGGTTGCAATCTTGCAATCTGCCATATGAAACTTCTTCAGGAGACTGACAACATACTTGAGTTGACTCATGAATGTGCTATCTGAATCTCTCCAGAACTCAATTCCAAGACAATAATGCATAAGTCCAAGATCTTTCATGTCGAACTGTGCAGATAAGTCTTGTTTTAGTTTTTTGATGAAGCTATCCTTGCTTCTAGTCACAATCTGATCATCTACATACAAAAGTGCAATAGTAATGTCTTCCCCTTGAACTTTGTAGTAGAGAGTATGATTTGCATTGGATCTCATGTATCCCAGATCAGCAAAATACTTGTCGATCTGCTGTACCAACTTCTCGGTGCTTGCTTTAAGCCGTAGAGACTTTTCTTGAGATGGCAAACCTTATTCTCCTTTCCTGGTTCAACATAACCTGCTGGTTGTTGCATGTAGACTTCCTCGTCTAGGTAATCATTGAGAAATGCATTCTTGACATGTCTAGTAGACCGTTTAAGCTGCTATGGCTTTGCTTGGGGTGTTGCTGGCAATTCTTGCTCTTCTTCATCAACCTGTTCTATAGATGACTGTGAAGTTGATGCTTCTATCTCCTGTGTAGGTGAGGTTTTCCATTCTGATTCCTCATCGAAGATTACATCTTTGGAGATAATGACCTTGCGGTTGATGGGATCATACAATTTGTATGCTTTGCTTTCTTCACTGTAGCCAATCATGATGCATTTGCATGACTTCGTATCCAATTTCCTGCGATGATCATCTTGTATGTGGGCATATGCTATGCAACCAAATATGCGGAGATGCTCAATATGTGGTTGTTAGAGAATAGGAGGGAATGAATCACTCAAACCTCCACCCAAGATCTCTCCAACTCTTCCACACACTCAACTCAGATAGATGATCACAGATGCAATAAACACTCACTCAGAGATAACTTAAACGGAGAGAGAAAGAGTATATTCATCCACCAGAAGGTGGGCAGAAACTGGCTCCAAGGGAGCAATACAAAACTCAGCGAAGTGCTGGGGAAAATTGATGGAACTCTCTCTCACAAACTGAACCAGCTCTGAGTGCACAGCACAGCCTTGGAAGGAGGCTTCCAGTCTTGCACTGGATGCTAGAATGACTGAAGGAGTGGGCCTTTTGTAGGCATTGCCCAGGCCCTTTGGGTTGACCGACCAGCAAGGTCGGTACTTTGTCTGGTGGCCGACTAGATGGCCCTGGAAATCCGACCAAGGTTGGCCCTGGTCGGTGGCTCTGGTTGGGCCGACCTGGCGTGCCACAGGCCCCTATTTAAGGGTGCCCTGTGCAGCCAGTCTATGCAGCTGCAGGCGCCTCCAAGTGAGGCCCAAGGCCCCTTGTTTCTCTGCTGTTGCAGGCAGCAACCAGCCCGTGTGCTGGTTGCCTATGATGTCAGCCTGAGTCTCTCTCTTTCCCAGCCCTCCTACCTCTCACTGCCCCTTGTCCCCTCAAATTGGGGGCTCACAGGTGGGCACAGTGAGTTTCTAACACCCCCCCTCAATGTCACAACTATGGGCCAATCCCCATGCGTTTGATGAGGTGCTCCATCTGTTCTCGAGGGAGTGCCTTCATGAAGAGGTTGGACAAGTTATCGGCGGTCGGGCAGTTGATAAGCTCGATCACGTCTGAGGCTCCTCCTGGGGTTCAGGTTCCTTTTCCTCGAAGATAACATCTCGACTGATAAGGATGTGCTTCTTTACTGGGTTGAAGAGTCGATAGGCCTTGGATTCTTCGCTATACACAACAAAGATACATTTTCTGCTTCGGGAATTGAGCTTGGTCCTGTCTTCCTTGTGCACATGCACCCATGCGTTAGAACCAAAAATGCGAAGATGAGTGATAGAGGGCTTCTTACCATAAAATGCCGATATGGAGTCTTGTCCTTGATGGCCTTCGTCTTGGTTCTATTGAGAATGTGTACGGCTATATTGATAGCTTCACTCCAATAGGCTTTAGAAAGGTTTCTCCCTCGGAGCATAGCAAGCCCTATCTCTGTGGTGGTTCTATGCTTCCTCTCGGCTACCTCGTTTTGTTGAGAAGTATGTGCTGTGGTGAGTTGTTGCTTGATCCCATGCTTGCGACAAAATGTGTTGAACTCATTTGAGGTGAATTCTCCCCCCCTGTCTGTGCGGAATGTCTTGACATCCTCCCCTGTCTCCTTTTCAACTCTGGCCTTCCATGGAGTCCTTGAACTTTTTGAAAGCCTGAGACTTTTTAGCCGAACAATATACCCAGGTCATTCTACTGAAATCATCCACAAAGAGAAGTGAGTACCTGGATCCTGCCCATGATGCTGTAGACATTGGGCCACAAATGTCGGCATGAACCAACTCAAGTGGTTTGCTGGCCCGAAACAAGGCCTCTTGTGGGAACTTATCCCTGTGCTGCTTGCCTTCTAGACAAGCCCTACAGACATCATCCTTGCCTGTAATTGGTGGAAGTCCATCCACCATCTTCGACTTAGACATTTCAGCCAAGATTCCATAGTTGACATGACCGAAGTGGTCATGCCAAAGTTTGGACTTTCCGTTGTCTTCATGAACCAACGTTGCACTGAGACGGTACAGTCCGTTCTCTTCAACTCCTTGAGCCACCATCTGTCCATTTGCTTTGGATGTCACGGTGACCTTGCCATCTTGAAAGAGAACTGCCATGTTGTTTTTGTCCATTTGACTTACAGACAGTAAATTCTTGCAAAGGTTTGGTACATAAAGTACTCCAGAGATATTCTTCTCCTCACCTGCGGTTGTAATGAAAGGAATGCTACCGATGCCCTTCACTGGACACGCCTGGCTATCCCTGACGAAAACTTTAAAATCCGGGTGTGTACTTTTCATGGTTTTGAACCAAGTCCTTTGTTGGACATGTGCTTGGAAGCACCGCTGTCAACATACCAACCCTCTTTACGTGCACTGACTGCATATGCTGAACAATGTTCACTGATTAAAAACAACTGTCTAGTCGTCACATTGGCAGAATCATTCTTAGGCTCTTCTTTGTTCTTGGCTTCTCTCTTCCGCTTCTGATCTGCCTTCTTCTTTCGGCATTCTTTGGCGGAGTGGCCAAGCTTTTCATAGTAATAGCACTTCATTTTCTTCTTGTGGTCAGCGTCCTCTGACTTCTTGGACTCCTTTGGCTTGCCTTTTCCAGGCTTGTCTTTGGCCACTAATGCCTTCTCGTCGGTTTGCTTAAAGAGTTTCTCTCGAGCCTCCTCCTGAAGTAGGAGTGGGCCAAGCTCCTCAAAGGTGATTGGCTTAGTCTGTTGACCCGCATAGACCGTAGTCACAAAACTTTTGAAACTCCGTGGCAACTTGTGGAGTGTGAGCAACGCCAATTGACTCGTGTCCACCTTTTGACCAACCGCTGCGAGCTGGTCCCGCACGACTTTCACCTTTGTCAGATGATCATGCACACTATCACCCTCATTCATATCAAGATTATAAAGCTGATGCTGAAGAGTAATGATACGGGCTGTATTATCGGTTTCATACAACTCCTTCAGTATGGCCCACGCCTCTGAAGACGTCTCTGCCAACTGGATATGAGGAATCACAGCATTTGCTGTCGTGCCAATAAGCATTGCTAAGGCTTGAGCATCCCTCTCCTCCCATGCACTTAGTTCATCCGCATCTGCTTCAACTATAACTTCACCTCTTTTGTCCACAATGTCCTCTGGCTTCTCCTCGGTCCCAATCACTATCTTCCACAGCTTCCGTGCCAATAGATGGCTTCGGATCTTGACTTTCCAAATTGGATAGTTTGTCCCATTGAGCTTTCCAGCTTCACCAAAATTGGGAATAAATGAAGAAGGAAGATGACTGGAGAAGGAGGAAGGACGAGCAATGGATGTAGAGGGTTCTGAAGGCTGATCCATGTCGGTGAATAGCAAACTGAAAAACTGAAGCAACAAAGATGTACTGACCTCCCGTGCTAGCCTGAGCTGAAAACAGAATCGCCTTTCTGCCAAGGGACTCCTTCCTTCGGAGAGTAAGAAGAGTTGAGAGCCTCTGGCTTTGATACCATGTTAGAGAATAGGAGGGAATGAATCACTCAAACCTCCACCCAAGATCTCTCCAACTCTTCCACACACTCAACTCAGATAGATGATCACAGATGCAATAAACACTCACTCAGAGATAACTTAAACAGAGAGAGAAAGAGTATATTCATCCACCGGAAGGTGGGCAGAAACTGGCTCCAAGGGAGCAATACAAAACTCAGCGAAGTGATGGGGAAAACTGATGGAACTCTCTCTCACAAACTGAACCAGCTCTGAGTGCACAGCACAGCCTTGGAAGGAGGCTTTCAGTCTTGCACTGGATTCTAGAATGACTGAAGGAGTGGGCCTTTTATAGGCACTGCCCAGGCCCTTTGGGTTGACCGACCAGCAGGGTCGGTACCCCGTCTGGTGGCCGACCAGATGGCCCTGGAAATCCGACCAGGGTTGGCCCTGGTTGGGCGGACTTTGCCTGCCACAGGCCCCTATTTAAGGGTGCCCTGTGCAGCCAGTCTATGCAGCTGCAGGCGCCTCCAAGTGAGGCCCAAGGCCCCCTGTTTCTCTGCTGTTGCAGGCAGCAACCAGCCCGTGTGCTGGTTGCCTATGATGTCAGCCTGAGTCTCTCTCTTTCCCAGCCCTCCTACCTCTCACTGCCCCTTGTCCCCTCAAATCGGGGGCTCACAGGTGGGCACAGTGAGTTTCTAACAGTGGCTTATGTTCAGTAAATGCTTCATAAGGAGTCATACCTTGAATCGGTTCAATAGGAAGTCAATTAAGCAAATAGTTTGCAGTGGCTATTGCTTCTGCCCAATACTGATTTGAAAGATGCTTTTCACTAAGCATTACTCTAGCACTGTCTGCTAAAGTCCCATTCTTTCTTTCAGCTCTTGCATTCTGCTGAGGAGTATCTGCACTTGTGAATTGTCTTCGAATGCTGTGATTTTTGCAAAAGCTCATGAATGCTGAAGATATGTATTCACCTTCTCTATCTGATCTCATGACTTTGATCTTTTTGCCTGTCTAGTTTTCTACCATGGCTTTGAATTCTTGAAATCTGAAAAACACTTCAGATTTCTCTTTTAGAAAGTATACCCAACAATATTTGCTGTAGTCGTCGATGAAAGTCAAGTAGTAAAGTGAACCATTGATGCTGCGGGTATGGGCATAACCCCATACATCTGTATGTATCAAATCAAGAATACCTCGTGCACGAGAGGTACTTTTGCCAAAGTTGGTTCGCTTTTGTTTGCCAAAGCAGCATGCTTCGCAAACTTTTTCAAGAAAATGTAGCTTCGGAATCAAAATTGCCATATTCTGATTCCTGAGATCTAACAAGTACTTGCAATTGACATGACCATATCTCTTGTGGCATTTTGCAGATAGTGGCATCTGTTGCGGATGAGCTGACATGGCATGCTTATCTGGTACTTTAGCTAGCATTCTGTATAAGCGTCCTTCCTTGACACCGTTTGCTACTAGTTGACATCTTTTGGATTTGTCTCTGATAGTACATTCATCTCCGTCGAAGATGACTCTGTAGTTGTGTTCCGTCATTTGACCTACTGACAAGAGGTTCTTGCTGAGCTTCGGAACATAGAGCACATCTTTTGGATTTGTCTCTGATAGTACATTCATCTCCGTCGAAGATGACTCTGTAGTTGTGTTCCGTCATTTGACCTACTGACAAGAGGTTCTTGCTGAGCTTCGGAACATAGAGCACATCTTTCACCAATCCTTTCGTACCTGTGAAATTGTTCATAGGGATAATGCTTGTTCCTTGAACTGGATTCGATGCATTGTCTGCTGTGTAGATGACATTTTTCTGACCTTCTAATGGTTTCATTTCTGTGAACCATTCCTGATGATTTGTCATGTGAGATGATGCACCGCTGCCGATATACCAAGGATCCTATTCCACTTGGTCGACTTGGTAGGTGAAATCCTTTTTGGGATTGAAATCAGTGTCTAGGTACACTGTATCAGTCTGCTGCATTTCCTCGTTTGCAAGAAACATATTTCCATGTTCATTTGCAAAATGACTGTGACTAGAATGTCCACCACGATGATTTCCTCTGCCTCGAAAATTCCCTCGATTACTGCTGGATTGACCGCCTTGGTCGTACTGCTTCTTGTGGCAATCTCTTTCATAGTGTCCAAACTTGTGACATTAGTTGCATTGGATGTTTGACACGTTGGTGGATGCATTCCCTCGTCCTTGGAATCTTCCTCGGTTGGAATGATTTCCTTTTTGCTGATTTTGATGTTGCTGAGACTGATGTTGATGCTGACTTTGATTTTGTTGCTGATGATGACCACTTCTCTGGTATGATCTGCCTCTGCCTCTGTCTGAAGCTGTGGATGCGTGATCATTAGAATGACCTTTTCGGGCTTGAATTGCCTGAGTTCTGAGTTCTTCACGAAGTAGGACTGACTGAAGTTCTTCCAGTGTGAGAATTTGCCGTTGGATGGCAATACTCTAGACTAGATTCTCGTATCCCTCTCCTAGTCCATTCAGGATGACTTGAACCATTCTGCGGGGTTCATAGTCTCTCCTGCTGCTGCAAGTTGATTGTTGTAGTCTTTTATCCGGAGTACATAAGCATGACCGGTTTCACTGCTGTTGCGGAAACTCTGGTTGATTTGGTTTCTCAGGGTGAGAATCCTGGATGTGTTCTTGGACTCGTAGAGAGCTGCGAACATATTCCATGCTTCTTTCGATGTCTTGACTGTGTTGAGCTGTCCTAGCATGATATCTTGCACATTCTTCTTGATCACGCTGCTGGTGCTGTGACAATAGGTGGAGTAGAGCTACCGCTAGTTGGATCGTCTAATGGTCTAGGTGTAGACCCATCGACATACTCCCATTTGTCTTGAAGTACAAGAATGGTCTCCATTTGGTATTTCCATGTCTTGTAATTGGAGTTGTCTAGCTTAGCAGATGCCATCAGATTGAGGTTGCTAGTCGTAGACATGGTGTAAGAAATATACTCAAAAGTGTAGTGAAAATCTCTGTATGAATCAACTGCAAATACACTGACTGTGCCAAGTGAAATCTCTGAATCGTCGGTGAAGATAGAACTGCAATGAACGTCAGGTTTCAGGTAATGTAATGATGTGAAACCGTATGTGAGCGTATGGATTGACTTCGAGTAGATACTAGTCGGGAATTTCGGGCATGGCTTAGATTGGCAACTTGGGGAAATTCAAAGCGTCTCCTCTATGGCAATCTAGTCTACTCCATGGTTGCCTTCATTCAACGTACAGAACGTTCTGTATGTTCCGTTCTATTCCGTACGGTGCCGTACGATCCGTACGTTCCCCCCCCCCCCCTTTGGTTTGTTTTGTTTGTTTTTATTTTTGTTTTTTGCGTTCGTTTGTTTTGGATGACTAGTTTTGTTATTGGTGGTGGTTTTGCCAAACGGATTTTGGGCCTCCCAAATGGCAAGGTTCCATATAAACCCCCTCTCCTCACTATGGTCTCACACTAAGCATCTACCTCCGACTCTCAGTCTCGAGTCTCTCTTTTCTCCATCTCCAACAAGTGACGAGGCTCAAGCTGCATCAAGCATCTTCATCTCTCTCCCTCTATTTCCATCAAGCACCTATATTATATGTTTTGTACAAGTTTCAAAGCTTGTATAAGTACCTACTCCAAAACTCTAAAATCTTGTCTTTTTTTTTGGGTATCGAATGTACCATTGGATGTATGCCTAATATTTTTTAGTTCGTTTAGTACCGTACTAATATGGAATGGTACGCATCCAACGTGATTTTACGTGTTAACCATGGTCTACTCTGATCAAGATCTATACCAACCATTGATCGAAGAAAGAATAACAAATAAATTCTTTTCTTTTGTTCTTTTTAGGTGATGGGTCAGATGCGTCAATGTAGAGGCGAATGTGCGTGAAGGAAGTGGTTTTGTTGGCGAGGCTTAAATGTGAGCGTAACTTGCACCGAAATGTGCGCGTGATGTAACGAGTGCGTAGAGCACGAAAAATCAAGCGACTTTACTTTTTGGAGCGCCCTCAAATTCTTCCAGGATCAAGAGATACGACTTGATCTAGGTGGAGGGACAAAAGGAGTGCAAATGGTGCTCAATGATGATGTGTCACCGTGGGTCACATGCAGTGATGATGTGGCATTGTGCCTAGTAAGAGGTGTGCCTGTGAAGTCCTGTGTTGAGGTGGCAGGAGTGGTCACATGCAGTGACTGTGAAGCATTGTGTGTGCCTGCAGAGGATCAACGTGCCACGTGGCACTGATGATGTGGCAGATGATGATGTGAACAAACGTGATGTGGCAATGATAATGTGGCAGATGACGTGGAAGATGACGTGGCGAGATGACGTAGTAATGTTGATGTGGCAGATGACGTGGCGGTCGATGATGACATGGCACTTGCTGAGGTGGTTGATAGGGTGCCACGTGGTAGTTTGGTGACTTACCTTGATCGGGGTTAACTCGACCTTGGTTAATATAACCAACCCTATTCAGAAGGCCTTTTTTTTTTTTTTTTGGGGCGCAAAAAGTAGTGCTAGTTATATTACTTTGAAAACGAGAGTACAAGAGGGCCTAAAGGCTAGCGGGTTGCAATCACGAAATGGATACAGCCCGAGGAGCCAAAATGCTAATTACAAGCCTCTCAGGGCATAATCATCGGAGAGTGGACAAACAGCCACGGTGGGGGGGCGTAATGCCATTGAAGACTTTGAGGAGAGTGCTGGAAGAGCAGCTCCCGGTGGTCCCAGTCGCGAAGGAAGCGCCGTCTCTTTTCCTTCCTTGCCCGGGACTCCCCCTGAATCTGGTCCCACTGACCCTTGAGCGTGTGAATGATCGTGCTCCAAATGTCTGCTAGGGTCTGGGTAGCAGCAGAAGCCTGATCTCCTACGGTCTGCGCGCATCAGCCTGCAATGCTCCCTATGATCTCCCAAACTGGGTGCCGAGTCATCGCTCTTGCATCTGTCTCTGTCAGATGCCATGGGAAGCTGTCCATGTATGCCCAGGTGGCCTGCGTGATGAAGAAGACTGGATCCTACTTAGAGAACTCATAAGCCAAGTGATGTCCCATCTCGGTGCTGCACCAGCAAACAGCTCCCCAAGTGATCGGTCGGGTGCAGCCCTCGCTAAGATCCCCATGACTCCCTTCCAAACTGTCTGCGCATGCGAGCAGCTCCAAAGGCAGTGCTTCAGGGACTCTTCCTCCTGAAAGCACATCTGGCAGTGCCCCTCCTGCCCCATCTGCCTCAGCTAGCTGCCAACTGGTAGCCCCTTGTGTGCCACCATCCAAAGAAAGTAAGAGATCTTCCTCGGCCGCCAGCTTGCCCAAAGAGTCTTCCAGAATGTGCGAAGAAAGACGAGAGATATCCCTTGGGCATACCAACTATGTGCCTGTATGGGTAGCCCATGCTGGAGAGCCCCAAGAGCACGCCTACCAGTACGCGCACTGTAAGAGATGAAGGGGGTAGGGTTCTCTGAGGTCTCCAATGATGGCCAGCGCCACTCCCCTGGGTCCCACTCCACCTCTATCAAGGAACGGCCCTCCCATATCCAGAGTCTCCAGTCCTGGTCTTGCATAATCAGGGGGTCTATATGCCACGTTTTCCCTTGCAGCCCTATGATGCGAAGGCGCTGCCAGGGAAGCTGGGGGTCGATCACGGCCTCTCTGCTCTGGAGGCGGCTATCATCGGCGACGGAGAAGAAGTGGATCGAGGAGTTCGAGAAAAGGCCTGCAACCACCAAAGGAATGCCTCGGGGTGTGAACTGCCCTAGCCACCTCTCATCTCCCGGGAAGAGCTGTCTGGTGACCATGGGATTCCTCCAACCTGTAGGAATGGCAGCATCGATCTCCACTGGCCGAGCCTGGATCCCACGTGCCGTACCTACTGCTGCTGCTAGGTCGCCTGGGTTCAGCTAGCTGTAGACGTCCCTCCAAACCCAGAGCGAGCGTGCAAGCCCACGCGCCCAGAGCGCCCAAGGGATATGGGATCTCTCTCCAAGATGGCGACTTGTATCATCTGTCACCTGGCTGCTCCAAATCAGTGGCTATCTGTCTATCTCCTCTCGGCAGCTAGGGGGAACCTGGGAGAGGCTGTGTCGCAACTTCCTCCAGACCGAGACGAGGCTACGGAGGAAGGGGGAACAGGGCTGAGTCAATGGGACAGAAGTGAAGATCCACCGGATAGATGGCTGCCAATCACCCCTTCTCTGGGGGGTACACACGCGAGACCATGTTGAAGCAAGAGCTTCCACGTCTACCCTCCTGGGGTCAGACCGCGGATGACTAACTTGCTAAGTAGTGCTTGACTCTGCAGTTCTGGATCTATGATGCCAAGGCTGCCCTCTATCTGGGGGAGAATGACCTTCTGCCAGGCGACCCGGGCTCTGGTGGTGCCGGAACCATCTGAGCTAGACCAAAGGAAGTTCCGCATCAGTCTCCTCAGCTGGGCTACACATGATCTCGAGAAACACCAGCAAGAGGCCACATACCAAGCGGTGGCAAGGACCTGGTTGACCACAAGGTCCCTGCCTGCTAAGGATAGCTGAGCCGTGCTCCAGAAGGCTAGCTTTTGTCGTATGGAGGCTAGGACCGGTAAGAACTGCTGAGCCGGCGTGATGTCCAGGCCTACCTGGAATCCTAGGTAACGTGTCGTCTGTCCTCTAGGGATCTAGCGAAACCCCAGGAAAATACCCCACGGTGAGCTGGCTCCCGGATCCGTAAGAAAACCAACTAACTTATGCCAATTGATTTTCGCCCCAGCGGCTAGGCAAAAAACCTCTAAGGACAGTGTCACTCGCTCTAGTGACTCGATATCATCCTGCACATATAGGGCTGTGTCGTTTGCATACTCGGAGTCCAGAAGTTCTGCATCGTCTCGAATAGGGAGACGCATCCCGCGAAGACCAGTGGTACGGGCTCGTAGGAAGTGGGTCATGGCCTCCGCAAAAAATAGGAAGAGGTAGGGCGCAAGCGGGCAGCCCTGATGCACCGAGCGCTCGAGGGTGAATCTCTCCCCCATCCTGCCGCTGATGATAACCCGGCTGGAGGCTGACCTGTAGAGGCTAGCAATACCTCTGATCCACTCGTCCGGGAAACCGAATCGAGAGAGTGTACCTTCCAAGAAGGACCAGTCTACCCTGTTGTACGCCTTCTCAAAGTCAAGGAGTATGGCAAGGTGCTGGCCACTGTGCTGGGCCCACTCCGTCGCCTCTGAGAAAGTGAAGATGTTGTTTGTCCAAAATGCTGCGATCTTGGACAAAACCAGTCTGGGTGTCATGGATCAAGTCGTGTAGCAGGGGGCGGATGCGGCTACTGATCATCTTGGCGAGGATTTTATAGGCAGTCGGGAGGAGGGTGATAGGGCGCCACTGTCTGATCTCCTGACGGTCCCCCCCTTTGGGGATGAGGCATATCAAGCCTGTCGCAAGGCTCTCTGGCATTTGTTCACTGGAGAAGATATGCTGGAAGGTTGCGAGCAAGGGCCGGTGGACCTGCTCCCAGAAGGTGGTGAAGAAAGCTTTGGAGAGGCCATCCTCACCAGGGCATTTCTGCCCATCAATAGCGTTCATCGCATCCTGCATCTCTGCCACGGTGAAAGGGGCGAGAAGGGAAACACTCATGCTAGGCTGCACGAGCAGTGGTGTATACCTCCACACCTCCTCCCTGCATAGGCGGGCACGAGGGTCTAGGGGCTCCTGCTGGAACAGGGATCTATAGAAATCTGTCGCCAAGTCCCGGACCTCGTCTGGATCTGTCCTGACACTACCATCCTGCGCTCTAACAGATCGGAGCTGTTCCACTGCTGACCTCTGGCCATGAGTCCTGAAGAACTCTCTGCACATCCTGTCGCCTTTCCTAGCCCAGAAGGACTTGGAAGCATGAAACGAGAACTTTGAGCGTCGCTGGGTGATCTCCTCTAGCATGGCTCGGGCTTGAACCTCCTGTCGTCTGAGCTCCTCAGAGCCTGGAGAAGACTGCTGCATCCGCTGAATCGAGGCGAGATCTCATCTGAGACTCCTCTCCTTCGCCCACCACTGCTGCCTGACCTGAATCGCCTCCTGCTGACAGATGAGACTAGACTCGGCAAGCGCCTGAGCTACCTGTGCTGCCATATCCCCCATGGGGTCCCAATCGTGCTCCCACAGGTCCACTATCCTGCTGCGAACCGCTGCTCTGGAGTAGATGGAGTCTGGGATCCAGCATGAGCGTGGAGGTGAGGAGTGAGAGGCTAAGTCCAGGACTAGGATGACTGGGGCATGGTCTGAGAGTGTCATCCGTGGAACCACTCATGACTCTCCACCTCTGCCGCTCCAGAAGTCTGCCTCCCTCCCTCCTGTAACCCTAAGAGAAGTCCAGACTCCCTGTCCATTTGGGAAAGGAAGGCTCTCTCCAGCTGTCCCGACCTCCCACTGCGGACAAGAAGGAGTCCCAATCTGCCTGCTCTGCCTGAGCTATACCGAGGAACTCTGGGCCTCGTCCCCGCTGATCCTCTAGGGTCTCAAGGTTGTTGAAGTCCCCTCCTAACAATCCAAGAATCCATCTCTGGCAACAAGTCTGTCAAAGAGCTCCAAAAAGCAGCTCTCTGTCTGAGGTTGATCGGGGCATAGATATTGAGGATGCCGATACGGGATCCCTCAATATTCAAGCCCACCCAAAGCGCACGTCCTGGGATTAGAGTGCCAAAACCACACACATGCTGAACTAGAGAAGCGTCGATGGAGGTACAGACACCCCCGCTCCTCCCCTGCTCACCAATCGAAGGTTCCCAGTAGGTGTGGGAGCGTCCTGTGAGGACCTTCCCACAAATACTGGTCTGAGAAGCCGAAAGCTTGTATTCCTGCAATAGGAGCACATCTACACCAAGGCTGGCTGGAGCTCCTGTCTGAGCACCATCTTCCTGGGGCCGCGGGTTCCTGATGAGTGGAACCCGTTGACATAATAAGAGATACTGCGTATACTCATGAAGAGGGGAGATGGGCCACAAACAGCTGTCTGCTTGCGGTCGATGTCGAGGTGGTCGGAGGATGTCCAGTGTGCAGACGAAGGCGCTTGTGTGAGGGTTTCGAAGGAGAGGCCGGATCATTGGACCCATCCTCAAAACCTTCAACAGAGCGGAGAGGCCCGTCGTCCCATGGTGGTAAGCTCTCTCTAACCAGCTCGATGCCTCTGCGAGGGAAATAGTGTAGAAGCCCGCTACCTCTGAGGTCCTCCACGGATGGAGCCCTTCCGCGTAGACGCACTCCAGAGGTGGCCGAATAATGACCAAAAGGCGGAATCGTTTGGCATTGTGGCGCCATCTCAGACGAACGTCACACTCCTTCCACTGCTGCTGAAGAGGCTCCGCTGCTCTGCTACCGATCCAGTCCTGCACCTGTTCCTGGGACTGATCTCGAATCGTCTCCCAAACATTTTCATTCGTCCATTGCTCATTCCCATCACTAGTGATAGTGAAGGAATAGCTAGGACCATTGTGGGGGGCAAGGACAGACACCTTACCCTCCGCCCCCTTGCGGAGGAAGAAGATGCTGATGTCTAGGCCTGCAGGGAAGGAGTCAATACCCGCTGCATTCAGATAATCCCAAGGTCCTGCTCGGTAGAACTCCAAAGGTAGAGCTCTAGGAGCAGCCCTTGGGTGTGGGGACGAGGATGAGGAGTCTGAACCAGAGAGAGGGGTGCTGGCTGTTGAACAAGCTGGAGTGGTGCTGGCCTTTTGCGGGGAAGGGCCTCTCCCCTCCACCGGGCCAGGGGGGATAGGCGCGGGGGAGGTCTGTGCTGGCTTCGGGGCTGCAGGTGGCTCAGGCGGAGAGGGGGGTTCCCTTTGGATCATGCTCGAGGAAGAGAGGGGAGCGGAAACCGCCAGTGCTGGGGGGGGTCCTGGAGGGGATGGAGGTCGGGGGATCGAGGAGGAGGGGGGAGGGGAAGGAGGGCGGGGTGAAGGATGAGGGGGAGGCTGGCTGATCTTCTCCTTCCCTTTCTCCTTCCCCTTACCGGGCTGCTACTGATCGGTGACCACAGGGGGGGGCTCTTGCTGTAGATGGGAAGGCTTTTTTGGTCGTGCTTTGTTTCCTTTCCGTTTTGTTTTGACCTCAGTCCAGCCTTCCCCTTCGGGAGGGGGTGTCGATGCCTGGTGGGGGGGATCCTGAGTTGCTTGGATGGGGGCCTTCTGAGGTTCTGTCCTCGTGAAGCGAGGGCAGGAGCGCGCTTGGTGCCCGAAGCCATGGCATCTCAGATACTGATTTGGGCGACCAGTAACCATAATGCGCGGTCGGTGGTACTGCTAGCTTGATCAGAAGCCTTGATACGCTGCAGCTTGAAAGTTGTCGCGGCAGCCAGTCGCTTGGAGGTAAGGTAGTTGTAGTCGTTGGAGAGCGCACTACTAGGAGCTTTGTGGCCTTGGTCGTTGCTGGAGGCATAGGTCGGGCTGTGGAGAGCTTTGTTGTGGGACTGCTTGGAGAGGCTTTGCAGGTTGCGTCGGGCGTTGATGGAGTGTAGGCGCTGGCTAGGAGCTCACGGGAGCTTGCATGGGCTGGAGCTCGTTGGAGTCGCAGGTGGCTACAAATGCGTTGAGTCGAGGGCTGGTTGCAGGTGAGGCGGTTGCTGTGGTCATCCTCACAAGTTCATAGTTGTTGGAGCGTTGGTTGTTGTCATTGCAAGCTAAAAATGCTCATTGACGTGAAGACTGCCGATGGTTGCTGGTCGTCGTTAAGAGTCGGAAGTCCCCCAACAATTGGTCTTTGTAGTAGCTGAAGCCGGTGATTGCATCACTTGGATCTGGATAGGGCAGCGTGTTTGAATCCAAAAAAAAGGCAGCACACTGTGATTTAAAGGCCCTTGAGGGTCTAAAAAATGGGTCGTAGCAGCAGAAGTTGGAGCAGCCAAGTCGTTGTAGAGAGGCCGCTGCTTATACTATTGCAGGGAGTCCCTTGTAAGTGGAGCTTTGCCAGACCTATTGTAGAGGCATTGTTGGAGTGATAAGGCTAAGCTTACGTTTCGAAGATCTCTCACAAGGAGGATAGTATGGAAGAATCACTCATAAAATGAAACCTTTCTCAAAGAATTGAATGAATACATGGAAATGGACAGAAATCTCTTCCTCCTCTCAGCAGAAATCTATCTTTCTCTTTCACACAATCTCTCTCAATGAAGAACTCTCTCTATCACTCAACGGAATTTTTCTTTCACGGAAGTGAAAACTCGATCTCTCAATCTCTCAAACTGTCACACTCTCTCATACTCTCGCATATGGACCGCAATGTCTCAACGAAAGACAAGGGAGCTCTGATATCATGACAAAATATGAAGAGGGGAGAGGAGAAGAGTGGAGATGAGGAGAGAGGGCACAGCTAGAGAGCACACCACAAATGACTAACTATACACTAGATTTAGTTGAAAAAATAGAATATATACAAACCCATTTAGGGTTAGGGTTAGGGGATCTAACCCTTTCCTTTACAGCACTCTATAAGGTTAGTGCTATGCACATATGATCACATGATGGTGCTATGCACATTTGATCACATGATGTTGAGCATGAACTCTCAACACACAATTCTTGGTCGACCAAAGTCAACCTTCTTGGTCGTAATTAAGGGGCTTTGACCAATGGTCGTGGCGCCTTAATTATGGCCAAGTCTTTCCAACCGAAGCTAGCACATCTCTCCAACCGAAGTTGGCACAACTGGGTTAACTGTAGTTAATCCCCTTGGCGGATGCCAAGTCTCGTTGACCGAAGTCAACACTCTCTGATCGTAGTCAGCTCTGTGGCTCTCTGGTTAACCGCAGTTAACCCTCTTGGTAATAAACCAAGTCTCCCCTATCGAAATCAGGCTTACTTGACCAAAGTCAAGTGTCTTTGACCGTAGTCAATTCTTTGACCATTAAAAGAACTCTTTGACCATAATTATCATAAATGAAAACTCTTTAATTATGATCAGATAAATGGTCAACTGTACTTTGACTTAGGATATTTACATTGTGGTGACAATTAACCTAATAACCAAGAGATTCTTGTTATCATGCCTTTACAAGAATCTACCTCCCTTGTTGAACACTCGTATCTTCATTATGACTACGTGCAAATGGTCAATAATGTTCATACGCGGTCTCACAGTGTTAAAACTGCCAAATCATTTTTTGGCATAGATGACATACATGTTAATGGTAAGATGACAATAGCATACACCATAACAAGTTTCCAAACGAATTGAGGCCGTGTTTTAACTATTGGAAAGATCACCTCCCCATTTGTAAGCCCACATATGAGGAGAGCATGGGGGAGCGAGACCTAGGGCATGTGCCCAAAAGAAAAGGTAAGGGAGGGGACTGCCACATGGGCAGCACCTCACAGGGAAAGGACAGCCAAAAGGGGCTGCCACATGGGCAGCACATGAGCTGCCATTTGGGCAGCACAGCAGCCTGGCAGAGGCATTTCAAGGACTGTCCGTACGGGCTGGAACAGGCCCCTAACAGAGGCGCACAGGAGGGCAGACTGAGGCGACATGTGGCACAGCAAAGGTGCACACGTGTAGGCAGGACAGGGTGCCAGAAAGGGGCGCAGTAGAGGCGGGTGTACCAGCAGCAGGGTCGGCCATCCTGGTTGGGCTGGTTGGAGCCAGCCAACCAAGCCTTATATAGGCAGACAAGGGGCTGGGACCCTGCCTTGGAAGGAGGGCTAAAGCCCTTGGAAAAGAGGTCGGCCCAAACAGACACTAAAAGTCGGCCAGACTGGTTGGTTTTTGGGAAGGGCCTTGGGCCTATAAAAGGAGGCCATTATGCCTCATACAAACATCCAACTATCCAGCAAGAAAAGGAGCAGGCCGAAGCAGCCAGAAGCCACTCCCTTGGGCCTCACACTAGGGGTGAAGGAGAGTGGAAGGTGTGCTGCAGACTGAGTTCCCTAGAGGCTGGACCTTGGCTGTCTTCTAGGGCAGCAAGGTGTTGTGATCATCATATCTTCTGGAGCAGCCATTCACAAGCAGGTTGGAGCAGTTTAGCAGCTATCTTGGGGCCTACATTCAGGAGGACCAAGAGGACCTGTGTGCTGCAGACAAAGCTTGGCAGGGGCTGCCTACCTAGGCTGACATTCAGGGCAGCAAGGTTGTTAGCAGCCAAGAGTCAGCAGATTGGAGCAGCAGTAAGACCTACCTTGAGCCTATCTTCTGGAGGTGAAAGAGGTACATCATAGCCTGCAGACAAAGCTGAGAAAGGGCTGCCCACCTAGGCTGGCTTCCGGACAACAAGGTGGAAGGGATATAGACAAAGAGTCTACATCTATGATTCCACACCCCACACCACATTGTGTGAGCTCCTGGGCATTACTATCAGTCTTCCGCTGTGCATACCCTTTGTTGGGTAATTTCTAACATCAACTTGTAGCTCCTTAAAATTAAAAAAGCAAAATGGATAATGAAAGATTGCAAGTAAAAAGTACACAGACTAGTTATCTTTTCAATTGGATGATTGGAAGAAGCAATGAGAGAGAGATGGGGACAATGAGATCTATCCACATAAGCAAGTTCCAACGTAGTTCATGTCCTGTGCTTAGCACAAGTTTTCCTTCCTTGTCCATAAATTAAATATTCATTAATAAAATGTCATGATGTCATGCATGGCCTTTATTATTCCTTAAGCCTAATCGACCACTCTAGGATCTTTATAATATGGTAACCATCTAGCCATCCCACAGTTTCAGACAATCAATCTTAAATGTAGGGAGTAGAAGTTCGCAACATACAATGCTACTTTTGATTTCAAAATATCATAAAAGAACAAAACACCAAACACTTGGATCCCCTCATGTAGAGGCACTAGGTGGAAATACCCACTTTTCTCCTCGACAATAAACCAGCCTTCCGCATGAAAGATTTCCAATTTCTTCTGGATAGTTGTTCAAGGTGACCTGTCAATAGCGTAATGTCTAGAGCAAATCAAGCATAGTAGATACATGCGCCTGTTTTGCAGTAGGGGCCAAGAGACGATTGTCCACTACTTATTGAACTGCCCTTCAACACATGATATGGCAATTCTCACTCCGGATCGTTGTGAGGACGTGTGGATCCAATCACTGTTCACATCGGATAGGGTAACCTAGCTTTCAAAAATGTGAAATGCTTTCTCTATAGAGATGGTCTCTGTTGCATATGTAGCAGACGGGGGGCCATAACGAGCCAAGAGATCCAAGGTCTATGCCACCCTCCCCACAAGGCACCGAGTTCTTTTGTTTAGGAGAGTTGTAAGCATCAGTGCGTGGGAACATTTGGGTCACGTGTTGTAGCCTCATGATGGGGGAGTAATAGATTTGTCCTGTTGCCACCCTTGTCAACATCTAGATGATATCATCCACACCTTGTGTGCCATCTACAGAGAGAGGTCCAACAAGACCAACGAGCAACGTGTGTTTCTATAGGACATGGCTTGCGGATAAATTTTATATTTTCACAGATCGAGGAATCCATTGGTTTGCCCTTCACCTTCGGAGTGCCGACAAAAACCGAGTACAAAGACCTTTGTATAAATACTCAAGTATGTGTGGGTGTGTGGATTTGTATGTGTGAGAGCATATGTTTATACTATGGTCTACAACCTCTATTGGGTGCTGATGATGTCAGTGGGGATGTCATAGTAGCTAGTCCCTGCTATGCGTGATGGAGTTTGTGGTTTTAGCCTTATGAGTGACTATCATGACATTGAAACTGCACTATGTTGTGTTTTTAGAGGATGAGTTTGGGCATGTTCCTAGATTCATCTAGATATATCCATTGGTTACATAATCCTCCACACAGTACTTCTAGAATACCCTAGGTGGTGAGCTAGGATCCAAAGAATCAAGCTGCACGATAGCGATTTTTCCTCTTTAAACGTTTAATGAGTTGCTGACTGGTTGGATAGTTTTGAAAGCTTTAATACAAGATACTTTTTCCTTCTAGGTACGTGTTATCTTATCTTCTTCTCTCTTTTATGTGAAAATTAGTTAGTCAATAATAGCATCATCACGTGCTGATTTATCTCCCTAAACTGGTGTAATGCTCCAAACTTGTGACTTCCTTGTGTGTGGCAGATTTTAAATGGATTTTTGATTTGGATTCATCAAGATCTTGGACCATGGGGACCTGTTGCATTGTAAGTCTCTGTGCTTTTGCCCTTGACCTTTGCTGTTTGTCTTTACGCAAGCAAATTTACTGTATAGTCTAGACTGACACAGCTCTTTAAAGAGCTCTGATGTTGGTTGTTTAAAAGATATGTTTTAAAAAATCAATTACGAACTACCATAGAATGACGTGTGATTTTTCAGGAAGCTCATATGGATTGTATACTGTGTAGGGTTTGTGAGCTAGTATGAGCATGTAGCAGATTAGAACTTACACTCAGAGTTCCCTTATGGTGATTGTGAAAGGTGGAAAACTATGAAAGGTTTAAAGTCTTCAAATGCAACATTTGAAATGGTGTCACTTGTCATACTCTTTTTGTGGGTGTCATCTCTTGAATTGGTCACAGCTCCAAGAAAATGTTTTTGATAAATGAAAATAAGGGGCAGCAAAATAAACTATGATGAAAGTTCAGAAAACTGTCTTCTTGATTGTACTTTAGTGAAATAGAGGCAAAAAGCTTTCCTCTACTTCAAGAAATTCTACACTAAGCACTTGTTTGTAGGATTGATTTCATAGGGTCTTTGCAACTATGGAGATGTACATCATAGAGTTAAAATGCTATTTTATGTTACTTGTGTGGTGTGCCGTACAGGACCTTAGCCTACATACCTTTGACTGTGTTGGCTGTTCCGGCATCAATTCTTACGGTATGTGTGTTTCTTTCTTGCTTCATGTGTATTCCGTTGCTTTGTTAGAGGACTCACGGGTCTTTTGCTTACACATTTCGTAACCATCTTTTCAATTGTTTAAAATCTGCTAGGTTTTTATTTATCACAGATCACTAAATATAAATATAAACAAGGGTTTCCCCTTTTTTCTGGGCTTAGACCCTTTATCCTATGAAACCAAAATCAGACTCTATCTAGGTTGCTCTGGCACAAGAACCAAAGGAAGCTGGTAGACCTTCATGAAAAATGCTATAATTTTTATTTTCTATTTTTCTGATTTACTCATAATTTTGTCTAAAGACACATACAAACTCCCATCTTTCCTTTGTTCATTTGCATGTCTAAAAAATTTTTTTTTTGTAAGGTTGGATATATTATAGATCTTATGAATGCGTGTGTGTGTGATCTTTCCTTGCTTATGCATGGCTTGTCTTTATATGGGCTGGCTACTGGGGCCATTACCGTTGCATGCTAAAGACTGGCATAGTCTTTTATGGCTTGGGGAGATTGTCTCACCCTCTCAGTTAGTTCGTCATCTTGGGTATCCTTTGGGGTGGCTGATTACTCGCTGCCAACAAACAGACTCCTTCTTGTCCAGCACTCCTCCGGCCTCTCTTCAACACCCGCCACAAGCTTCCAGAGTTTCCGAGCCACGAGATGGCTCAGGACCTGCCATATGGGATAGTTAGTCCCATCCAGCTTCCCAAACTAGCCAAAATTAGGGATGAATGAAGGAAGATGAGAAAAGGAGGACGAAGGACGAGCATTGGATGAAGAGGCTATAGATGGTTCTTTCTCTTCCATCTTCGCTGTAATAGCACACAGCAAACTGAAAAATGGACTTGCAGTAGAAAACTTGACCACGCAGCAAACCTGAGTGTCGATTGGAGTCGCCTTCTTGCTGAGGAACTCCCTTCTAGAGTTGGAAACCTTGCTCTGATACCATGTTGTGTCACACCTCTCTCTCCGATCTCAGCTCATACAACACTTAGAAACCTCTTGATAGATGATCACACATAAACTATGAAACCTTGCTGGAACAGCACATGAGAGAGAGAGAGAGACAAAAATCAGACCATTCTTCCATAGAGTGTGGGATAAACAAGCTCTAGATGAGCACAAAGTAGGCAGCAAGGGTGCTGTCCAAAACTGCTGAGTATCTCAGAGATCTCCTCCCTCAAAGAATGCTGCCCATGGGTAGAGGCCTTAGTCAAGCGGATGAGGGCATCGAGGAGTGAGGTGCCTTTTATATAGGCCCTGTCCAGGGCTGACAAAACTGACCAGCAGGGGGTCGGCCCCCTGCCTGCATGGCTGACCTGCAAGGGGCGCCCTCATCTAGGCAATGGGTTGGCCATTTTAGCCAACCCGTAGCTGACCAGGACGACTTGGCCTGGCCTATAAATACGCCCTCAAACAGGGCTCTTTGGGCTGTACTTGGCAGGCACAGTGTTCACTAACTAATGCAATTCAAAGGAAACGAAACCAATTCTAGTTGACTGGAGTCAACTTTATTTGACCAAAGTCAATATAAAAGATTTCTCTTTATTTATTGGGGGAAGTACGAATGCGAGACACCACTCCACAGTTCCATAGAAACACATAGAACGGAAACTAGAAACATAGGACAAGCGACATGGACAACCGACTAGGTGCAACATAGGTCACACATCCCTCCTTTGTGATCGGTGAACCAATCGTATGATAAGACTTTTGGACAGAACTCTAGGGCCTCTATCTCTGATTGAGATTTTGACAGTTCACTGCATCTGAATGTAAAATGATCTAGCACAGTGGCAGTCCCAGATCCAACAGAAAATAACTTTGGCTATGGCCTATAGGCAGTTTCCAAAGAAGAGTGTCGAGTGAGTTTCCAAGATCCACCAAATCAACAAAGGGAATAGAGTTGCCCAAGAGAGGTGAATATCTTTATCTGTGATTTGCAGATTCCAGGTCCACACAGGTTAGAATGTAGTAAGAACAACCTAGAAAGCAAATTGCAATCTAGTTACATAATTGCAGGTGTAATGTTAGAAATTACCCAACAGAGGCTATGCACAGCGGAAGACTGATAGTAATGCCCAGGAGCTCACACAGTGTGCGTGTGGGGTGTGAAATCATAGACTTCTTAACTTAATGTGCAAAGATGTGCAAGCCAGTAAATAGACAATGCTCAGAAACAAATATAGAAGCAACTCTTTATATTTCCGTCTGTCCACAAAGTAGTGATAAAATACCAAAAGGTTCTCCTACTAGATGTCAAGCACTTCTAGATCTCTGAGCCCGCATGCTCCACCTCGAGCAAATGTAGACTCTCTGTCTAGAGTGATCCTCTCCATCTTGCTGTCTGGAAACCAGCCTAGGTGGGCAGCCTCCTGTGAGCTAGGTCTGCAGCACAAGGTACTTCTTTCTCCTCTTGAATGTAGGCCCAAAGGTAGCCCTGCTGCTGCTCCTTCTGCTAGTGGATTGGCTGCTCCAGATGATATGGAATGAGGGCATGGAAGCCCTCCTTTTATAGGGCACAAGGCCGCCTTGAATGGACCGACCAGTCTGCTTGCTGGCCGACCTGGTTGGCTGGTCCAACCAGCCCTATATAAGGGCCCTAGCCCAGCCCTTTTGGGCTGCTGCTAGGCTGCCCTTTTGTTGCTGCTGGAGACCCTGTTGCAGGCTGCATACCTGCCCATAGACCCCCGCCATGCAGCCGTACAGGTCCGTGCCATGTTCAGGACCTCTCCTCATATGGGAGCTTACAGATGGGGAGGTGACCATTCCAACATGTAATTCAGCAAGATTTTGCACCCAACAGTTCCAAATATTGGCAAAGTACCTAGCTTGGTTAGGGAAGAAATGAAAGTCAAAGTTAGGGATTGATCAGGCTTAAAAGAATTTACCCAAGTTTGCACATGTATCCCATCTAAGCGCATGAAAGTTCAAAGTGTTGCGCCTAAAGCTGAACCCTAGACTAGATATCTCAGTATTATTAATTATGGAGGCCATATATAGTACACTTACCAGGGTATCTATGTGGCCTCAGGTTGTTGCCTCATTAATTTACCAGGGTATCTATGTGGCCTCAGGTTGTTGCCTCATTAATCCTGTATACTCTCAACATGTCAAGACTAACTCTTAAAGCGCACTAAGGTTTTGGTTATGTAATGAGGGCATGAAAAGTCTTATGGACACGCATGTCCTTAGATAGGTGAGCAACCGATCTACAGGCTAGGTCATATGGTTTCGCAACAAATCTACATGACCAAGTGGAGGGTGATCTGGTAGCTGAAGTAAGCATCCCACTAATTCCAAACTATGGAGTCGCTTTACTTGTAACAACTTAGACCTATTTAACATCATTAGGATTCAGAAGATGATGTACTATCATCATGGAAAGGTGTTATCACCATTAAAATGAGTGTTTTAGATTTGACATATGACCAAGTGGAGGGTAGTTTCGTAGGCGTGTCTCAATAATTCCAAACTATGAAATTGCATTACATGTAACAACTTAGACCAATCTACATCATTAGAAGTTGATGTACTATCACCATTGAAAGGAGCATTTCAGGTTGGCATACGAATTGATTGATTTGGAAATGGAGTGTGATGTTAAGCATGAACTGAAAGTGATTCATGACTATAAAAGTGATAGACTGATTTGGAAATGGAGTGTGATGTCCAGCACGAACCAAAAAGCATGCATGACTGTATAGGAAGACCAAACGGAATGAACGTTCATGTTTGAGTCATGTCACCTCCCTCTTTCAAATCCTTTGCTATCATTGCTTAAGAAGGAAAGGTAGTTGCTCAGGATTGATTAGCATGGAAAAGAGGCGAATAAATGCACATGGGATTTCAATCTTCACTGCTTACTGAAGTCATTCAATTTTTATTAATTTTGTTTGTGCCATTTTTGGTACGCTTTGGAAATGCACAATTACAATGAACGTTCATGTTCGAGTCATGTCACCTCCCTCTTTCAAATCCTTTGCCATCATTCATATCCCGAAGTTTTTTGCTTACGAATGAAAGGTAGTTGTTCAGGATTGATTAGCATGGAAAAGAGGCGAATAAATGCACATGGGATTTCAATCTTCACTGCTTACTGAAGTCATTCAATTTTTATTAATTTTGTTTGTGCCATTTTTGGTACATGTTGCTTTGGAAATGTGCAATTACAAGCTCCTTCTTTAATGCTTGAGATTGATTTGGATTTTCAGATTGGGGGTGGCTACTTGTTCGGCCTACCTATTGGGTTCCTTGCAGATTCAATCGGAGCTACACTAGGGGCAACTGCAGCATTTCTTGTGGGCAGAACGGTGCGTTTTTAAAGGGATAAGAAATCTACCTTTCACTTGAGCATACTTCTTTTACCTTTGTAAAGCTACATGTAAATAGAGACAAAGTCAAATATTGGTTGTGTCTAAAAATTGAATTGCAAAGTGAGCTGCTTCTTGAGAATTGAGACTTCTCACTTAAAAGATATGAGTTAAATGCAAAATTTTGCATTGACTTATGTTGTGATGTGCTGAATCTTTTTGGTATGCTTGGCTACTGGGTAAGGTGGTGTGCATGTCTTAATTGAAGCCATGTGTGAAGCTGCCAGGATTAAAGGTAGCTCCAAATTTTTGCTTTGCCAAGTGTATCGACGCTTACGAGAGAATGGATAAGCAATAATGTTTTCATGGCACTTTGTTAAAATTTCATAGTCATTTTATCACCCCTTATCCACTGAGTTTTTGTTTCATTTCCATTGTTGAGTTTTGGTCTCTAGATTTTGTGACCTTGCCTATGGGTCCCTCTCTCTTGTACGGTCTTAGGTCAGTCATATGGTTGTTGGTCTGTTGTATGACTCTCTCTCTCTCTCTCTCTCTCGTATGGCTGTAGGTACGTTGTAGGATTGTGTAACTAAGCTAGCAACAGCCTAGTTAAATCTGCCCGAATCTCTAGGTACAGCTTGCAGAAATGATAGTAGCAAGGAGAAGAATGATAAGACAGCAAGTAATTATGTACATAATTATCAAAAAGTACCTGGAATCCATGTGAGAGTCCGTGGCTTGTGAGGGGCTGCACAAGCAACAGGCTTGGGGTGTTGACTCCTTGTCTAGGAGCTGATATCCTAGCTCAGCTTGGAGCAAACAAGGCTCAGCTGTCAATGAGATTTTATTATCTTGCATTCAAGAATGAAATGTGTGATTGATGAGTACAAAGGACAGCAGCCCCCCCCTTATATAGATATAGGCCAGGGCAAAAATACACCTATGCTTATGGGATAGCCTTCCTAGGATGCCACGTGGCAACTTGTGGCTTCCCCCTACTTAAAGTACTATTTATTACAAGCCATTTAAAGGGTGCTTATGCTAGAAACTACCAAATAAATATCTCCCTTGTGTTAGTCCTCCCTGCCTACAAGAAAATTTGCCCTCAAATTTGCAAGGGGCTGTAACAAGGGATTACAACCAAAGTATGGAAAGAGGCTCATATCTGGTATGTAGGTGTAAACAGTGAGCAATCTCTGCTGTATTTGACTAAAATCCTCCACTGAACTGTAGCAAAGATGGTGGTGCAGTAGGTAGGGTAGGTCAAGCCTCAGCAGCTCCACATGGGTGCAATGATCATGTCTGGTTTCAAACATCAGCTGAGCAAGTAGGGGTACTGCTCCACTACGGAAGAGGGCTGCCAAGAAGACTCATCATCTGGTAATCCCCTCCATTTGATGTAGTACTCTATGCAGGATCTTCAAAGCCATGCTCAGTAAAAAGGACATGCCTTGTACCTGGACTCTTATCAGTTTATCAAAGTTATAACCACCATGGGGCATGAATACTTGGACGCTAATCAGTTTATCAAAGTTGTAACCACGACATGGTACGTATCCTTGCCATGCCTTCATTGTTCAACATTAAAGTCACTAGGGAATATTGGACTATCTGGTTATTTTTACATATGTGGATCACATATATGACTTCAGAGGTGATTAAGGATGAAATAGTGTTCACAGTCATTGAGAATGTGATCTCTAAATCCAATGATACCCTCATCTATATATGGAATATGTCCCTCCTCATCCATGGGAGGCAGCTCCTCCATAACCTGGTCTATGGGACCCAAGTACTTCTTCAAAAGGGATACATGAAACACATTATGAATCCTAGAAGAAGAGTGCAGCTACAACCTATGGGCCACCTCACCAATTCTCTGCAACACCTTGTAAGGTCCATAGTATCTGTAGGCCAGCTTAGTGTTTGTGTTCCCTTTCAATGATGCATATCGAGACTCAAAAGCAAGCTCCCTCCCATGCTTATCAGCATTTGCTTTGATGCGTGCTTGGGATTTAACCATACGGTCCTTGCATTGCTGAAGTACAGCTTCCATGTGTGCCAAATCATCAATGGCTTGCTGATTAATTGTGGCTGCATCCAAAACAGTAGTGGGAACATGAACCTTGTACCCATACATAGCCTCAAATGGGCTTGTCCCTATAGAGGAATGTTTAGTGATTTTATAGCGAAATTTTGCCAAATGTAGCCATTTATCCCAAGTGGACTGAGTATCAAAGCAATAATGCATGAGGTATTCCTCTAATCAATTATTAATCCTTTCAGTTTGACCATCAGTTTGTGGGTGGTTTGCTGTACTTTGTGTGAGGTGAGTACCCATTGCTTTGAATAATTGTTGCCAAAACTGTCCTATAAATTTTGCATCATGGTCACTCACTATCTCGTGGCATACCATGCAATTTGAATACATGCTCCATAAATTGTGATGCAACCATAGAAGCTGAGTATTGTGTTTTTGTGGGAATAAAATGTGCTGCTTTGGTAAGCCTATCCACCACAACATAAATGCTATTCGATCCTTTAGCTGTCACAGGGAAACGAAGTTTAAAGTCCATGGATATATGAGTCCACTTACCCTCAGGGATTGGCAATGGCTGGAGAAGACCTGCTGGTCTAAGATCTCTGTTTTGCTGACATGGTTTGCATCCTCGGACAAACTTAGATCCTTTTATATTCCCTTCCATATAAAACTCTGCTTTTTTTTTTCATAGGTCTTGAATAGACCAATATGGCCAGACATGGAAGATGAATGCGTCTCCTGCATAACCAGCAACCTGTAGATGGAGTTCTCCACAAGGAAACTCCTCCTTTTGTACCCATAATAAGCCATTAGACAACTTGTAAATGGGATGGTCCTCACTAGCATGATTTTGTAGTCCTGGAAAATGATAGCAGCCTCTAGATCTGATGCATATTTTTCTTGGATTGCATGGATCCAGTCCTTATAAACTTCAGTAATAGAGCTTAAGGTACATTCTCATATCTTAGATAGAGAATCAGCCATGATATTCTCGTTCCAACTTTATACTCAATGTCAAAATCATAGTTTTGTATGATAAAAAGCCACCTCTTTTGCTTGGGAGAGAGGAAATACTTAAGGGTTCTATGATTAGCTCTCACCTTGAAATGGCTGCCATACACATAATGATGCCACTTTTCAATGGCCAACATTTCTTGGTCATATATGTGAAAAGTGAGCTCCTTGGCATTAAGCTTCCTATTCTCATAGGCAACTACTCCATGGGGTTGCTTTAGGACTTTGCATCAATGCCTCTCCCACTAGCATCTGCCACAATGGTGAAGGGTAAGGAGAAATCAGGGCATACCAATATGGGTGTTGAGGAGACAATTGTTGGAAGCTCTTTTCTGCCTCTAATGTTCATACAAAGGAACCTTTCTTTAGCAGGTTAGTGAGAGGGGCAGCAATCTTGGCAAAGTGCCTAATGAATCTCCAATAAAAGCAGGCAAGGCCAAGAAAGCCTCTCAGCTGAGTGACATTTGCAGGCCGTGGCCATTCCATAATGCATTTCACCTTGTTGGGATCAACCCTTATTCCTTTGCTGTCCACAATGTGACTGAAATATTCCACCTCATTTGCCGTGAAGGTACACTTGCTTGGCTTAGCATAGAGTTGGTGAGTTCTCAAAACCTCCAAAATCTGGTTCACATGAGAGAGATGGTCTTCCTTTGACTTGCTGTAGATGAGAATATCATCAAAGAATACCAAGGCAAACTTAAAGAGGGAAGGCTGCAATATTTTATTCATGAGGTCCAGAAAAGAAGTTGGGGCATTGGTGAGGCGAAATGCCATCACCTTAAACTGATACAATCCCCTTTCAGTTTTGAAGGTTGTCTTAGGCTCATCCTTCTCCCTCATCCTAATCTAATGATACCCTGATCTGAGGTCTATTTTTGTGAAGAACTTGGCTCCCTTCAATTCATCTAGGAGATCATCAACCCTACTTCATATTTTTGTGTATAAAATTTTAAAATTTTGTCAGTAGTCATTTGTGGAATTTATTTTCATGTCCATTTTTAGGTTTTTGAAAATACTAACAAATGATTTGAGCTTTAATTATATATATATATGCATGGGAGTTGTGTTGAGGCTTTGCAGGTTTAAAGGAGGGTCTAGCTTTGCAGTATCTAAAGGAGGCCCTAGATGGAGGAATTAGCCTTAGGAAGGAGTGATTTGTTTGAAAGGAGCTTAGCTGTATTACTTTAATTAGAATGATCCAAGAATGGGCAGGATAGGCGTGAAGGGCAAGAAAAGCAGGGTAAAGTGGAAAAAGCAGCTAAAGGTGGGAAAAAGTAGGTCGCATCTTCCCAAGACAAAAACTACAGTCACTATTTTTATCATAAATTTTGATTCAGAATTCAGATTGAGGAGCTCTTTTTTTTGCTGCAAAGCTGAGATTGAGATCTGTAACTTTACAGAAGAGGTCAAAATCAAATTCGGTGATCTATTAAGTCAAAAACTTAGAATACGCAGTGGAAAGCAAGGCAGCATATCCGAGAAGCCTGCGATTGAGAGTGAGAGTGTGAGTAAGAGTGAGATTCATCTTCCATCTATTGTTGTATCATCTTGAATGAGAGTGAGATTCATTGCAACACCTTCATGTGAGTGAGAGTGAGAAATTTGATGCGAGTGAGAGTGAGAGTGAGAATAGCTCGGGGGTGGTCGGGCGGTTCGAGCTCCTTACATGGTACTAGTACTGTGTATCCAAAATTAATTGTAAACGATTTTGATTCAATACAAAGTCTCTTTCTATCGTGTTTCAGTTTTCTACTTCTCTATATAAATTCAATCTTAATCGTAGTACGAAGCGTCACACGGAGCTCAAACCGCCCAACCATCCTTGAGCTATTCTCACTCTCACTCTCACTCACACAAGATTTCTCAATTTTACTCACATCAAGGTGTTGCAATGAATCTCACTCTCATTCAAGATGATAACAATGATAGATGGAAGATGAATCTCACTCTCACTCGCACTCACTCTCAATCTCAGAGCTTCTCAGATATGCTGCCTTGCGTATTTTGAGTTTTCGACTTAATAGATCACCGAATTTGATTTTGAGCTCTTCTGTAAAGTTATAGATCTCAATCTCAGCTTTGCAACTAAAAAGAGAGTATCTCAATTGAATTTTGGATCAAAAGTAATGATAAAAATAGTGATTGTTGTTTTTGTCCTAGGAAGATGCGACCTGATTTTCCCCACCTTTAGCTGCTTTTTCCACTACAACTTGCTTTTCTTGCCCTTCACGCCCATTCTTGGATCATTCTAATTATAGTAATACACTTTAGCTCCTTTCAAACAAATCATTCCAGAACCTGCAAAGATGGACCCTCCATTAAACTTGCAAAGCCTCAAAACAACTCCCATGCACTCACACACACACATATATATATAGTTAAAGCTCAAATCATTTGTTAGTATTTTCAAACCTAAAAATGGACAAATGACTACTGACATAACTAAAAATTTGTATACAAAAATATGAAGTGTCACAGTCCCTATAGTCAATACACATCCTGTATATTTTGATCTTTTTTCTTCACCAAAAGGACAAGTGAGACAAAGGGGGGCCTGGCTGTGAGTAATAAAATCTCTATCTAGTAGCTCCTTCACTTGCCTAGCCACCTCCTCCCTCTCCACTCTTGACAACTTGTAGGGGGGTTTGTTAACTGGTTGGTTCAAGAGTGGTGGAGTGGTCAATGTCTCTTTGAGGTGGGAGATGATGGGGTAGATCAACAAAGACATCTGAATATTGCTGTAACAGCTCTTTCATCTCTTGGTCCTTAACCAGGACATCCTTGTGAGTGTGAGTGGAGAGAGAGCAAGAGAGTGAGCTGAGAGCTTGAAAGCTTGAGAGCTTAGTTGCAATAGAAGAGTGTAAGAGTGATACAACTGAAAGAGAGAGAGAAGTTTTGGAGTCACTAACCATATTAGTAGACTAACTGCGGTTAGGGGGGAAAACCTCTTAAAGAGGGAAAAGTGTCAACTAGCTTATTAAATTACATTGGTCACTGCTGAATTATTCTATAATTCTAACCCCCCCCTGCAGTGCCAATGTCATGTACAAGGACGATTAATCACCAAACGGATATAAGTTCAGGGCATTGCAAAATGCCTCAAACTTTTCACGTGGAAGTGCTTTGGTGAAAATATCTCCAACATTGTCATGTGTGGACACAAAGATCATACTGATCTCTCCTGCATGCAACTTCTCTCTGATGTAGTGATAGTGAACCTCAATGTGCTTCGTGCGAGCATGAAACACTGGATTCTTTGCCACTGCAATGGTACTCTGACTATCAGTGAGAATTGGAGAAGGACCCTCCAATGACAGATGAAGATCAGCAAATAGACGACGCAGCCAGACACATTTAATTGTTGCTGTGAAAGCTGCCCTGTACTCAGCTTCACATGATGAGGTAGCCTCTGTAGATTGTTTCTTGCTCAGCCAGGAAATGCAAGCTTTACCCAAAAAGAAACAATTGCCACTAGTGGACTGCCTAGTGTCATAATCACCAGCCCAATCTGAATCACTGTAGGCATGCATCTGCAAGTCACCCCCCCTAGGAAATAACAAGCCAAAAGACTTCGTGCCCTGCAAATAACGGAAGATGCGCTTAACTACCTGCCAATGCATAGTTTTTGGGCTGTGCATATACCTGCTCACTTGAGATACTGCAAACTGAATATCAGGTCTAGTGTTGCAGAGATAAATGAGACATCCAACAACTTGACTGTAAAATGTGGCATCAACTGATTCTCCTGCATCATGCATTGTGAGTTTCAGCCCCGGCTCCATGGGAGTGGCTATGGGCTTACAATCATGCATGTTAAATCTGTCCAAGAGTTTCTGCACATACTTGGACTGAGACATAACAGTGCCACGTCTCTCTTGAGAGAACTGGATTCCCAAATAAAAGTGAAGCAGCCCCAAATCTGACATGTCAAAGTTGGTCTGCAAATCAGCTTTGAAATCTGCAATATTATCTTCATTGGACCCTGTGAGCAGTAAGTCATCGACATAAAGAATGATGACTAAAATTTCCCCCCCATCCTTCTTTATGTAGAGGGTGGTCTCAGTAGGACTATTGTGCAGCCCCTTGCTAGTCAAAAAGGCATGAATCTTGGCATACCATGCACGAGGGGCCTGTTTCAGCCCATACAAAGCTTTATTTAGCTTGCAGACCTGAAGTGCATTGTCTGAAATTTCAAATCCTGGAGGTTGTTTGACATAAACCTCTTCCAACAAGTCTCCATTTAGGAAGGCTGTTTTAATGTCCAACTGATGAACATTCCACTCAAAATGTTCAGCCATTGCAATAACAAATCGGATGGTGGTCATCAGGGATGTAGGAGCAAAAGTCTCCTCATAATCTATGCCCTTTTTCTGAGCATAGCCTTTGGCAACCAGCCTTGCCTTGTATCTGTCAATGGAGCCATCTGGCTTCCGTTTCACCTTGAAAACCCATCGTGTACCAATGGCATGTTTACGTGGTGGCAAGTCTACGACATCCCAAGTCTGATATTTCTGAATGGACTGCAATTCATCGTGCATGGCATTCATCCAATCAACATTGTCCTTTGCTTCTTCGAATGTTGCAGGCTCCTCCTCATCGAGAAGAGTACCTGCATATGCTGATTCCACTGAATTAGCACCTTCCATGTGCCTTACTGCACTACGAGTCCTGCCAGGTAATGGAGCATCAATCTTACTCTCCTTGAGAGTATGTAACAACCAGTTTGGGACTGTTTTTGCTGCATGCATGTCTGCAATTTCTTGCTGAACCACCTGTTCCACTGCCTGTGGAGGTGGCAAGACATCCTGTGGCTGAACTGGAGCATCGGGAGGTGGCTGTAAATATTGATTTGCATCAGAAGTATCAGCAGGGGAACCCAAGGCAATGGGTAGCAACCCCTCAAAAACATCCTCTGAAGAAGAAGGCATATGAAATTCAGCTTGAATGTGAGCTGAATTTTCTGCAAATATCACATCTCTACTGACAATGATCTTGCGTGTAGCAAGATTGTAGAGACGGTACCCCTTGCTTTCTGCACTGTACCCAACAAATATGCACTTAATTGCCTTATCTGACAACTTATGCCGAAATTCAACTGGCACATGAGCATATGCAAGGCATCCAAAGACACAGAAATGATCCACTGAAGGCTTTCTCCCATTCCAGACTTCATAGGGAGTTTTTGTTTTCAAAGCCTTAGTGGGAGACCGATTTAAGATGTAGTTGGCACACATTAGACCTTCAAGCCAGAATTTGTGAGGCATGTGTTTGCTTTTCAGCATACATCTGTCCATCTCCATAAGAGTTCTATTTTTCCTCTCAGCTTTGCCATTTTGTTGAGGGGTCAGCCTCACTGTGAGCTGATGCACAATACCCTTGCCTTTCAGAAAAGCATCAAAATCTGCAGACAAGTATTCCCCACCTCTATCTGTGCGCAATGTTTGTATCTTGAGTCCAGATTCATTTTCAACCATGGCTGAAAAGTGTTTAAACACCATGAACACTTCTGATTTGCGCTTCAGCCCAAAGACCCAAGTGAAATTGGAGTAATCATCAATAAAAGTAACAAAGTAGAGATGACCACCCAATGATGGAGTCCTCATGGGACCATAGACATCAGTGTGTATAAGCTGTAATTTTTGGACAGCTTTAACTGAACCATCCTTTTTGAAGGGGAATCTGTGCATCTTGCCTAAAATGCAAGCATGTGGAGTCATCAAGCTGTTGTAATGCATGTGGCCATATCTGGCATGCCATAACTTTGCATTCTGCATGGCAGCAGTAGGAGTAGAAACTGCAAGAGCATGGGCTGCTCTTTTCTCAAAAAGATCAAGTTGAAAAAGCCCACGCAGCAGAGTACCAGATAATCTCAAGGCATAATCATTTTCCCTGTCTCGAATAGCACATTTGTCATCCTCAAAGATGACCTGAAATCCAGCCCTGTTAAGAGTGGACACTGAAAGAAGATTCTTGGTGATACCAGGCACATACAAGACATTTGAAAGTCTGAAAACTGAGCCATCAATGGCGGTAAGCTCAACTTCTCCTGTACCACGTACTGAATATGACGAGTTGTTGGCACAAGTGACTTTCTTACCAACGGGAGGTGGATGCAAGGAAGTGAAGAGACACTTCCTAGAAGTGATATGCTTGGAGGCACCGCTGTCAAAATACCAAGTATTCAGTGTTTCATTGACACTGAAAGCTGATGCATTCGTGGAAGGATCATAACTGCAAGTCAAAAAGGCATATGTATCATCATTACAAGTGGCTGTACTACTCGAGCATCTGGAGCAGCCAGCCTAGAATCTGAAATGCAAGATAAAAAGGCATAATCCTGTCCAACAAAGTTGGCTACAGCATCCCCACTGTCAGATGCATGAGGAGCTGAATCTGAAACAGCCATACCGGAGCTGTTTTTCTTCTCTTTTGCAAGTCTTTTCCTGCACTCTGCAATGTGATGACCTGGCTTTTTGCAGTAATGACAAAAACCCTTCTTCTTGGGCTTACTTGCATCATTCTTAGCCTTTTGTGAAGGCTGTCCTGACCCACTGGAAGGCTGATTTACTGATGTCTTTGCCTGTCCCTTTGTTTTTGACTTGAACTTTGAGAGCATAGCTTGTTTACCTGCATGTGAGGCCAAGTTTTTCCAAGTCTGCTCTTCCTGAAGCAGAAGTCCTATCAACTCATGAAAAGTGAGAGGATTTGCCCCCTCCCTCAATGATAAGTTCAATGAGGTATGAAAGCTGAGATAAGTCTCAGGAAGAGAATCAGAGTGGTGGTAATCATCTCTGAATCAGGAATAATCTCATCAATGTTCAATAATTGCTCTTTGAGATCCTGTAGCTTTGTGAGGTGGACTGACGTGGAGTCACCCTCATCCATAATTACTTAACTCTCTTTTCAAGAAAGATACCCTTGCATCATTCCGTGCTGCATACATGCTTTCTAAGATATCCCACGCTGCCTTCGAGGTCTTACACGACCGGATATGCGGAATGATAAATCTTTTCACTGAAAGGGAGATGCATGACAAAGCTAAGGCATCCCTTGAATCCCATCCCTTTTGTTCTGGAGTGGTGGCTATAGCTGCACCAACAACCTGTCCCCTGCAACTGCACCCTGTGCACGACCTCTTCCACCTTCTTGCTGGGGAGGGGTATTAGGTGCCATACCTGCTGGTCCGATCTCACCCCCATTCACATAATCCCATAAATTGCGAGAAATCAGAATATTGCGTACCATAAAACTCCAGAGGGAGTAGTTGGTACCATCCAACTTGTCTTCCTGTGAAAGACCACCGAACTGGAAATCATTATGATTTTGCTGGGCCATATCTGAGAAAGAGATTTTAGCAGATACAAAACTGAATTCCCTTACTGGGAATGAAATGCACAACTCCCAAAAAACACAGCCAAGCACTGGCTGTAAATGCAACTCAGATTTCTGCACTTGCACTATCAGAAATCTGTCCAAGCATCAAAAACTCTCCAGAATGTGCCAAAAGTGCTGCAAAACACTTCAAGAAAGGCAGTATGAACTGAAATCTCCAAAATTGCTCTCCCAACACAAAAGCCCCAAAATAGGTCTGAAATTGCAACCAGAAAGGGGCAAATTGATCAAAATCCCCAAATGTTGCAAGAATTGCGTTGTGTCTGCAAATGCCCCAAATCTTACTGCGAAATTGCAGTGTAATCACAAAATCCCCAAATTTCTACAAGAAATTGTACTGCAAAACTGAAAGCCCCAAATTTCGAGCTTGAAATTGCAACCAGAAAGGGGCAAAAGCACAGAAAGCCCCAAATTTTGCAACTTCAGCAGAAAGCCCCAAATTTTTGGGCTAAACCTCTGAATCTGCCTGCAATGTCTGCTTCACAGGCAACTACGAACCCGAAAATACCCAAATGACTGCAAAAGACTGCAAATGTCTGCACAAATACCACCAAATCTGCTGGTACGGCGACTGTACGACAGAGAAGGGATGACCGTACTGTACGGTCGATGTAGGTTGGTGCCACACGTGCGGACGAGCAGGTATGGATGTACAGACGAGTAGATCTACGGAGCAGTTAGTACGGCGCAGGTACGTACGGGACTGAAGGCTGTACGGCGACGAGCTGTACAGCCGTACGGTCGCGGAGTACGGAAGCAACATGTATGAGCAGGTACGGCAGATCTGCAGTTGACGAAGGTATGAGCAGGTACGGCAGATCTGCAGTTGACGAAGGTACGAGCAGGTACGGACGACGAGAATGCAGGTACAGCAAGTACAGCAAGTACGAAAGCAGCAGGTACGGTAGGTACGGACGATCAGCGCAGGTGTAGTACGTGCTGGAGTAGCAGGGCCGTACGGAATGTACGGCACTATACAGGATGACGAGACTGCAGCAGATAGAAGGTACGGCCAGCAAAGGGAGCTCGCAGGGAGCTAGAGTCCGGGAGCAGGGAGCAGGTCCAAGAGCACGATCTGCTCTGATACCAAATGTGAGTGTGAGTGGAGAGAGAGCAAGAGAGTGAGCTGAGAGCTTGAAAGCTTGAGAGCTTAGTTGCAATAGAAGAGTGTAAGAGTGATACAACTGAAAAAGAGAGATAAGGTTTTGTCATTGTGACAAAACCTTAGTAGTCACTAACCATAGTTAGTGGACTAACTGCGGTTAAGGGGAAAAACCTCTTAAAGAGGGAAAAGTGCCCCTAACTAGCTTATTAAATTACATTGGTCACTGCTGAATTATTCTATAATTCTAACAATCCTTTGTGTCCTCATACTTGGAGAGTTGGAAGGCATAAACCGCACAAACATTCTGAAGGTCTCTTGCCAATTTCCTGGAAGAAATGACAGCCAACTTAGGTGCCTCATAGCCCTTTCAAAAATATCTCCTTACCTTTATGGAAGAATCTCATATAGATGTGGTTGAACTCTAGGGTAATCTCCTACTAAATGCGTAACACCTCTAGATCTCTGAGCTCGCGTGCTTCACTGAGCGTATGTAGACTCTCTGTCCAAAGGATCTCTCAACCTTGCTGCCCGGGGCCTGAGCCTAGGTGGGCTGCAACTCAAGCTCAGTCTGCAGGTCTTCTTCGAGCTTGGTTCACCTCCTGGTTGTAGGCCCAACTGTTGCTGGTCTTCCTGCTCCTGTCTGCTCTGAGGGCTGCTCCTAATTACAACCAAACCTACCTCTCTGCTTTTATATTGAGCTCCATAAATCAATACGATGTCTTGTAGCAAAGCACATGGGGACACAGCTACAAGAGCAAGTGCGTGCACAAGCAAAGGAGTTGAGCAAGGTTTTCCAGATGATATGTAATGGGGGCCCAAGTGCCCCCTTTTATAGGCCCAAAGGGCCCTTCAAACTGGCCGACTCAGCAACTTAACCCCCCCTGGCCGACTTGGTTGGCTGGACCAACCCTAACCAGCTGACCTGCTGGTCGGCCTGGTTGGCTGGCTCCACACCCTATATAAGGGCCTTCCCTATGCTGCTGCCAGGGCCCCTCTACCAGCTCCTTGTAGGCGCCTTGTCAGGCCATATTCCTGCCCAGCCATGGTACATTCCTGTTCTACAGATCCGCCCCCGCCCTGTTCTGGACCTCTGCCAGTTCCGCATTGCAGCCGTACTGATGCTGATGTCAGTACCAGATCTGCCATGTGGCATTGCACCTCTGTTCCACACTGTCTTGCTGCTCTGCACAGCCAGGAAGTGCTGCCCACATGACAGCCTTGATGCTGTCCATGTGGCAGTCCCTTATCCTCTCTTTTCTTTGTCTGATCCCTGCCCCCATGGTAGCCACGATGCAGCCAATGTGGCATTCTCTCAAACCCCAGGTTCACCCCCCCAATGCTCTCCTCATATGGGGGCTTACAGACAGGGAGGTGACCTCTAGAATGCAACCTGACTGCTTGGACAGATTTGAAATTTATGAACTTGTGGGTGCTCCCACTATCCACCAAGATATGGACAAATCTGCCATTAATTGCCCCTTTTAGTCTGAGTGTTTGGGCACTTTGAGCTCCCATGAATGCCTTAGGAGAGATGCTGTACAGATCAAATTGGGTGTCCCAAAACAGGCTATCATCATCAACACATGAGTCATTGAATCGCTGACATAGGACATCCACTTCTAGACTAGCATCCCTTTGAGCATTGCTCCTTGGTGGCTCCTTACTTCTATGAGCAGTGACACCATTAGAATAGAAGGCCTTCTTGGCTGATGACATGAAACCAGTAGGATTCCCTTGAGGTTCAGCAAGATAGACATCATCATCATTTGAATCTTCTCTGACCTGTTCCTTGAACTTCTTCCCTTCTTGAACTTGAATTTTCCTGAGCTGGTCAAGTCTCCTGGTCATAGTAGCAAAAGGATTCGGCATTCTCATCCCATTGGCCTTGATCTCCAAGGTAATATCTTTTAGTGCCTGCAATATAGGATTCAATGGTCCAATACCCTCCTGATCGAAACCTTGGGAAACGGGCATATGTGAAGGACCCTCCATAGTGCTAACTTCATTAGGATCTGCTCCTTCGATTTGATCCCCTCCACTTGATCCCATGCAAGAATAGCCACACCCCCAGATCTATTACCATCAGCAACAGTTTCCATTTCAAGAATGGGATCTCAATCTCCAACTGGTTGTTTCTTAATTGATTGGAAGACTTATCAGGAGGCATTATTGCACTGGTATATGATCTGGCAAAGCACTGTCTACCCACTATGGAAGCTTAGAAACACTGCTTGAACAGATTCTACTGGCAGATCCTCTGTAGAAGCGCTGTTTGCTGACTGTTTAGGCCAAGCTGTCTATAAACAATGTAGGACTTAGAAATTGCTTGAATAGCCCATTCCTTTGCCAAACACTGAACAGAAGCACTGTGTGGAACACTGTTGGAACAGTAGATTATAACTGTCCAGGGCAGAAAACTCTCTGCCACGTGGCAGTTTGCTGACTGGACAGTTCACAGTTTGGCCAAATTGACAAATTTATAGCTCAAATCTCCAACCCAGTGTTCAGTTTAGGTTTATATAGCATAGAATAGAACCAATTAGCATGGAAAACTTGGAAACTCCAAATTTCAGTGAAACCATGACTGTAGAAAGCCAGAAATGCATCTGCTCTACCAGCCCCAATCCTTTCTTTTTGGCTCTTGAGCTTTTCATGCATTGCATGGTGTATCCCGTATTCCCGTATGGAGCTTGCTCTAACGGTTTTCTTTAATACTTAATAGAAGTCTCTTTTTTGCAAAAAAAAAGAAATGCATCTGCGAGGTATTTGAAGGGGAAAATGACCTCTGATGGACCTCAAACTTGGTGCAAAGCTTGCAGCAGCTGAGGCAACTCAGATTATGCAGGAAGAACTGAAAAGCCCCAAATTAGATGGTAGTTGGGCTGAGAAAATTTCGAGGCAATTTCAGGAGTGAATGAACTCTGATCAGTCTCAAACTTGGTACAGGGGTGTAATCAGCCGGGGCAAATCCAAATATGCAGGAAAACCACCACCTGGTCCCATAAAACCCTGAATTGCAGCAGAATCCGTAAAACTGGCAGCATGCTGACTCAATTTCCAGAAATTTCTTGAGGGCTTTTGATCTGCTGATCAAGCTGAACACAATGATACAAGAATCATGCTGATCTGTCCGCTTTGAAATTCAACATAGTTTAGGGCTGCCACGTGCCAAACTGAAGATTGAGACACCTGGCCGTGACATAAATTTTCATGAAAAGGGGTTTGATACCAATTTAACTAAGCTAGCAACAGCCTAGTTAAATCTGCCCTAATCTCTAGGTACAGCTTGCAGAAATGATAGTACCAAGGAGTAGAATGATAGGACAGCAAGTAATCATATACATAATCATCAAAGAGTACCTGGAATCCATGTGAGAGTCCTTTGCTTGAACAAGCAATAGGCTAGAGTGTTGACTCCTAGTCTAGAAGACTTTAGTGGGAGTTGAATGCTCTAGACACTGACAAACTTCCTAAATGAAAAGGGATAGCCTTCCTAGGATGCCACGTGGCAACTTTTGGCTTCCCCCTAAGTACTATTTATTTACAAGCCATTTAAAGGTTGCTTATGCTAGAAACTACTAAATGAATTTCACCTTTGTTACAGGTTGTAGGTCTGTCGTGTGGTTGCATGTTTGTCGTATAGTTGTTGGTATTGTCTGTTATATGGTGTGTCATGTTGTGTTTGTGTCCGTCAGTTGTGTGCCAATCTGTGCTCATTGTGTGTGTATTGGTTTGTTGGTGTTTGTTTGGTCATGTTGGTGTTGTTGGTCATTGGTCATTGTCGCGCAGGTAGTAAGTCTGTCCTTGTTCGTTCATTTGCTGGGCTAGGTCATAGGTACGAGTCCGTCTATCGTTGGTCATTGGTGGGTGTAGATAGTAAGTCCAACCATCTGCCCATCGTTGGTCTAGGTCACAGATCCATCCATCTTATCTAGTATGTTGTAGGTCCATCCGTCATAGGATAATCTTGCCATCCCTTCCCACCTATGTCTGTCCATTCCTCTTCTCTAGAAAGTGCAAAGAAGGGAGAAAAACAAGCAAAGAAAAAACTTTGATAGGAGGCCAAATCAGCAATGGTGATTGATTCCAAGGTTTCTTAAGCTTGAAATATTTGCATTATTTATGGATGTTGTGAATTCAGGGGAAGAGTAACTAATTGGGTGATGGCTATTGGCGGCAAGCATGATTCACCATATTTTTGTGTGCGTAAGGCGGAACCAATGATGTGACGGATAAACAAGGCTTAATTCAGAAAGCCTAGTTTTTGAAATTACAAATGCTCATGTACATATCTTAATTTTTGGAACATTAGAGGCTTAGCTTAAGCATAATAACTAAAGTGGGAAAAGCAAACTCTATTTCTAGAAAAGGCAAGCTATTTTGGAAGGTGTGCGTATGGCTTATCTGCAGTTTGTGCATGGAGGAGAGGTACATGAGCTTGTATCAGTTATTGCTCGAAATTATTGAATCAATCAAATACATAGGAAGTGGAAGACGAGCACCACTCCTATGGGGGGATTGCACCCAGTGCGCTTGTTATCTTTTCTGTTTTGTGAGTTTTTGAAAGATCGTGCATATTTTTGTGTATAGTTTTCCTTGTGTTAATCAATGATCTATAGGTTCCGCGAGCAATTCTCGTTGTAGCCATGCACCTCCCTATGCTGGGCATAGAGGAATTACAGCAACAACTCAAGCATTAGAGAGGTATTTCTTTTGGCCATCGATGCAAAAAGACATACATTAGTTTGTTATAGAATACCTTACCTGCTAGAAGGTTAAATATGATAGACGGAAGGCAACTGACGTACTTATGCCTCTTCCCGTGCCTCAGGCACCATGGGAAAAAATCGCAATGGACTTCATTTTTGATCTGCCAAGATCAAAGTCAGGGAATGATGGGATTTGGACTATCATTGATAGATTTAACGAGCAAGCTCATTTCATGTGTAGCTGATCAAAGTTCAGACTTGGAAAAGTGCCTACCAGTGGTGGAGTTTGCATATAATAATACAGTTCAAAGCTCCATAGGGAAAGCGCCTTTTGAGGTCATCTATGGGAAGGTGATTCTGCCACCTATCCTAAGGACCAAAGATGAAATATTTGCAGCTGGTCAGTTTGTCAGAGATCTCCAGACAACTTTCAGCCAGGTCCGAACAATAATAGAAAGGTTTCAAGAAAAGCATAAGAAGGCTGCAGATAAGCATAGAAAGGGGATTGGGTGCTTTTGAAGCTCGAGAAAGCTAGGCTCTGCAAGCTAAAGGGCAAGCAAAAAGTGAGTGGATGAGCTGGAGGGGGTCCTTCAGCCAGAACAAATTGTGTATCATACCGTATGCAAAGGTCCCCATGGCAAGGAATTTTATAGGTATCTTGTAAAGTTCAAAAACTATTCGGCATTGGATGCCAAGTGGATGAATGAAGACGTATTGTCTGATCATCCACAGCTTTTAGATATTTACAAGGAAGCTTTTCAGTTAAGGTCAACTGAATAAAAATGTCACCAAGTTTTAAATACTCCAAAGTCAAAGTTTTAATGGACCATTTATTTGATCATAATTGAAGAGTCTCTCGTTTATTTAATTATGTTCAAAAAGTTATATTTAATTGGTCAAAGTATTGACTTCAGTCAAAGATACTTAACCTCGGTTAAGTAATCCGGTTAGGAAGACTTGGCGTATGCCAAGAGGGTTAACTGAGGTTAACCAAAGAACCTCTGACTCCGGTCAGAAAGAGTTGATTTTGGTCAACAAAACTTGGCTTCGGTCTTCAGTCAACCTAGGTCATTACCGACTTTGGTCGGCGGGCAGAAAGAGTTGATTTTGGTCAACAAAACTTGGCTTCGGTCATTACCAACTTTGGTCTTCAGTCAACCTAGGTCATTACCAACTTTGGTCGGAGAGTTTTGGCATTAATTAAAGCGCCTTGATCCCTAGTCAAAGTCCTTAATTATGGCTAGAAGGGTTGGCTTCGGTCAACCATAGAGTTAGTTGTTTATGTGCACATGTTTGCTTGGTGGGGATGCGCACAGAGACTAGGATTAGTCTAGAATTTATTTGCTAACGATTAATGGGTGCCATGGCTATGTGCACTTCGCTATGAAGCCCAATGGGTAGCCAGGAGAAGCCCATGTGACTGAGGGCTACAAAGACCGAGGAGTTTTGCCCTGCATGTAACTAAACTTTAGTTAGGTATTTTGACACTTGGCATGTTGCCAAAATAAATGAGCTGAGAGCTCTTTGTAAAATGAATTCATGTAGATTTCCTACAAGCAGCCCATGAGCTGATATGTAATCTGGTAATCTGCGCTCAGTTTTCATTATATGAATAAAGACCTTCGGGGAGGTCCAGCCCGATGATTGTCTTTTGCCCTAATGTTGTGTGTGTGTGTGTGTGTGTGTGTGTGTGAGAGAGAGAGAGAGAGAGAGAGAGAGAGAGGGTGTGATTTCCTAACAAAGAATTTCTGCACAGCCAGCTAAAGAGAAGGACATCGACGCTGTTTTCATAGAGTGGAGTTGCAGTAGGAGCACAGGAAGGCATATAGAGGAGGCAAGGTGATCATTAGGGACAAGGAAAGACATTGCACAATAGTGTAGGGCCCATGGGACATGAGTACATCACAGACGAACATGGCTGTATGGAACCGCAATGGCACTTAATAGTCAGAACTAGGGGGATTTTCATAGACATATACTAGCAGGGATGTCATAGGCTACACTGAGATGGAAACACAATGGCACTTTAAAGTTAGTACCATGGGGATATTCACAAACATATACTAGCAGCAATGTCATAAGCTACACTGAGACATGCGAGAGCCTAGAGAGAGGGCCACATATAGTGGATGGCCATGCGTGGGAGTGCACTTTCAAGAGGGAGATGAGGGGAGATAGCATGGTTCAATGATCTGACAGAGTAGTAGTTCTCTTCTAATCACGTCTTGGAGATCGGTGATATCAATGGTATGGAGGAGGAGCATGCACGACACATGTGGATACGAGTTCAGACACATGATGTAGGCACATAGCCAATATTCATTGTGGTATGCTACTTCCTCCTGGACACATCATCGTATGCGCATGAGGTTACCATAGAGAGCCACGATCCCTATGAGATGATACAGGTTGAGATATTGGAGTTTGACAGGTAGGGAAACCCTTCTTCTAGGGGGATATTGGATGGGGAGCAGATACATGGGCTTATTGGACTTTACAATATCACAGTAGTAGAGATGGACCCAGCATGGCTTAGGGCAGTACATGGCTGGATCATGGGGTCTCACTTGTTTCCCACATGGAGGGAGGGACAAGTAGTGGATTACTTGAAGGGGTTTCTAGCGTTTTTACACATGTGTATGATCTCATAGTTCCTTTACCCCTGCTCGGTCTGGGCACTCATATTTGTCAGTGTCCATTTCCACTTGGCGTAAGTCCTAAACCCCCTGCCAGTATTCATTTCTTGTATAAAGCTCAATTTGAGCATCCCTTGTTTTCAATTGTTTCTGCATTTTTGCATTTTGCATTGGTGTGGATGCTCGTTTAGTAGCTCCACTTACAGAGCTCGTTTGTACCAGGTTTTTCACAGTCTCATAGACCCATCGGTCTTCAGAAGACTTTAATAAACTTTCTTTCTTTCTTTCTTTCTCTCTCAAGAGCTTAAGTCAAATTTTGAAAGGTGCATTGCACCTTGGTCTTGTATCTCTATTTGAGCAATAATGACCAGCCTATTTTGGAGAGGCTTATTTGATAATATGGAGACGAATTTGAATTTTCCTTCTTCTTTCCACCCCCAGACAGATGATCAAAGGGAAGTAGCAAATTCAACAGTGTTAGATCTTTTGAAATGCTACATGGCTGACCAAAAATCAGATTGGGAAAGGTACCTTCCACTGGTGGAGTTCGCATATAACAATACTGTTCACCACTCCACATGGGAAGCCCCCTTTGAGGTCATTTATGGAAAGGTGATTCTGCCACCTATCCTGAGGACCAAAGACGAGATATTTGCAGCTCATCAGTATGTCAAAGACCTCCAGACAGCAATAGAAAGGTCTCAAGAGAAGCATAAGAAAGCTGCAGATAAGCACAGGAGACAGCCAGATCTCAAGAGAGGGATTGGGTACTTTTGAAGTTTGAAAAAGCCAAGCTCTGCGAGCTTAAAGGCAAAGAGAAAGTGTATGCCAAGTTATCTCCTAGGTGCTATGGTTCTTTCAGGATTTCGCATATAACAATACTGTTCACCACTCCACATGGAAAGCCCCCTTTGAGGTCATTTATGGAAAGGTGATTCTGCCACCTATCCTGAGGACCAAAGACGAGATATTTGCAGCTCATCAGTATGTCAAAGACCTCCAGACAGCTGGTTCGGACAGCAATAGAAAGGTCTCAAGAGAAGCATAAGAAAGCTGCAGATAAGCACAGGAGATAGCCAGATCTCAAGCGAGGGATGGGGTACTTTTGAAGTTTGAAAAAGCCAAGCTCTGCAAGCTTAAAGGCAAAGAGAAAGTGTATGCCAAGTTATCTCCTAGGTGCTATGGTTCTTTCGGGATTTTAGATGAGATTAATGAGGTAGCATGTAGATTGGAACTGCCAGAGCATTGGAGGATTCACAATGTCTTTCATGTGAGTCTTCTAAAGAAATATGAAGGGCCAGAGCCTACGGAACTTATAATGGAAGATCCATCGGAAGTGGATGAGCTGGAGGAGGTTCTTCAGCCAAATTGTGTACCATACTGTACGCAAAGGCCCTCACGTCAAGAAATTTTAAAGGTACCTTGTAAAATTCAAGAACTATTTAGCATTGAATGCTAAGTGGATAGATGAAGACATGCTGTCTGATTATCCATAGCTCTAGGATATTTACAAGGAAGCTTTTCAGTTGAGGTCAACTGAATAAAAGACGAGGGCATGTCACCAAGTTGTAAATACTTCAAGTCAAATTTTCAGTTGATCATTTATTTGATCATAATTATAGAGCTCTTCATTTATTTAATTATGGTCAAAGAGTTATTTTCCATTGGTCAAAGATACTTAACTCCGGTTAAGTAAGCCTAACCTTGGTTAGGGAGATTGGCTTAGGCCAAGAGGGTTGAGTATGGTTTACCAGAGCGTTTCAGAGTTACTACGGTCAGAGAGAGTGTTGGCTTGAGCCAACAAAGCTTGGCTTTAGCCAAGGGTTGACTTCAGTCAACTGAGATACTTTCGACTCCGGTCAGAGAGTTTTGGCTTGGTCAAATCCACTTAATCACGGTCATGAGGGTTGACCTATGTCAACCAGAGTATTTTCTATGTTATGTGCACATGTTTGCTTGGTGGGGACGCCCATAGTGACTAGGATTAGTCTAGAGATTCTTATTTGCATGCAAGCGCTAACAGTTAATGGGTGCAATGGTGGTATGTCTCATTAATTTGTTGCAGGCATTAGAAGGGGTTTATTGCCCTACTTCTATGGAGCCTAGCAAGCAACCGCCGGGAGGCGTCTAGCTCTAGAGTTGCCTTTTGGTGGCATGCAATCTAGCTAGTAGTTTTAATATTGCAAGTGGTATGTTGCCAAAGATGATGAGCCATGGGCTCTTGTAAAAAAATTTTCACGTATGGTTTTAGAGTTCAGTCTGTGAGCTGAGATCTTGTACTCTGTAATTCTTTTCTGTAATTCTTTTCTGTGAATGACAATTCCTTCAGGGGGTTGTCCTGGGCGAGAGAGAGAGAAAGAAAGAAAAGGAAGAAAGTTTATTAAAGTCTTCGGGAGACCGTGAAGGTCTATGAGACTAAAGATAACTGATACAATGAGCATAACGGTGGTGGTCTCAAAACGGGCCAACCAACCGTTTCTACAAAAAAGAGGTTATGAAGGACTATGTGTCTAGTCCTGATACAAAAAATATGTGTCTACCTCCAGATGATACAAAGAAGAAGAAGGGGGGGGCACCAAAAATGGGGCAGAGGGGGGAGATACAGTATACATGTGTAGGTGGTGATCGTCAGAGACCAATCATAGAGGGGCCGTCAAATGGGAAGTCGGAAAAAACCCTGCGATAGATGATTGGCCTCTGACGTCACGCGGCCTAGTCGAGCTCGGTCGTTGGGGGCGGCGGGTGGCCCTGTGGATGAGGGCAACGGTAACCCTAGTGGGGCGGGCCGAGAGCAGAGACGAGATGCCATGGACTTGGATGTGTGAGTCTGTCCGCTGACGCAGTTGTCGTGGCTCTGGCTCTGGCTCACGTCCGCATCGTCGGCTAGACTGAGAAGAGGTATCCTGTGACTGAAAGAAGTCAGTGATAGGCCGCTGGGTGTCCTCACGCTGTGTGTGCTGCTCGTGTCGCCGTGCTCGGAGAGAAGTATCTCGGTGGCGGGTCATCTCATGTAAGAAAGTGGCTAGGCACCGCTGATCCGGGAATTGTAGCATGTGTGGGAGGGAGCCGAATCCGTTGCGGAAGAGGCAGTGGTATCGGCCTCGAATGGCATAATAGGTAGGACATCTGAAAGCAAAATGCTCCTCCGACTCGATCTCCTGTAAGTCGCAAAGTGGGCAAAGGCGGTCCTCTCGTGGGATACCCTCTGCGCGTCCACTCTCGATCCGTAATCGGTGTGACGAGACCCTAAACTGACTGAGGGAGATCCAGAGCGCATGTGGTAGATGAAGTTGTGTGTAACCCGGAGGTGTGATGAAGCCCTCCTGTGAGATCTGGAGGCAGTGTCGGCGGTAGAAGTCGAGCTTCACAGGAAGCTCGGAGTGAAGAAACCATGTCCGCCAGGTGTGGAGCTGGAGCAGATCCGCCCGAATGAGCCGGTTGACCTCCTGGTCAGTGGGGGAGAGAGGAGATGGTGGAGCGTCGAGGCTGTACTGAAAAGGAGGCAACCGGTCTAAGTCGAGGCCCAGTCGGGTGAACCAACTGGAAAGATGACTATACCAGCATCGCTGGTCCCCATCAACGGATAAGGCCATAGAGGAGGATAGGGCTAACCAAGGTAGGCGGAGGCGACCGTCAGCGGAGGAGCCAAAATCCCTGACTCTGTGGAGGTAGGTGATAGCCTGAAAAGCCGCATCAAGCTGTAGGGGTGAGGCGCCGAACTCTGCTAGAATGATCTGGTGTGGTACCGATGGTTTGCTACGGATCATCCGAGCAAACATCAGTATCTGTAGGCGCTCAACTCGAGCCCACTCTGTGTCTGAAAGGTCGACTCCCCACCAAGGGCTACCGTGCATGCCTGCTGGGCGGACCAAAGAATCAAAAAGGAGAGACTTGGTCCGCGGGTCCTGGAAGTGGGAGTGGTAGCACTGTCGCTCCAGCCTGGCAAGGGCGGCGTATCCCCAGCTAATCCTGGCCTGCATGGCCGGGCGCATCGTGAAGATCGGGCCTGAGAAGACAACGCCCAAGTATGTGTAGGAGTCAACTATCTCAACAGGGTCGCCGGCGAAGAGGAACTGCTCTCGGTGCATAGCGGGTCTGGAAGTGTTGAAGATCATCACCTTGGTTTTCCCAAGGTTGACCTTCAAGTCATGTGTATCACAGAAGACCTGAAGTCCATCCAAGTGTCGCTGAAAACTAGTAGCAGAAGAGGATAGTAGTACTACGTCGTCTGCGTATAGGAGAATCTGGATGGGAGTCTCCGCAAGAGAGCAGCCTGCACCTCCGAGTGTCCTGATGGTGGTCTCGAGCTTGTCGATGTAGAGGCCAAATAGAGTCGGGGACAAGGGACATCCTTGTTTGACTCCGATAGTGCTCGTGATCTCTGGGGTCCAGCTACCTGCCCTGTCACCCGCTCATAGAGAGCTACTACTGTCCAGATAATCGCCGAGTCGTAGCCTAACTCCTGCAGACGTCTGATGAGTTGGGCGCGGGGAACGGTGTCGAATGCCTTGCGGAAATCCACAAAGCAACAATATACTCTCTGTCTCCTGTGTCTGGCCTCCTCAATGATCCCTGTAAGTGTAAAAATGTGATCGTAAGTCGAGTGATCCGTCCTGAAGCCGGCCTGTCCGGATGCCCTGAGCCCCTGTATCTCTGCGCGAGCACTGACCTCGCCATCTAACACTGATGCATAGATCTTGGACATAACATGTCCAACCATGATGGTCCTGTAATTCCCTGGATCCATGGGATCTCCTGCTTTGTGGATGGGTGTGATAGTGTTCAGGGTCCAGGCTCTGGGGAACCCGTGGTAGACAGCTTCATTGAACAGCGTTGCCAGGATGGGGGCTAGAGTTTTGATGCCATAGGCAACAAACTCTGTGCATAGGCCCTCATGATCCTTAGCTCGACCGTTATGAAGCTTATGCGCTGCGTGGGTGACTCCCTAGATTGTGAAGAGGATACAAGAATTGGGGCGGGGGGTGGCTGAGAGGTCGGGAGGAGGCTGATCAGGGATATCATAGAGTGTGCGTGCGTAGGTGTGCCAGAGGGAAGTGTCCGTGAGGGGGGAGGGGGATCGGCGTTCTAGGAATTTCCTCCAGAAATCCTTGGAGTTGCTACTAAACACAATGTTCAGTAGCGTATCCTCATTCTGGCGCAGGAAGGCTAGCTTCTTGCGACGGACTAGTCGACGATAATCCCTGGTGAGACGTGGGTTGGCCCTAGCGTTCCGCTGGGTCGTGAGTCGGAGTGTGCGGCGTAATGCTTTGCACTCGTCATCATACCATCTGTTGCAAGGGGTGGAGCCAGCGGGTGGAGGGCGGGTGGACCGAGTAGTGGAAGGAAAGATGTGGCGGGCTGCATTGTGAAGGGAGTGGGTGATAAGGGTGGCTCGGTGATCTAGAGAGGGTATGGTGCCTATGTGTCTGAGGAGGGAGGCTAGGTGGGCTGAGTAATCAGGTGAGAGGTTATGATCGAAGTGTATATCATGATAGGTAGTGTAGTGCGGGGTGTGGCTGGGAGGGGCTCGGGACGCAAGTATATGAAAGAAAAGGTAAGTGTGATCGGCTCCTGGGGGTAAGGGTGCAGTGCGGAAGTCAGTGATCTGTGGGGCTAAAGCAGGAGATCCCAGAATATAGTCGACGACAGTGGCTCCTCCGCCATGTGGGAAACATGTGAAACCAGAGGAGGCAGGCCACCGATCTAGTCCATTGTAGATGACCAGATCATGTATACGTCCAAGGTCCAAAAGAGCCTGCCCATACCCAGTAACGGGAGCGCGACTGTCAGCCGAGGAGCGAGGGAAGCCCGAGTCCTCTGTGTCCATCTCAGGTAATAGGACCGGATCTAAGTGGAAGTCCAGGAGTGATGTCTGACGTGCACCTGTCCTTGCGTTGAAATCCCCAACTAGGAGGACCTCTCCGCGTCTGGAGAACTCCACAATGTCTGAGTAGAGATCTAGATAGGGGGATACCCCCGTATCCTCGCGAAGCATCCGTGCGAAATGTGACGTCTCAGGAGGAAAGTAGCAGATTGCAATAAAGAGGTCGCGTGTGGAGGGGCGTCGGAATCGGAGCCATAGGTAACGGGCATGGACATCCCGTCTAACCACGGATGTCAAGCTTGTGAGCGCTGAGCGAAGGAGTACTGCAACTCCGCCTGACCCTCAGACCCCCCCAGTATATCTGGTCTCCTCACGAAATACTGACTCCCAGGTATAGCCACTGACCAAGGGGAGAGGGCGCTCGGGGCTCTCATGTGTCTCTGTATAGAAAACGATGTCGCGTCCAGTGTATGACTCTGAGAAGTTCCCAGGGTCAGACCATAGGGTACCATTACAGTTCCATACGGTGCATGCCAAGGGTACTGTGTGCTGAGTTTGAGTCTCATAGACCATGTCTCCCTATTTGGGGGTGGAGTCTGCTACCGTGTCTGGAGTACCTGGTGGGGCTCAGCGGCGGGGGCCAACTAACAGTCGGCCATCTCAGACGACAGCCCACTTCCCCTCCTGACGGGCTACATCTCGCTGCTGAAGCAGGGTGCGCCGCTCTTCCACCTGCATAGGTGTGAGATCCTCATCCATGAAGATAGTAGGGTGGTCCCGTAGTGTAGCACGCTGCCTGAGTGCTGCAAGTCGAGCCTGAGTATCCCTGAATCGGATGATGAGTGGCTGTGGGCGCGTGGGGTCCCGTCTTGTGCGCCATGCATGCTCGATCCCATGCTCGACGAGGCTGAGGGTAGAGGTCACAAAAGTAGTCGCGTCCGCTAAGGGGGTGAGTGAATCTGCGCGGGGGATACCTCGTACTCGGATGTTGAGAGCCTTACTGGCCCTCTGTTCCTGCTCGGCGATGGTGGCTGAGACTGCTGCTTTGGGTGCTCGTCTCGCAACGTCCACCCATCTGGAGTCTCCGCAATAGCAGTCTGGATAGTAGCGATCTGCTCCTCTACCTCTGGTGTAGTGCGCGGGGCCGCTGTGACTGTAGCAGTGAGAGAGACAACCTCCTGACGGAGGTGAGTGATCTCCTGGCGCATGCTCTGAATAAGCTGGTCTTGTGCTACGGTATGATCCCGTAGTCGATGTAGCTCCATAAAGATGTAATCTATCGTCTTAGGTGGGACCTCGGGGGGTGCGAACTGGGACATGGCGTATGGCTGTGGGGGCGTGGGCGATAGGCTAGCTGTATATGGCAGAGGAGTGGAGAAAGGCTACTGGGTGAGGGGAAGGGGGGACATAAGAGTGGTGGAGACAGAAGGGAGCTGTGTGGGGGGTGAGGGATTGTGACCCTCTCCTGTGGGGGGCAGGCTGAGTGGTACAGTGGTGGGGGGGGCAGTGATTGGAGTAGAGATGATGGCTGCGGGAGAAAGAACTGCATTGGTGTCCATTGCACCCGATGTTTTCAGGGCTGGTTGGCTGTCAATTGCTAATCCACTCCTGGAGATGCGCTTTGTGATCTCTCCCACAATTGGCTTCGGAGTCTGTTTGGGTTTGTGGGCCATTGTAGGACTTGTTCAAGTGCACGATTTCCAGGGGAGGCAGATCTTGTTCAGCATTGCTGTAGGGGTGCGCAGGCCTCCGCAAGGCCAGTGCAAGCCAAGGCTTGCAGCAGACAAGGGCCCTCAGACCACGGGAAGGCTGCGGGAGGGTGTGGGGCAGAGGCTACGGGAGGGGGGGGTGGTGCAGAGGCTGCGGGAGGGGGGGGAGTAGAGTGGAGCTACGGGGGGGGGGGGGGGGGGGGGCAGAGTAGAGCTACGGGAGGGGGGCAGAGTAGAGCTACAGGAGAGGGGGGGGCTGAGCGACGAGGGAGGGGGAGGCTGAGCGACGAGGGGGAGGGGGCTGAGCGACGAGGGAGGGGGAGGGGGCTGAGCGACAAGGGAGGGGGAGGCTGAGCGACAAGGGAGGGGGAGGCTGAGCGACGGTGAGGGGGAGGGGGCTGAGCGGCGGTGAGGGGGCGGGAGCTGAGCGGCGGTGCGGGGGAGGCTGCGAGCGACGAGGGAGGGGGAGGCTGAGCGACGAGGGAGGGGGAGGGGGCTGAGCGGTGAGGGAGGGGGCTGAGTGACAAGGGAGGGGGGCTGAGCGGCGGTGAGGGGGAGGGGGCTGAGCGGCGGTGAGGGGGAGGGAGCTGAACGGCGGTGAGGGGAGGGAGCTGAGCGGCGAGGGGAGGAGAGACGAGGGAGGGGGAGGCTGAGCGACGAGGGAGGGTGAGGGGAGGGAGCTGAGCGGCGAGGGGAGGAGCGACGAGGGAGGGGGAGGCTGAGCGACGAGGGAGAGAGAGAGAGAGAGAGAGAGAGAGAGAGAGAGAGAGAGAGAGAATGAAGCAAGTATTTGTAGTTCAGAGTGTGATTGTGAGAAGAAATACAGTGCAGGGACAATTCCACAAAAATTGCACATAGTGGCCTTTATCAGAGAGAGTCTTTGGGCTTACATTTGAAATCTCTAATCAATGCTAGTACATCTCGGTAAACCGCCCATTCCCCCGCTTTGCATGCGCCCCTTCACATTAGTAAGTTCAATGTTCCTTTGTTTGAGCTGGGTCAGAGTGAGCTCCTCAGATATCCATATCCTAGTACCCCCTTTTCTATTAGAGAATCTTAAATCTTCCTGCCCTCTCTCTGAAATAAATCTGCACTTGTGTTCCCTTTTGAGTGATACAAGTTGTACTATGGCTTCCTGCTCTTTTGCTTCTGCATAAAGATCTGCTTTATTAATTCTGTTGTTGGAGAGGGAGAGAGAGAGAGAGAGAGGTGGAAGTGAAGAGTAGGGGAGGGGATAAGACTTTTAACCCCTTCCACAATCTCCTCTAACTCTCAAGTGAAGAGTAGGGGAGGGGATAAGGGGTAGGGGGGGTTGATGTGCTCAAGAAGGGCATTCCTGTATGTGACAATGATGAGGATGATAGAGCTATTGATCCAGGAGGCCAGGTGGACGTCGATGTCATGGTTGAGGCCTGACAGCTTATACCTTTACTATGTTTCTTGGTTCGACTGTACATATCTTCTATGTCTGCTTCAATTACTCGCATTACATACAATGTTCAAGGTCTTTGCAATGTCAATAAGTGGAGACTTTTTTGGCACTATGTACATAGAATGCACCCCGATGTAATTTCCTTATAGGAACACAACCAACACTTCTTGGCTGGCCAGCAAGGCCACTTTGCTGGTTACGACATATTTTATGCTGGTACAATGCACTTTTCCGGGGTATGCATGCTGGTAAAACATGATATGCAGCCCACGGTTGCTCACAACGACCCCCAGGGTCGATGGATGGTAATCAGATGCATCTGTCATGCCGATCTTTATGAAATAGCATCGGTTTATGCCTCTCAAACTTCTGCGACAAGAGCTCAAATGTGGACCTCCCTCAAGCAATATCCATGGCTGTCTAATGCTTTTTTGTGTGGAGACTTTAATAACTCGCCTGCCATGCAAGACAACACCACTCATCGTTCTCACATGATCCCCACTGAGCTTCGACATTGGGAGGATATGCTTTCTTTCTTGCATGCAGAAGATTTATGGCTCTCAACAAGGGATGGAGATATGGGTTATACATACCGTCACAATGCTTTTACTCATTACCGGGCTCGACTTGACAGATGGTATTTGTTGCATGCTCAGTAGTATGCTAGTTTCACATGTGCATTATGGGTTGATCATTCCCTCTTGCTATCTGATCACTTTCCAGTATGCTTGACATTATCAATAGCATGTTTGACAGATGATATGCCTTTTTTTGGTCGTCGCCTACTCCATGTTAATAGTGCTTATTTGCTTCATCAACAATTTCAGAACATGGTGAGAGTGGCTGTCCGCACCCTCCTCTTACATGCTCAGGAGGACATGGATTTTACTTGGATCAGTCTTGCCCATCGCTTGCAGGCTGTTTTTCAAGATTATGGACGAAGTCACATGGAAAACCTCAGGCTTAAGCTGAAATGGGCTCAATCTCGCAAGCAACAAATGGATGTAATCAGCTCTTATAGGCAGCTCACCTCCTCTGAACAGGATTCTTGCGCTTATGCGGTTCATATCATCCATCAAAATGATCTTCGCAAATTAAAGAAGTGGCAAATCCGAGCTCGCATGAAACCCCTTTTGGATAAGGGCTGCTCCTCCAAGACCTTCTTTAAAAGCCTGCATGCGGACAGGCGAAAGGAGGATATTTGTAGGATCAGGCAGGATGATGGCACCTGGACCACCTCCAAATCAGAATTGGAATCGCAATGCTCTAGTCATTTCCAGCATCTCTTTTCTCCTCAGCCTGATTATTCGATGCAAGTGAATGCAGCTAGGTCTCAATTTCTTATGCATGTTCAGCCTATATTGTCTCGAGAACAGGCTCATGCATTGGAGCAGCCATTTATGCTTAATGAACTAGATGATGCTTTGAGCCATTTACGTAAAGGCAGCTCTCCTGGTTGGGATGGATTGATTGTTGAATTTTTTCGTGCATTTTGGGGTGATCTCAAGGACACTCTTCTTCTTATGATCAATCATGCTTGGGCAAAACAATCTCTTCCCCCTTCTTGGAACATGGCCTTGTCAAATTGATCCCCAAAAAAAGGTTGTGTGAGACAATGGCTGATTGGCGGCCCATATCTCTTATGCCAGTCATCTATAAACTCATTGCCAAGATGATTGTCCTTAGGGTTCGATTTATCTTGCAAGCAGGACTTCATCCCAGGCAGTATGGGTTTGTTCCCAGAAGGCAGATTACTGACAATATCTCCAATGTTTTGCTTGCAATTGAGTATGCCAAATATTCTAAACAAGATGTTCTCATTCTACAAGTGGACATTGCGAAAGCATTTGATACTGTCCATTGGGATTTTATTTCTCAGACTATGCATAAATTCGGATTTGGCCCTCGGCTCGTCCATGTTATTTACTGGTTGTATTCTCATGCCACTGCACAGTGTCTGCTTGGTAGTGGGTTGTCAAGGACATGGACTATGACCCGTTCAGTGAGACAGGGATGCCCTCTTAGTTCGCTACTGTATGCCATTGCTACTCATCCGTTATTGTTGCATATGGACCATCTTGCAGATACAGGACAGCTTCATGGCTTGGAAATTCCAGGGGCACAGCCGTTTCTTGCACAGGCATATGCTGATGATTCAGAAATCGAATCTTCTAGCATTGAAAGAAGCTGATTGGCATGCACTTCTCTGGCCATGCCACATTATTTCTTCCCATACCATTGCGAGGCATTTAGGGTATCCCATTGGCTGGAATATTACCCCTCAACAACAGCTTAAATGGGTGCTTCAAAAGATTAACAAGAAGCTGGAATACTGGCACTTGTCAACTTGGCCTCTACATGTTTGACTTCGGATAGTACAATCTATCATTATGTCATATGTGCAATTTTATTTGCCTCTTCTTCATTGGTCTTTTAAGCATTTGGCTTCCTATATGTCCCAGGCTATGGAGATATTTTGGAAAAGCAAATCTCACAAAAAGGCTTTGCGACTACTTCCCATGCAGTCTGTTTGTTCTCCTAAGACTCATGGCGGACTGAATATTCTCAACCTTCAGTTTCATATGTTGGCAAGAAAGAGCACTATGATTGCTGATTTCTTTCTGCAAAAACAGCCATGGGCTATTATGTTAGCAGCTATGTGTGGAAACATGAAGTCCCATGCATATGGGCATTGGATTACAGATCACTGGGAAGCAGTCATGACCTCATTTCAGGGGAAAATTCCTGGCTGTCTTGTTTCTACTGCTTTTATTCATGATTGGAAGAGAATTCTCTCTTATGCTAAATGGTCAGGTGCTTCCTCCCATCATGGTAACTCTCTTCATTTGGAAAGCATCCATTGGAGCAAGGTGTTTGAATTGCCTCTTGCTTTACAGGCACCTATTAAAGCATCTAATCTTATGAAATTGGGCATAAGATTTGTCGGAGATGTGGTGGATCAACATGGTTACGTGCTTTCATTTCCACAAGCTAGCAGGACATTCCCCTTGGGTCTGCATCATAGGCCCATTTGGAGAATACTTACAACTATGTTGCAGCCATTTGTTCCTGTTCCTCCGCTGTTTGTACAGGACAGATTACTAGACTGGAATCTGATTTCCTTGTCTCCTGCTACCTGTTCACTTTCAATGCATAATTTGACATCCTCGATGGTCTACAGATTTCTTCTGCCACCGCCATGGATTGATAAGCATGCCAACACTCTTTGGAATTTGGATAGGCCTTTATCTTGGTGGCAATCAAAACTCAGGAAAATTTGGAAAGCTAAATTGCCATTGAAACAGAGGCTTTTCTTTTGGAGATGTATAGTGGGAGCTTTTTCCATTGGGGTGAAATTGGAAGCACGTCGTATTGCTTCCTCTTCCTGCCCCCGTTGCTCTCATCACCGTGAGACAGTTTTCCATTTGTTATGGTCTTGCCTCCCCTCGCCATAGCCTCTACCTCCCTACCTTCCTCTCCGCCTCGCCTCGCCCCTCGCCCAGCGCATCGCCTCGCCACCGCCTTCGTCCCCGCCTAGCTTCGCCGTCGACTCGCCCTTCACCTCGCCTCGCCATCGCCTCCGCCCTCGCCTTTGCCCTTCGCCCTCGCCTTTGCCTTCGCCCCTGCCTTCGCTTCGCCCTCGCTCTCGCCCTCGCCACGCCCCCGCCTTCGCCTCCGCCTTTATCCGCCGCCTTGCCTCGCCACCGCCTCTTCTTCCGCCTCGCCTCGCCTCGCCTCGCTCCGCCTTATCCTCTTCCGCCTCACCTCGCTCGCCACAGCCTCGCCACAGCCCGCCCGCCTCGTCCCGCCTCGCCTCGCCTCGCCTCGCTTCGCCTCACCTCCTCCTCCGCCCCACCTCGCCTCGCCACTATCCCCCGCAGCCTCGTCTCGCCACCGCTTCGCCGTCGCCTCGCCCGCCTTTTTCTCATCCACACCCAAGCTCCATCCCTCGTCTAGGCCCCCCTCTTTTTGGTGGCAGCCTCTTCCTCATCGAAGCTCTCGCAGTTTGTCTTGGCAGTATGGCGGCTCCTTGCCCGGAACCGGAGGCCCAGTCGGACCCCCCCTCTCCAGAAGCCTATCGCGTGATCTTGACAGAGCAACAGTCGTCTCGGGTACAACAGGTTGCCAATGACTCTGCCCACACTTGAGTCTATGGCAGAGTCATTGGACACTCTCCCTCCAGGTCAGCCATCAGGGATTGGCTTCAAGCCACTCTTATGTTAGAGGATAGCCCCATCGAGGAGGTGGCCCTCATGGGAAGGGGCATCTTCTGGCTTAAACTATCCACTGCGAAAGCTGCGAGCAACCTGATTGCTGGTTCCCCCACATCTGTGGATGGAAAGATCATCATGATAGTCCCTTGGTACCAAGGATTTAGCGCAACGGACTTTGATGCTCGTTTCCGCATACCTCGCCACCCAGTGACGCTAGTATTTCCAGGCCTTGCTGCTGAGTTGCGGCCGATAGTCAAGGACCTGGGTTCCCACTTTGGCTGGGTGATGCATGACACTTTTGTCGACGCGGTTGCTGCGGCAGGAGCTCCCAGAGTCCGTGTGGCTGTGGCAGATCCTGCGTCCCTCCCTGCAATGATTGAGATTGTGACAGATGCTGGCAGCATTACTCAGAGCATGGTAGTCACAGGACAGCCTGGCCAGTGCCTGAGGTGTCATGGCTTTGGGCACCTGGCTGCTGCTTGTCCGCGCTTCTCCAGTCCCTCTCGGCCCCCCCCGTTCCCCTCCCGCAGCCCCCTCCCCCTCCCTTCAGGCAGCCACGTCAGGCGGAGTAGAGGCAGTCGGAGTCTGGTCCAGAGGTGGCTGGCGGCTGGACCGAGGTCAGAAGGAAAAGAGGAAAGAATAAGAAGACTTCTGATAAAGGCAAGGAGGCAGAGGTTACTTAGCCTGCAGCAGTGTCTCAGAGACCTGACAAGCAGCCGCCCCAAGGTCTAGGGAGAGCTGCTTCCTCGTCTGTAACCCGCCCTCCGCAGCCTCAGGTCCCCCTCTCTCCTGATCCCCTGCTCCCCTCCACCCAGCCCCAGCTCCTATCCCAACCGCAGTTCCCTTCTTCCGACCCTCAGCTTCAACCCCCGCCTCTTTCTCTTCAGCCCCCGCCTCTTCCTCTTCAGCCCCAGTCCCAGCCCCAGCCCCATCCCTCCTCCCCCGCCCCTCTCAGCTCTTCCGCAGTGTCAGCTTCACCGGTGATTTCTCAGCCACGTGTAGCCCCCACTCCCCTACCTCCGGCCCCCCCGCTAGTCGCTTCTGTGGAGTCTGTGTCTCCTAACCCACAGCCTCCTTCCCTTTCCACACCCCAGGCAGGGCACCCCGAGACTGCACCACCCCTGGAGCAGCCTTCCTTGTCTGCTAGCTCGGCCCCCTCTGTTGCAGATTCTGGCGGGCCTCAGCTCCAGGAGAGAGAGCTCCCTCGCGACTTCTACAAATCCGGTCCCTGGGACTACTTGGATGTGGCCGACCTCGGGACCTTCCCAGCCTGCCTCGACATTAGTATCTTCCTGCTTCGTAAAGGGGCGGATGGGAAGATCGCAGCCTTGGCCCCGAGGGATGGCCCCAGCTTTGCTTTCACTTTTCTCAGCGACGGCACCGAGATTTGGACAGACGACTCGGTCTGGGAGGCTCTCAGAGAGCAAACGCACGCTCAGATTTGCTCCTGGATAGGCTCGACGGGTGGACAGCTTCTCGAGACCCAGTGGTCTGAGGGTGACGTGCGCCTACGGTGGCGATGCGCCACCAAGCGCTTCAGAGTGATTGTGATCCTTAGGCCCCCTCTGTCGTGGCCCCTCCCCCAGGATGTCAGAGCTTGGACACCACAGAAACTTCGTGCCTTCTACGGGATGACTACCTCAGAGATCTCGAGTTGGCTCGAGAAAGCGTTTGTCCATGGCACCAAAGGCCTCACGCCTTTGCTAAAAGTTTTGAAGAACGGGTAGGATGACCCCGCCTCCCCCTCCAAACCCTCACAGAAGCGTCAGCGCCTTCATTCCGAACTACCAGCCTCTTCATCGACCTCGGCCGCGAGCAGACAGTTGTTCACAGCCTACCAGTACTCATCATGAGCTTACACCTTGTCTCCTGGAACGTGAACGGGTTTCACTCTTCTGGCACCCGTGGTCCTAGGAAGCTCATCTTGAGACAGGAACTTCAACCAGCAGTGATTGGTCGCTTGGATATACTCCTGCTCCAGGAGCATAAGTTGTCAGTGGCTCATACCCGTAGCTGCGGGAAGATCCTCCTTGGACGCTTTCACACTTATTGGGAGCCCTCGATCGGTGTACAGGGGAGGAGTGGCGGTGTCTGCACTTCCGTTTGCGAGTCGATTGCCAAGGGAGTTTTTGGCCATGGTACGTTGATCCCAGGTCGTGCACTTTGGGTTGGCCTAGAGTTGGAGGGCTCCAAAATAGGAATCCTCAACATCTATGCACCCACAGACCTCCGACGCAGAGCCACCTTCTGGAGGACACTCACAGAGATTCTCCCAGACATGGATTCGTGGATTGTTGGAGGTGACTTCAACAATCTGGAGACTTTGGAGGACCAGCAGGGCAGAGGACCAGAGTTTACAGATATAGCTTAGGCAGAGCAGTCTGCTTGGGACTCCTTTCTCTTCGCGACAGGAGGTAGGGATAGCTGGAGAGACCCGTCCTTCCGCCGATGGCACGGGAGCTTGGACTTCTCATGGGGTTTCCCAGGGATGGGGACAGACTCCTGGAGAGATTGGACAGATTCTATGTCAGTGATTGGGCCATCAGCAGAGGTGGTCAGGTGGGTGTAGTGCTAGGGACGACGCTCTCCGACCACGCGCCAGTGCTCTTGTCACTAGACTCGGTAGCTCAGTCTCTTCCTACCCGTTCGTGCAGGATTCCTGATTCCATCTTCTCTAGGGAGGAGGTGCGCAGTAGTATGGGTAGCCTTTGGGACAGAGATTGGGGTAAGTGCGTGGATCTGGTAGAGTCGGTGGCGCAGGCTCTGCAGGAGTCCAGCCAGATTTGCCAGCTTGCAGCCCTTCAGGTTCGCCAAGAGTGATGGGGCAGAGAGAGAGCTCTTCGTAGGGACCTCGCCTCCATTCAGCGGCTCCAGCAGGTAGCTCCGGGTTTGGAGGAGCTTCGGATCCAGGCCCTTCGAGCCAGAGCCCTTCTTGAGGAGACTCTCCAGCGTCGCTCAAAGTTCTCTTATCACGCCTCCCTCTCCTACTGGGCTCGGAAGGGCGACCGGATGAGCAAAGAGTTCTTCAGGACGCATGGTCAGAGAGCAGCAGGTGACCAGCTCCGGAGTCTTAGGACAGCGGAGGGTCACATCATTACCGATCAGGAGGAGGTCTTGGGGTTGGCTACTGACTTCTACAGGACTCTTTTCCAGCAGGAGCAGCTTGCCCCCCGCACTAGACGTTCCCGCGAGGAGGTGTGGAGGCACATCCCGGCCCTTGTTCAGCCCAGCATGCAGACAACGCTGATGGCACCGTTCACCACTGTCGAGATGCAGGAGGCCTTGATGGCCATCGATGGGCAGAAATGCCCTGGTGAGGATGGGCTTTCCAGAGCTTTCTTCACCACTTTCTGGGATCAGATTCATCAGCCCCTCCTAGCAGCCCTCCAGAGGATTTTCAGCAGCGGACATATGCCAGAGAGCCTCTCTTCGGGATTGATCTGCCTCATCCCGAAGGGGGGAGATCGACAGGAGATCCGTCAGTGGCGCCCGATCACTCTCCTCACCACTGCCTATAAAATCCTTGTCAAGATGATCAGCGCTAGAGTTCGGCCACTACTCCCTGACCTCATTCATGACACTCAGACAGGCTTTGTCTAGGATCGCAGTATCCTGGATAATGTCTTCACCTTCTCAGAGGCGATGGAGTGGGCTCAACACAGCGGGTCACATTTAGCCATCCCACTTCTCGACTTTGAGAAGGCCTACGATCGTGTGGACTGGTCCTTCCTGGAGGGTACTTTGGAGAGACTTGGATTCCCAGTGGGATGGATTCAGGGTATCTCAGCGTTATACAGGACAGCTTCCAGCAGGGTCATCATCGGCGGCAGGATAGGAGAGCGATTTCGATTGGAGAGATCAGTGCGTCAGGGTTGCCCACTCGCTCCCTACCTGTTTCTCTTTTTCGCCGAGGCGATGACACACTATCTTTGGGCGAGATCGACAGGGATCTGGGGTGTTCGCCTTCCCATCAAGGAGGACACGGAGCTCCTAGACTCGGAGTATGCAGATGACACAGCGCTGTATGTTCAGGATGATGAGATGATGTTGGAGAGGGTGAGGCTGGCCTTAGAGGTCTTCTGTTCGGCAGCCGGTGCGAAAATCAACTGGAACAAATCAGTTGGTTTTCTCACAAACCCTGGGGCATGCTCACAGTGGGGGAGGTTTTTGGGTTTCAGATGGATCCCACGGGGGCAGACTGCTAGATATCTCGGCTTTCAGGTCGGCCTAGACATCACGCCAGCTCAGCAGTTTCTCCCGGTGCTAGATTCCATACGACGGAAGCTGGCTTTTTGGAGTACTGCTAAGCTCTCTTGCAGGTCGTGCTCTTGTAGTCAACCAGGTTCTCCTGGCCACGGCCTGGTATGTGGCCTCTTGTTGGTGCTTCTCGAGATCCTACGTGGCACAGCTCAGGAGGATGGTCCGGAATTTCCTGTGGTCTGGGGGGGATGGTCTCAGAGATACCAGAGCCAGGGTAGCCTGGCAGATAGTCATTCTTCCGCAGACTGAGGGTGGCTTGGGGGTCATTGATCGTGAGCTTCAGAGTCAGGCCCTGCTGGGCAAGTTAGTTATCCGCGGCTTGACCCCGGGGGGGGCAAACGTGGAAGATGTTATTTCAGTAGGGGATCAGTTCTTGCACCCCGCGCCGAGGAGGAGAGTGGCTACCGTCCTTCAGATGGATCTTCACCTCTGCACCGCTTACCTGCCCCCAATCCCCGCTCATTCGTAGCCTGCTCATGGTTTGGAGGCGACTCCGTCTCAGTCTCCTCCAGTCGCCTCCCAGCAGCCAGGAGGAGATCAACCGCCAGCCGCTCATCTGGAACGATCAGGTCAGAGATGCCTTGGGCCTTTAGCTGGGAGAGAGGTCGCATATCTTGTGGGACGGCTGGATGTGGGGGCCGGTCCCTTCGAGTTTGGAGGGACACTTACAGACACTTGGAGACCGCTGCTCTAGCAGCCGCAGCCGGAGGTATCCGTGGAGCTCAGGCGAGATGCACAGAGATAGATGGAGCGATTCCTACCGGTTGGTTGGTTCCACCCGAGATTCAGATCCTCATGCCTGGTGATGCCCGTTGGCTTGGACAGTTCACCCCTCGTGGCATCCCATTGGTTGTTGCAGGCCGGTTGGACGACACCTCTGTTTCCTTCTTCGCTGTTTTGGGAGACGGCCGACTCAGGAGAGAGGGTGCGCTCATCGACCCCTTTCTCTCGTGACAGAGGGTTCGTGTCGTAGGCCTCGTGGGGAAGGTTTGGCGGATCGATCCTAGTATAGAGCAGGATCAGCTGCAGTTATGGCGCCTCTGGCTTTGGGAGGGGCGGGTCCTGTCAGAGCTCGATTGGGACCCAGGAGAGTGGAGATGGCCAGAGGTTGTGGCAGACCAGGGGCCGACCCCTTTCTTCGCTTACAGCACGAAACTGGGCAGGAGCGTTCTCGGAAGGATGCAGAGCAGACCACCCACCCAGCGGCCCAGTTGGTATTCTCAGGGTATTTCCAGGCTATTTTTGTAGGCCTTCTAGAAGGCCTTGTGGGAGAGCTGGCAGCCGCGGAAGATTTCCTACTTCCTTTGGCTACTCGCCCACAAGGGTCTTCCAGTGGGGAGCTGGTTGCGGCAGATTGGTCAAGATGGTCTCTGTCAGATTTGTCATGAGGACGAGGAGTCACCAAAGCACTGCCTGTGGAGCTGCACTCGCGCCCAGGACGTGTGGAGGTGGGCCTTCGGGATCCTTACTCGCGCAGCACCAGAGTTAGGTTTGATCACCTGGGGCGCGTTCTGCTGGTGCAGCACCACACCTGGCTATCATTAGTTGTTCGAGGCAGGGCCGCAGGACCCTATGTTCCTTATCACACAGGGGACTTGGGGGCCGCTTGAGGGCATCCCGCAGCACTTGGCAGAGGCGGACACAGGATCTCAGGTGAGGCAGCCAGCCTGGGAGATTATTAGCAGCATCGTCGGATGGCACATTTGGACCTCGCGCTGCGCGCAGATCCTCGGAGGTACCTCTCTCTCTACTGCCCAGGTCATGGCCGACATCTGGAGCGAGATTATCCACACGCTCAGAGGCCAGTGGAACCAGATCCAGGGGGATCCCCGAGCTGGCCGGGAGAAGCGGAGACGTTTCCTTCGAGATTGGGATACGCAGGGCCTCTTCTTCGAGCATACTTCTCAGGGCCTTCAGTGGTGCTACTCACCGCCTCTCTGGCTGTTTATTCACACCCGCCTGATCTCTCCGTGAGAGAGAGCTTTTGTTTCCTCTTAGGGCTGCGTCCGATTTGTGAACGCAGACCCGTCAGCTGCAAAACGTCATGTATCTTGTTTTTTCGAAGTAATATAATCAGCACTGTTTTTTCGGAAAAAAAAAATTTGTTATGGTCTTGCCCGCACTCTCGAATATTGATCACTCATGTCTCTCATTTGCTGCAGCTTCGGTTTCCCTCTATCAGATTTGGGAAACTCTTCTGGATGTTTGGATGCTTCTCATCTCAGATGTCTCCATTCCTCCTTTTCTTTCACTGGGCTCGCTTTTGGGTACTATGGACTATTTGGACACAGAGACTACATTTAAGGATGGGATATTCCTCAGGCATATGCTTTCTTCAGAATGTCCCTCAAGCAATCTTTATATGATAGTTATGCTGCGAGGGACTTGGATGCTACTAGCCTTGAAGTGTTTTCTCACTGTTTTTGAGTTCTTTCATTAGGCTCTCTTTTGGAGTCTAATGTCATGTACATTGATTTCATGTTAATTTTATAGTTACTGGTTTCACAAAAAAAAAAAGTGTGTGTGTGTGAGTGAGAGAGAGAGAGGTGGAATTGAAGAGTAGGGGAGGGGAGGGGAGGGGATAAGACTTTAGCCCCCTCCACAATCTCCTCTAACTCTCACGATAGCAGTCCTACATTAGTCCTTTTCTTCTGCCCCCCTCCCGCCCCGCCCTTTGATTGCAGTATTCTCACTAGGCCTTTTATAGTAAGCCTTAATGGAAATCCCTAAATAAGGAAATTGGACTCACCTTCTTGACCATGAAGACAAGCATTGGTGCTGGTGGAGATGTGCTACATTTGTGTGTGACCTCTGCAATGATTCCTGCTTGCCATTACTCTCCATCTCCTTCACCTTTCTTCCAAGGGCTGCAAGCTGAGCCTGAGCTCTCTTGGTTCTTGCTGTAAGCGGTAGATTTGCTCCTGTGGGTCTGAGCTGGTTTCCTGATATGCATTTAGGCTTTGGGTTTGCATGTGGGGTATGAACTCCAATACTCAGGATTTATGTATTTAATGTAGGATTCAAATTTGCATCTATGTTCTGGTGTCCTCGGCTTGGTATGAAGACCCTCAGAAAGTGCAGTATGGAAACCAATCTCACCCAAATCAGAAAGTGCTTTATGAGAGAGAGAGAGAGAGCGAGTTCTCTTATATATGAGAATATATCACTATTTTTCAGTGTTCGAAATGGATTGATTTTGTTTATTTTGTTGTGAAGATTGGAAGGCCGCTAGTGACTGCAAAGCTGAAGGATTACCCACAGTTTGAAGTTGTATCTCTCGCTATTCAGCGGTCTGCATTCAAGGTTTGATTACAGGCCAACCTCAAGCATGTGTTTGTTCAGTTTATGGGTAAAAAGAAGATGACAATAAAGCAGGGGAATCTCGTATATTGGATTTCTGTGACCTTTATGCATCAGAGAATCAGACTGGTTTATAGATTTGTGGAATTTCTGACATTATATCCTTGGACTAGAGCTCACTATTTGAAAACTATGCTTTCAAACAATTGTCAATAAAGCCTGGAAATGTAACACTATTTCACAAGTGTGCACAAGGCCTTATCGATACTTTCTTTGATAACTCTCCTCAATGTAGTACTGGAGGGATAGAGTCTGATGTTGTGTTGACTGTTTTCCATTCATGCTTTGCATATTTTAGCTAATCATTTTGATTGCAATAATGAGACTCAAATTTCCCTTGGTGGTCCTGGTATAGTGTTGTTGCCCAGACCTTATCATCAGAAGTAACCTGAACTTTCAGATTGTTTACTGTCCTATTCTTAGGGTGTGGCAGAAAATCTGTATGTTTATAATAGCTATTGCTTTCCTATGTTGGCGGGGATAGAAGTCATGCTCAAACACCCATCCAGGTTCTCATATTTGGGACATTTTCTGGGCAAGAATCTAGCAGTCAGTTACAAACTACTGTAATTAGTCTTCCTTTTTTTAAAAACAGACAAAAGGACTGCCTATTAGAAAGGTTCTTAAAACCGATACAGATAAGCAATCCATGAGACACTTGACGACAGAAAAGAGAGCTGCCTGCTATGCAGCCTTCTTCGCAAGATCCCAGCTTACTGCCTAGTATATCCGGGAATCAGGTGCCAACAACCAGGGTGGAGGGCTATACAACCACCAGAAAGCTCGATTTGTGAGAATGTAAAAAGTGCCTGCAGGCTATGCCTTGCATAAAACACTTCCGCCTTTCCGTAGTCTTCCTAGACCCCTCTGTATCATGCTTCCAAGTGGCTCGCAAAGTATAGATGATATCATGGCATATGATGATGAGGGTGGCTGCAGGCCGAGTCTACTGCCTCCCCATCACTAAACTACAGCTTGCTATTCACATATTTGAGGCAGTGATGCTGAGAACCCAGTGCTACCAGGGAACAGGATCCCACTCATGTGGACTGCCAGAACTCATTCTCTTTGTGCTGGGAACGCATTCTCTTTGTGGCATGCGAAGGGTACACCAGCCGCTATGTATGACTACATGGCATTCTGGAATGCCTATGGAACATTCTGCTTAGGTACAGAGTTGGGGCCAAGGTCAAAGGCATAGTTTTCGATGTGGATTTGCCGTCGCTCTCAGCCATCAAGGTTCACTGTCAACGCAGCCTACGCTCAGCGCTGCTAGAGCCTGGTCTATTACTTCTACATCTGAACTCACCTCACGCTGCTCACCATCCACGCTGCTCATGGTTCACCTCATGCTGCTTAGTGCTAGCGTCATCATTGCTGCCTACCTGCATCTACTAACCACAGCAGCACCACTGCCTAGGGCGGCCATAGGCCCTACTGTTCGTCATTGCTGCCTGGGTTCTGTATCCACAGCAGCCAGCTGCCTACCTGTTTGTCAAAGCTGGCTGCTACATACTTGTTCAGCACCGCGGGCTGCTACCTAGCAGTTTGTCATACCTGCCTACTTGGTAAGTGTAAACCAGAGAATAATTTCTATTCTCTGGCAATTGAATTTAAGATTAATATTTTCAAATTTGATGTTGACAACTGCTTTAATGTACAAACATTTAGTATTTGCATGTTTCATATTACACAGCCTATAGGACCCAGGGACCAGGTTGCATAGTGCAAGCAATCTTTGATTCCTACATAATACAAACTTCTATATATACCAGTTACAGTAACTGAACAGTTTTAAGTTTGGAGTGTGATGGGCCCTCCATGCCCTGATGCTCAATCCCCTTAGTGGAATGAGGTTGATATGAGAATGCTAAAGAGCAGCTTGCAGGAGGATCACGCAAGTGGACATGTCCCTATTGTGGGCAATCCAAGATGGGAAGTTCTGCAAGAGTACAATCTCAGCTGTTGGGAATTCGAGGCAAAGGCATCAATATTTGTTGGTGCTTGATATGGTGCTCTTATGGTTGAAAGCCTTAGTGGATGTACTACCTCCAAGCAAGAAGCTGAAGAGGCCAGCTCAACCACGAAATGTGAATGCAACTCATTTGTGCAGTGTCCAATGGGCATGGGCTTTGTCTTGTCTTATCAAACTAGCATGGTAGAAAAATAGCTGAACATACTTAAGGCATTCACGTATCTCTCCAAGCCACTTTCATCTTGCAAATAGAAATATATCATTTATGTATGGCAATGCATAGTCCCTCATGATCCTTTGCTCGGCCATTATGAGGTTTTATTGCAGCATCCTTTACCCCCCCCCCCAGTGAAGAGGGTGCAAGATGTGGGGCGTAGCATATGTGAGAGGTTAGGGACTGGCTGATTTGGGATATCATAGAGTGTGCGTGCATAATCGAACCAGACCTGAGTGTCATTGAGTGGTGAGGGGGACTGTCCCTCTAGAATCTCTGCCAAAAGTCCTTAGAGTTGTTACTGAACAAGATGTTTAGTGGCTCCTCTTCGTTCCGGCGAACAAAGTCTAGTTTCTTTCTGTGTACCAGTCGACGGTACTCGCGTAGTGTCTCTAGGATATCATAAGAGTGTGCGTGCATAATCGAACGAGACTTGAGTGTGAGTGAGTGGTGAGGGGGACTGTCCCTCTAGAAATCTCCGCTAAAAGTCCTTAGGGTTGTTACTAAACAAGATGTTCAGTAGCTTCTCTTCGTTCCGACGAACAAAGTCTAGTTTCTTTCTGCGTACCAATCGACGGTACTCGCATAGCATCTCTGGTTCTCTCGAAAGACTGTTCTTCGTTTCGAATCTGAGCTTACGGCGTAGAGCCTTATACTCATCATCGTACTAGCTATTACAGGGTACGGTCCCAGGGGGTGGTGGGCGGGTAGAGCGGGTGGTGTGAGGGAAAGTGTGAAGAGCAGCCTCTTGTAGTGAGCAGATGATTAGGACATCACGGTCCTCTAATAGGGGTATGAAGTCAATGTAGGAGAGAAGTATGCATAGACGGCCATAGTAAGTAGGTGCGTGATCACGATGAAAGCGTATATCATGGTAGGTGGAGTAAGAACTCTGTGAGGTGGGAAGTGCTACGCGACGAGGAGTGGAAATGCTAAAGAAAAGATAGGTATGATCAGCCCCTGGTGGCAGAGGTGCTACGGTAAAGTCACTGATGCGAGATGTGGAGGCAAGGGATCCCATGATGTAGTCAACAACATTGGAGCCTCCCCCATGTGGAAAGCACGTGAAACCACCTGAGGCTGGTCATCTGTCAAGACCATTATAAATAATGAGATCATGCATCCTGCTGAGGTCTAACAAGGCCTACCCATAAGATGTGAACGGTCCTTGTCTGTCGGCCGAAACCCGTAGCATACCTGCCTCCTCAAGGTCAATGTCTGGCAGTAGAGTGGAATCATCCTTGAAGTCGAGGAGTGGTGCCTGACGAGCGCTTGTCCTCGCGTTGAAGTCCCCAACTAAGAGGACTTCTCCATGGCTAGAGAAGTCAACAATGGACTGATATAGAGCAGCAAATGGAGATGTCTCATCCTCGCCTCGGATATCTTTGGCAAAATGAGAGGTCTCAGGGGGGAAGTAGCACACTGTAATAAATAGATCCTGGCTGTCCATGTGCCGAACCCGGATCCAAAGAAACTTGGAATGTGCATCTCTCTGCTCTACTGAGATGGCCCTCAAAAGTGTGGATCTGTAAAGGATTGTGACTCCTCCTGACCCTCGAATCCCTCTTGTATCCCTCGTCTCATCTCTATAGGCCGACTCCCATGTATACCCGTTGACTACTGGTAGTGGACGCTCTGGACTTTGATGTGTCTCTATATAAAAGACTATGCCATGACCTATATAGGATTCCGAGAAGTTCCTTGGTTTTGACCATAAGGTACCATTACAGTTCCAGATGGTGCTGGATAGGGTCTCGGATATCTGAGTCTCATAGACCCCGCTTCCCTATGTGGGAGGGGAGGTGGGTGCCCGACGGGGGCGTGTAAGGAGTCGTTCATCTTGTACTACTGTCCACTTTCCCTCCTTGCGGGCCCGATCCTGCTGCTGCAATAGGAAGCGCCTCTCCTCATCAACCTGTACTGGAGTGAGGTCCTCATCCATGGAGATCGCTGGCTAGTCTCGTAAGGTTGACCTACAACGTAAAGCCGAAAGTCATGCCTGGACGTCGTGAAACCATATGATCAAGGGTTGCTCTTGGTTGGGGTCCCTCCCGACCCGCCATGCTCTCTCAATCTCGTGCTCAATCGCCCCCAGAGTAGTGGCTACGAAGACCGTTGCATCTACCATCAGTGTAGCCTCAGTGCGTGGGATCCCACGCTCTTTGATGTTAAGAGCCTTATTGGCTCTTTGTTACTGCTCCAAGAGGGTAGTCGAAACGGTTACCCTTGCATGTTTCGTTTGGCTACGTCGACCCATCTGGACGTCTCCTCCATGGCAGATTGCATGCTCGCAATCTGTGCCTCCACTACTAGGGTGCTCCTTGGGACTGTGCGTATAGCAGTGACATCTTGTCAGAGTTGTGAGATCTCCTGCTTGAGTCCCCGAATAAGGTCAGCCTGGTCTCAGATAGCCTGGGCCTACTCCTGTATGAGGCATGCTTGCCCCTGGGTGAAGCGTTTTTGTACTCCATCTCACGCTTCTAGATAGTATGTACCTCCATTAGTAGGTTCTTCCAAGCCTCTAATGGGTCAGCTCGTCTGTGCCCTAGTGGGAATTGAAAAGATTGTGGCATGAAAGTGTGATGAGGATGAGATTGGAGGCTGGGTGATGACTTGGTGAGATGAGTGCTGTATGGAGATGACAGTGGCATGGATGAGGAGATTCCAACAGGGCGTGGGAACGTGGGCTGACTGAGAGGTAGACGGGAGAGAAAGGTTGAGGCGTAGTGCAGAAGAGTGTATGAACCCTCCAAAGTAGGTGTCATGATCGGTGAGAAAACCGTAGCGGCAGGCGAAGGGAGAGATGGAAGAGATGATGTCAATGTCAACCCCTCTATCCCAGGGTAGGATGGAGCAAACTATGTCATGGGTATGGGTATATCACTGCCAGTAGTAGCTGTAGTTGCGGATGTAGAGGCTGTGGATGGAACTGGAGCTGAACTGAAACGGAGGCTGACGCTGAAGCTGAAACTGAGGTTGGCACTGAAGCTGAGGCTGAGGATGAGAATGTAGCTGAGATGGGTTGAAACTGAAGCTGAAGCTGAGGCTAAGGCTGAGGTGGACCCCAGCTTCGTTTTGCAGTCAACTCTGAGTCCACTTCGGTTGTAGCGTGTGTTCACATCCTCGAGTTTCAATTGTGTTTGTTTCTTGGTTTTGACGTCGTCTTTCTTGGTGGCTTTATCCGTATCCTTGCCACCTTTCCCCATTCTTTTTTGCTGATCCTGTGTTCGGTGTAGGTGTTAGTGCAGGAGCGGGAGCGGGAGCCTCCCCCCCCCCCCCCCCCCCCCCCTGGTGAGAGGCACACCCAGTCCGGGGCTGAAAAAGAAGGGGAATTGAGAGGCTATGAGAGAGCGGGGAGCTTGATAGACGGGGCTGCAGGTCGAGGCGGAGGGAGCAGGTTAGAGTAGAGCTGCAGCATTTTGGGGGGGGGGGGGGCTGGAGCGGAATGGCGAAGTGGTAGGGCGAGGAGGTAGCGCAGGGAGGGGGGCTGTGGACTGAGGCCGTAGGCTGGAGTGAGCAGGAGGAAGTCGAGGATAGGAGGGCTGCGGGTGGAAGGTGCAGCAAGGCGGAGGGGCGGGGATGCAGGAGGGTGCGCAGCGGGTGGAGAAGCGGTCAAGGAGGTTCGAGGTGTAGTAGTGAGCAGAGGGGGGCAACCGAGGTGCACGCAGAGGGGCAGCGTGCAGCGAACAGGGAGCAGTGCGGTCAGAGACTGGAGCAGGGCGGGCAGAGAGCGGAGCAGGGCGGAGCAGCAAGGCTAGGCAGAGAGAAAGAGAGAGAGAGAGATCAGCAGCAGCAGCAGCAAGGAGAAGGAGAAGGAGAGGAGGAATACTGGAGAAGCAATGGAGGGAGGATGAAGCAAGGAGGGAGAGTGGAGTAGATGGAGGGCTGGAGCAGCAAAGTGGGGCAGCGGGAAGGAGGAATAGTGGAGAAGCAATGGAGGGAGGATGAAGCAAGGAGGGAGAGTGGAGTAGATGGAGGGCTAAAGCAAGGAGGGAGGGTGGAGTAGATGGAGGGCTGAAGCAAGGAGGGGGGGGGAGAGAGAGAGAGAGAGAGAGAGAGAGAGAGAGAGAGTTGTATTAACGTTTGTAGAAGGCCTCACCGGCCCATGAGACAAGATACATATCCAAAAAAAGGAAACTATTACATCTCCGAGGAGAGAGGGAGAGCACAAGGCATCTCCTAAGGAGTGCATAAAGCAGCTCACAGTTGTTATAGAGCATACGTATAATCTAGTACCATCATAGTGTGACCTTCAGTACATCAGTTTAAGAATGAGAGTCTGTGGGCTTGGATTTCAATTTTCTAATCAATGCTTGTCCTTCATGGTAGACTGCCCATTTTTTGGGTTCTTCCACTTTAGTGAGTTCAATGGATCTTTGTTTGGGCTGAGTCAGAGTGAGTTCCTCAGATATCGATATCTTTGTGCCCTTCAACTTATGTGTTTGTTGGAGAATCTTGATCTTTGCTGCCTTTTCATTGAGTGAGACTTGTATCAGTGTCCCCTTTTTTGGCTGGATATTTTAGATAACATATAGATCCCATTCCACTTGTGGTATCTTCTCCTTGAGGTAGTTGAATTTGTCATCCGTGTATGTCCCTGTGACTGGGCAGCCCTCTGGTAATACCCTCACGTGTAGGATCAGCTTGTTGGTTTCTATGGTTTCTTGCTCTTTCACTTCCCTATAAAGATCAGTTTTGTTTACTTTACTGTTGACTTCTACTGCCATCTCTTGTTTCATAGAGTTCACCTGAGTGTTGACCATTTCTTGCACTTTAGAAACCAGCTGTGGTGTTGGTGGGGATACGTTACAATTGTGCTGCACCTCCTTGATCTTTCAACTGCCCTCCATATCGTGGAATTTCCTTTCAAGAGCTGCAAGCCAAAGCTTGAGTTCTCGAACTTCAAGCTCTAAGTAGTAGACACATTCTTTGGATCAAGGGGCCTCATTTTTTGATAGGTCGTTGCATATGGGCTAGGAGTCAGGGCAAAACTTGCAACATACAAATACAGGGCTTTGTAGGTGTAAAGGCCTTGATCTTGGGCATCTTGCATCCTGTACAACTCCTCTTGCTGTAGTTAACCCCCGGTGATGGGCTGGGGGCTGGTTCAGCCCAGCTCGGAGTGGGGGTTCAAAGGTGGAAATCTGCTGCGAACTGAGGACCTCAACCCTGTTGCTGCTAACTGAAGACCTGAAAAACGAGAGAGAGAGAGAGAGAGAGAGAGAGAGAGAGAGAGGTTTTACAAGATGCAACTTAACATGCAGTTTGTACTTTTACTTTGTTTGGTGCCGATTGTACCCCCCAACATCTTGAATTATCTGCTCTCAAGTAGACCTGTTGGTAATGCAGTTTGTACTTTTACTCCGTTTGGTACCAATTGTACCCTTCAACATCTTGAATTATCTGCTCTCAATTACACCTGTTGGTGTTGGGAAGTACATGCTCGGATCTTGGATTGGCATGATGGTATGTTTTACTTTTCAACAAAACACCCTGTTTTTTGTTACATCTTCATGTATACTTATTTTTAAGAGAAAGATAGTAATTTAATGGGAAAACAGGAACTGTTAGTTTGATGATATGGAACTGCACTTACCAACAAGTGATGTGCTAAGGTAAGAAAATATATATTGTCTATATGTCTATATATTTATCCATGTCACATGATGGAAGCCTTAGTGTGTGGTTCATGCTTTTGACTAAGGTCGTAGACTATGCAAGACCACATGTACATGCACGTGTGTGCACGCACACACAGTTACTTTTGCTATGTGTAAAATCTCTCTTGTATCAAACAATGACAAAATATTTGATTGTTTTTCACTTTGACTATCGGAATAAACTACAACCTGGGTGACATCCTTTGTATTTGAGTTGCATGTGTGGTTGTAAGGGGTAAGGATTTGCATATGCAAATAGAGGTTGAATTTTACTTGATGTACATTTGATTCTTCATCCTCTTGCTTGTAACATTGCTTAGCATGCATGTCATCTGCATGGGTTGAGAAATTGCTATAAGCATGCTGCACACCCCTCGCCTTTATCATGACATAGATGTACAACTTTGCTGCACCTTTATAGGCAAAGTGGTAGCTTAGACTAAGTTCTTGAAAGAGATGACAAATGAGGACCACGAGAGGAGGGTCAGGCTAAGCGGGTAGGTCACTGCAAAGTATTACGAAGGACATAAAGACAGCTGATTGTCTGGAATAGTATTAGATCCCACAGACAGCATCACCACTTTTGAGTAAGAAATCTGTCAATCTGTCAAACAATGTTAAATCTTACACGATCACTATAATCAAGCCTATAGGGTTTCACCTCCTGGCTATGCTTGGAATCAAGATTTCGGAGGAATTCAATCCACTAGATAGCTAGAACTTGGACCTCATGTCACATGCCCATTGCATGATGCTACATTCCTGACAAACTGGTCTACACGTTCGGGAACTACCTCTCCAAAGATGTATGAACAATGAGCCCTTGTCTTGTATTTATAAGAGTAACTTTAAAATTGTGAGCATCCACCTCTAGATTGTTTAGTTGATTTTATTAAAAAAGGACTCCTTTTCTTGTATTAGTGTGTTATCTCAACCTCAAACTTGGGTTATTCCAAACCCTTGATTAAGGTACATCAAAACGCTTGGCCTCTACTAATATTGGGCTAGCCTAATGTCAACCTTGATTGCTACCCACCTTGGGTTAGTCGATCTACAAACCCTAGATTCCTCTGAATTCTAGATTAGATTGGTGTTGATCCTAGATCAAACCATATTATCTAGGCCACAGTTAGTTCCTTTTGAATGTATTATAAATCATTCCCTAAAACAGATTTATGTTCTCATAAATCATGGTAGGAAATAAAGACAAGAGATTTATTCCTTTCATTACCCATTTTTGCTTCCTTGCCATCCGTGATGTGATAATGACATTGCTAGATCCTCAAGCTTGCACACCTTAGAGAAGGCTTCCTATACCTTGCAGCCACTTGCTTGAGCTTCAGTTTGGAGAACTCTCACTACAATTCTTTCCTTCTCTTATAGATTTTTTGCCTCTCCTTGGTTGATGTTAGCCAATGTGCGACGAGATTAGGTAGACCTTCTAACGATCTCTCCCTGTTTTATGGAAGCTGTTAGTTGAAACATCCAGGGATGGAATGGGATCCTCACCTGCTGCAAGAAGTAGGTTATCATGGATGAGCACTACCTCTCGGTCACGCATGGATCGATTGTCATCCTCATCCTCCAAGAGCATAAGCTCATCAACAAATATTGTGCTGGGACATGTAAACTCTTACCGGGGCACACCTTTTGGTTTGGTGCCCTTGGATCACAAGGTGGGGTATGTGTCTCAGTTTCATCCTCCTTGCTTCCTATTGTTATGTCACATGGGTCTTGATTCCAGCAAGGGCTTACTGGATCATACTCCTCTTGAAGAGCTCTTAGATTGGGATTGGGGTGCATAACCTCTATGCACCGAATTTGAGAAGAGATCAAGTTGCCTTTTGGAAGGAGGTCGCTACTTGGCTGCCAATGGCTGACTCCTGCATTGAAGGGGGATTTCAACAGCCCGGCAGCAAATGGAACGCAATATCTTTGCCTCAAAGAGAGGATTATATTCTCAAGTGAAACGTAGTGACAATCGGTTTGAGGATGAGTTCTTGCTCAGCAAGGCTAGTCTTTAATAGTCCTGGTCAAACAAGGCAACTCAATGCAGAGAGGCCCAGAGGATCTGGCTGGACACTGCATACTTGCTCGGTAGGATGACAAGAGGCATCCTTTGCATCATTTGGGGATCTATGGCTCAGCTCACACAGTCCAGCCCACAAATCTTCTATGAGGGAGCAGATTCAAACAGTTCTTTTCTCTTAGCTATGGGGACCCCTCAGCTTATTAGTGTAGATGCAATGCCGCCCTCCTTAAACATCAGGGCCTCCCTATAGACTCCACTTGAGAGGTCATTGCCAGTTTCATAGCATGGCAGATTCGGAGAGCCAGATGCAAAGAGGCCCAGAATGGGACCCTAACCTTTGCCTTCTGCAAGATATCATACATACCGTCATGGCCACTTGGAGCAGAGTCCAGGATTCCTCACGTGCAACAGTGGCCAGGAGAGCAGCCTCATGGAACCACAGTTTATGCTTCATACTCATAGCAACAAGGGCACTGCTCCACTCTTGGGATTGCTTACACCAGCCTCACTTCATGTCTACGTGATGTATTTGAAGGTTTTCACAGAATTTTATTTTGTTTTCATATATTTGGTCCTACTTACTAGAAGTTTGTTTCTTGCAAAAACATAACAAGGAAAAATTAAAAATAAAAGTAGAAATAAAAATTGAAAGAAATTTCAGCTCCCTATATGTAGACATCCCGTATCCTTGTACAACATTGATGCCTTTTTTGGGGGTATAGATAAAACATTGATCTTGACATATCACGAATGGGAATCTCGTTCGTAATATCCTTGTACAACATTGATGCCTTTTTTGCACGTGTCTTTTTTTGGGGGGGTATCCTTGTACTCCCTTGCTCATTCATGGTTTTGAGAAGTTTGAAATTTACTTCATCTTGGATGGTTGCATTTTATATTTTAACAGCACTAATATTTATATATAGCTAGTTAGATAGAGTTTTTTGTGTGGATATCTCTAGGGTGTTCAAACATGTAATTGTAAACACAAGGGCTTTAGATATAGGTTAATGTGGGACCTCCATGTGGCTTAATCTCCCCCCCCCCAAAAAAAATGAGGGTTATATTATCATATCAAAAGGTTATATACATATTACAATTGTGCGTTGGGGCTTAATCTCATATGCTATTGTAATTGAATGTGAGAATGAAGCCCCAAAGGGTTGAGCTAGTAAGCTCACCTTTTGATCATAGGTTACGTGCTTGGAACCACATACCCCTTGAGATAGCTAGTCCGCTTGATGTACTACATGCCCCTTCCACCAGTTCACTTGAAACGAACCAGTGCTAAACTAAATGCAAATCACAAGCGATGGCACTCTGATTATCCACCTAGCCAACCTTTGTGCTAGCAAGCTCAAAGTCATTAATCTTTACGTGTGTTTCACCTGCATGCTATACACAAAGCCCACAAATCCCTAGATGGTTCTACATGCCACATGTCACATTCCTAGGGCCATTCTTTAGTGCACCATTTACCCCTCTCTTGGAGTACCCTTTAATTGCATTTGCCCCTTGGCAATTACACATTTTGGTGCACCTAGACGCCTAACCTTTAGAACTATCTAGTAAGTGCCAATTCGCCCTCACCAAGGACCTTGACATTGATTCCTTTAACCATATACTAGATGTTCAATGAACTATAATCCGAAAATTGGTCCCCTAAAGGAAAATGTCCACCGACCCTTCCGAGGTCATGTTATCTCAACTTGAGCATAGCATTCCTTCCCTCTTCAGGCATTAGCGTCCTCGATGATAAAATTTGGGAATGCTCTCCGCATTTGATACACGGATTCCAAAGTAGTTAGATAAAGGTAAACCATGCCATGCAACCAACACCGTGGGTATCTTCGGATTGCATACTTGCATTGTTCCTCGGTCCAAGATTCTTGTTGGTTTGTGCCTTGCATTATTCTCTATCTCTTGAAACAAAACAACGCCCTCGATTAGTGAGTCCCTTGCGTGTAAAAACTTCTTTAAACAAGAAACATGAAACATGAAACACTTAGCACACTCTCCTGTAGTCAAAGACTTAAAGTGTGAAGGAATTTTGAGAAAAACTTTATCTCCTTCCTTAAATTCTCTAACGGATCTGTTTTCGGCACTGAGATATTCCAACTGTAGTTGGATTTGCTGGTCTATAATCATAGTTCAGCTCAAACGGACTGGTCCCTGTAGAGGAATGTTTTCTATCATTGTAGGCAAATTCTAACAGTGGCAACCACTTGTCCCACATATGTTGTCTCAATTAAACATATGCTCTAAGCATATCCTCAAAGTCTGGTTGACTATTTCCGTCTGACCATCCGTTTTTGGATGATTCCCACTACTCATTCCCAACTCAGTACTTAGTGTTTCAAACACTGCAGCCCATAAATGACTGGTAAATTTAACATCCCTGTCTGACACTATGGATCTGGGTAATCCATGCAGACGAAATATATGTTTAATAAATAAATCCGCCACTTGCGGGGCACTAACAGACTCTCTAGTCGGAATGAAGTGAGCCATCTTGGTAAGACGATCAACCACTGCAAGGATAGAATCATATCCACTTTGTGTCGTAGGTAGACCTACTATAAAGTCCATGGAAATGCTCTCCCATCTATCTAGCGGTATTTCCAAGGGTTGTAAAAGTCCTGGTGGCTTTACCTGTTCTGCCACATATTCATGAATATGTTTTTTTATTTTTTGCCAAAAGAAATCTTGTACCATGAGATCATACATCTTCTCGACTCCTGGATGTCCCACACATGGGGCTATCATGGCACTGTTAAATGACTCTCTGCTTGAGATCATTTTGATTAGGTACTACTACCTTGCCATTTCTTTTCAGCATACCATCCCTTATGGTATATCTTGCATAAGTTTGACTGTTCCTGGAAGCCAGGTCACCCTTTTTCTCGGGTTTAAGCACATGAGCCTTAGGCCAAAGGCTCTGGACGACGAACTCGTCCACCTTTTGAGTGTCTCTAATCTCGGCCATTAGAGCACTCTCTTATACCATGAAACTCATATTATGCATAATGGGTGACAACGTCTCAGCAACTTTATTATCCTTCTCTCTTCGGTTCCGAATCGTTAAGCTAAACTCTTGCATGAGTTCTGCCTACCTAGCTTGGTGGCCACTCAAGTGAGGTTGTTTACAGAAATGTTTCAAAGTATCATGATCAACATAACATAAAAGTCTGATTCATACAAATAATGTCTCCATGTTTTCAAAGCATGGACAATAGCATACAACTCTAATTCGTGAGTTGGCCAATTTCGTTGAGAGGGAAAAAGCTTCTTGCTTTCAAAGGCTATTAGCCTTCCATCTTGGAGGAGAACTGCTTCCACCGTGATGCCACTCGCATCGGTTTCTATGAAAAACGGTTTCTGGGGATCAACTACTTTTAACACCGGTCCCAAGACCACAGCTTGTTTTATGGTGTTACAACTTTATTATTGATTCTGTCCCCATATAAAAGGTACATTATTTGAGGTCAGATCAATCGATGGCTATCCTATCTCGGAATATCCTTTGATATGCCTTCGATAAAATTGGACAAATCCCAAGAATGATCGCAAAGCGGCCAAACTCTGAGGGATAGGCCAAGTCAGTCTCAGCCACTTTCTTTGGATCCATTTCCACCCCCTTAGGAGTAATAATGAATCCTAAATATTCAATTCTTACCATGCATAGCACAATTTTCTTTTTATTTACATATAGACTGGCTTTCCTCAAAGTAGTGAATACTATTCTTAAGTGTTCGTGATGCTTAACAATACTTTTGCTGAAAACAAGAATGTCGTCAATAAAATGTACTATAAACTTCTCGATATATGAGCGTAGTAAATCATTCATAAGCATGACGAATGTAGCTGGGGCATTGGTAAGACCAAACGGCATTACCAAAAACTCAGTGTGTCCAAACCTGCTTCTAAAAGTAGTCTTATGCACATCCCCATCTCTAATGCGGATCTAATGGTAGCCACACTCAAGATCTATCTTTCTGAAAATTATGGCCCCATGTAATGCATCTAGCAAATCATCAATTCGAGCCATCAGATACTTGTGCTTAACAGTGATATTATTTAGTGCTCTGTCATCTATACAAAGGCGGAAAGTTTCGTCTTTCTTTTTCTTCAATATCAGTGGCGAAGCAAAAGGAGAGAAACTGGGTTAAATCTGCCCTAACTTGAGGTATTCTTCCAGTTGTCTTTGCACCTCCGCTTCTTCAGTAAAACTTAATCTATAGGGAGATCTATTTACAGGTTCCGCCCCCCAGGATCAGTTCAATCTTGTGCTGAACATTCCGCTCTGGAGGCAACTCATCCCTAAAACAGTCAGAGAATTCCTCTGCTATTTGATCAGCCAACTTGGCCATCTCCCCATCTTGGGTAACATTAGGGTTAGCCAATGGACCATCAATCGGCTCTACTGACACTATACAAAGAAACAAAAACTCCTCTTGAGTTTTTCGAACATCTATTATAGAAACCAACGGTCCCTAAGGTATATTTTTTTCACCTCGTAAGACATACAGTACATCATTCATCTTTAACTGAGAAAGGTGCTTTTTTCAATCAATGACTCGATTCTTCCTAGAATGCCAAGCCTTATCCAGGGCTATATCTGCGTGAGCAAGCTTTGTCATTTTGAAATCAAGCTTCTCCACATAATTTTGAATTCAAAGTTCCAACTGGGTAACCCTTTGGTCCTATACTTCAGTTGCACTTCCATTGGCCATCCTAACTATATATGCATAGTCAGATGGGCTAGTCTTTAATTTGAGCCTCTTTACAAGCTTGGAGTTAATCACATTGTGCGTTGACGTTGAGTCAAACAACACAATGACGTCATGATTGGCTACTTGCCCCTTTATCTTAATTAACTCCGTAGCGTTGAGGGCTGTATACCCCGTTGCTGCGGGCTTTGACAAGATATTATCAGGTGCACTGTTTGCTAGCTTAGCAACAGACACACATAACAAAAGAGGTACTGACCTCTGAGAAGATCCCGCTAGCTGAATCGGCATCTGTTCTGCTCTAGGACTTTCCTCCATCTCCATGTCGCATTTTGAGATCACCATCTCAGCCATCCGACGATCCTTGTTTCGTGGACAATCTTTTCATCGATAAGGCTGAAGGCATCCAAAACACAAACCTTCTCTCCTCGCTTTCTCTTTTTGCTTTGGGGTCAAAGAAGATTTTGACCAAGCTCGGGCTGCCATTGGTGTTACTTTTCTTTTCACTCCAATGGTGGTACTTGGTTTAGAAGGAGTCTCAACTGGCTTCACCTGCTTGGCTTGGCCACTAGGCTATGAGGCACTTCCTTTACTAACCCACTTCTTAAACCTAGTTTTCTTCGGGTACTCATACCGAGTCCCAACCTGCATAAACCCACTTGGTCTGTTTTCTTTGGCATCCTCATAGTTCAAGGCTATGGCAATTGCTTCATCTAGCGTGTTCGCGTACTTAGCCCGAACTTCCATCTTGATCCGATCGTTCAGTCTGAAGATAAAATCTTTAACATGTACCGACTGAGGTAGAGGTTCATAAACTTTCATTACTCTTTCTCTAAACTTATCAGTGTATTCAGCCACTGATAAATTTCTTTGATGAAGGTTTCTATACTGATCCCAAGCTCGGGATGCTTCGTCAGGAAGCAAGAAGTGTTTTCTAAATTCTTGCTTGAACCTCTCTCAAGTAGTAGATGCCACTCCATCCTTCTGTTGTTTTATCCACCATCTATCCGCTACCTCATTAAACTTATGGGTGGCCTCGCAGATTTTCTCCATATCATTCCTGATTTCACAAATGGTGAAAGCCTCATCCCATTTGTTTACAGGTCTCTATGATATTGGAACTACGGTCAAACATCCGACCAGAATACTTTTCAGGCCTATAATTGGCAATATTAGGTACCTTATCCCTCCTAGGCTCGACCATATGAACAATGGTTTCAGGCTCCATTGGAGCTTAACCTTTCTCCTCATGAGATGGTCTAGTAGACATAAGGTTAACCATTTTTCTAAGCTCAGATTGCCCTACATTTGGTTACAGTTGTTGAGCCAGAATCCGTTGCAAGGCATCCTCCAATAATGCAATTCTACCAGACAGTGTATGGCGTGCTAGGTGCGACACCTACGGGGTCGGCCGGACTCTCGATTCTACGGGATCCACTGTAGAAGCGTCTTCTTCAACTTCCATCTAGGTCGATTGGTGTTTTTTTTTTTTTTTTTTAAAACAATGTTTTCAGCTAAAATTACAATATGTATAAGTTAAAACACAATACTACTACACATGCATACCTCTAAATACTCACAACCAAAACAAATACCTTTTCCCTATACTAGGAAAATATCTGCAATCTTAGTAACAAAAAAAAAAAACTACTACTGCAATCCCAAATAACTGCAACTAAAATTCATGCGACTATCCACTCTTCCAACTGCAAAGCCGCAATTCCACAATAACATGAAATCCAAACAAATTTAACAGCATAACCAAATTGAAATCAGAAAGGTATAAGTGCCCCCTGGTCACTCCAGCGCCGTTTTTTATCTTTAGACCCTTGAGCTCCCCACAACTCGGCATGTTGTGAATTTGCTCTCTCTCTTTTCAATCTCACGTTGCAGGTTTTTGCAAACGTAGTGAACCGCAATCGAAAGCTGACGTGGTGGCGCAATTTCCCATACCTTTTATAACTTGTTATTACAAAGACTACATCGGGCAACAACGACTAGGGAAAAGTTTCCTTTGACCTCAACTATGAAACCCTCGTGGTCAATTTGCTACTGAACAAATGATCGTTGCGATTGATTGATACCAAATGAAACGATCACCAACAAAATCATCTCCTACCGATAATCCAATGCTATGGTAGTCTTCACAAACATTAACTCTTGCTCCCACGCTAGACTTGCTTGGCATGTTCCAGAGTCGCCGTGAGATCTTCAGCTCATTTGCAGATTCGTGATCTTCCATCACGATTGCACAGTTGTCATTGTTAGTGTGGCTGGTAGCTAAACTAGAAGTCTTCATCGACATCTCTAACAGGCAATGGATACGCTGCGTGAAGACTTCGCCCTGCAAACTTTCGTGGAGACACCTTGTTTAGTGCGACTCCTCTAATAGGGACTATCAAATGTACGCTCAACAACATACGTTTCATTTACCCCTCTCTTGGAGTACCCTTTAATTCCCTGTCTTGGAGTACCCTTTAATTCCGTTTCCCCCTTGGCAATTACACATTTTGGTGCACCTAGATGCTTGACCTTTAGAACCATTTTGTCAGTGCCAATTCGCCCTCACCAAGGACCTTGACAATGATTCCTTTAACCATATACTTGAAGTACAATGAAATATAATCCGAAAGTTGGTCCCCTAAAGGAAAATGTCCACTGATCCTTCTGAGGTCATGTTATCTCAACTTGAGCATAGCATCACTACTCCCGACCAACATGTCTATACTCTTGGAAACTACCTCTCCCAAGATGTCTTGAACAACATGCCCCTTGAGGTAGCTAGTCTGCTTGATGTTACATGAACCTTCCATCAGTTTACTACTCCCAACTGACAAGTCTACACATTGGGAAACTCTCTCTCCCAAGAGCCCTCTGCTTGTATTTATAAGTCTAGTTATTGCTTCCAATTCTAACTATGACATCTGCGTTTCTGTAAGAGGATTTCTTTTTGCATATCAGCCTTGCTTTTATAAAGATCGTTTTTTGTTTCTTTAAGGTCAGCCTTGCTTTTTTAAGATTGTTTTAAGAGGTTGGCTGTTTGTATAGGGGCAACGTTTTAAGGTGTGTGCGTAGTCATCTTTATTGGTTTATGTTGGGGATATCATAGCCAAAGAGTGTGTGTGAGATGTGGTGTTGGTGTGTAGTACTAGGAGTTCTAGTACTAATTCATTTGTGTGAGTCATGTGTGAGTGCCACATGTCACTTTGGGAGTTATCCCATATACACTTGGTACATGTATGTGTGTGCTCAGCCTATATAAGGCTTGTACTTCACTTATCATGTCATACTTCCTTCATGTCTTCATTTGAGCATCATTTCCTCACACCCTAACCTTCTCTCTCTCTCTCTCTCTCTCTCTCTCTCTCTCTCTCTCTCTCCCCCATCACTTCCGGTTACCTCCCTTGCCTCAATCCCAACCCTTTCCTACCCACCTCCTCTACTCAATCCTCCTCCTCTCCCTCCTTCAGTTTCACCTCCTCCTCTTGCTCCCGTTCATTCCTCCCTAGCCCTTTCCCTTGCTTATTCCTCCCCTCTCCTAGTCCCTACCCATCCTCTTCCTTCCTCTTCCTCCCCTCCCCTAGTCCCTACCCATCCTCTTCCTTCCTCTTCCTCCCCTCCCCTAGTCCCTACCCATCCTCTTCCTTCCTCTTCCTTCCCTTCCCTATTCCCTACCCAGCCTCCTCCCTCCTCTTCTTCCCCTCCCCTAGTCCCTACCCAGCTTCTTCCCACCTCTCCCCACCGAGCCTCCCTTTCAGCCCCTTCCTCCCCTAGTGTAGGCTCTTCTTCGGTCCCTGACTCCCTACTTCCTTCTACTGGATCTCTCTCTTCAGGACCTCCATTTTCTGCACCTCTCCTTTACTCACCTTCTTACCCTCTTACCCCCTCATCCTTGTACCCCCTCTCCCCTTCACCCTCCACAGCGGAAGCAGTCCTGGCAGATAATCTGCGATTGAGAGATTTAGATATGCAGTGCATGGAGACTTGCAGACTTCAGGGCGCTGCGATTCAGTCTCTCACAGCACAGATACACACACTGACTGATCAGCTATCGACAGTTGAGAGTCATAGATCTGATCAGGACTCCCATATTTGCCAGCTTCATACCAGAGATATTGATCGGGACATCCAGTTACGGACACATGCTGAGCGCATAGTGCAGCTGGAGGCACGCATTCAGGAGCATGTTGTGGCATGCGATGATCGCCTCCAGCAGCTGCATGTAGCTCCTCCAGCTAGTGCAGCAGTTGAGGAGAGGTTGGCCACACTGCAGACAGAGGTACAGAAGACCTCAGAGTGGGTGGACGTTGTGCGTAGAGCCCCACAGGCCCAGCAGACCACAGTCTCTGAGACTATTGCCGAGAGTCAGCGGCGAGCTCAGAAGGCCCTCAACATCCGCATCCGCGGAGTTGAGCGATCAGATACGAGATCAGCCATGGATCAGGCGACAGATTTCATATCTGGGACACTCGGAGTTCAGGATCATGGCATAGTAGCTGCATATCGAGTGGGCCGGGATCCAGCACGGCACCAGCCACTTATCATCAGATTCAGAGATGCTGAGGCCCGTCTCGCAGTATTACGAAGGAGATCCAGATTGAGGGACCATCCACAGATTCACATGGATGAGGACCTTACAGCTCTTCAGTGGGAGGAGCATAGACGTCTCATTGCACAGAGGGATGTTGCCCGTCGTGAGGGCAAGTGGGCCGTGATCAGAGAGGGCAGACTTTTGATAGGAGCTATGCGATCTAGACCGGCTGGAGCCCACAGTTGACGACACGAGGCCTATGGGACACGTAGTCTGCCAGATAGCTTGAGTTTCGCAGTTTGGAACTGTAATGGTTCCCTCACAGCTCAGCCGGGCAACTTACGAGAGGCCTTTTTTGATCAGGACATCGTCTTCTTTACAGAGACCCATGAGAGCCCAGAGAGAGGCTTGCGGCAGGTGACAGGGTATGCCTGGGAGTCTGTCTTTCGACAGCAGACTAGACGATCAGGAGGAGTCAGAGGATCTGGCGGTGTGGCAGTTCTTTATAGAGAGCATCTCAGATCGATACTCACAGTCATGAGGAGAGACCATCGGGCCAGATATCTTTAGGTACGGATCAGGAGACCCCCCCTGAGAGACTTGTTTATTGCAGTATGCTACTTTCCCCCGAGACAGTCTCGTTATGCCTCAGATGGACCAGGACAGTCACCTTTTGAGGATTTGTCAGCCGATGTATTGGAGTACTCACGCCGCGGAGAGGTCATCCTTTTAGGAGACTTCAACGCGAGGACATCAGACAGACAGGCAGAGATTTTGGACTTTGCTGAGGATCCAGTCTTAGTTCCAGCTGCCCCAGATGAGAGTTTTCCACGCTTATCTTCAGATAGAGGGGTAGAGGTGACAGATCAGGGACATCGCCTATTGGAGCTTCTCTCATCGCACGGCATGGTCATTTATAATGGACTTCGACAGTGGCCGCATTCATCCACAGCCACATGTTTTCCCTTCGCGGGTGGTGGTACGAGCGTCATTGATTACGTCTTGGGTCCCCCGACTTTAATCCCTTTTGTACATAACCTCACAGTCGATCCTTTTATGCCTTCAGCCGATCATGCACGTCTGCACTTTATTCTTACCCAGATTCCTCATGCCCCCCCTTCTAGACATCATGAGCGTCAGCAATACTATGAGGTTCATTTTGACCACTAGTTTGATGATATTTATAGCCAGCACCTGAGTGGTCTTCTCTGTCCGCACCTTCTCGATGCCCTACCCTCCACACAGGATCGGTGGGACCTTGTACATACCTCCATCATCTCGGCAGCCCACAAGTCCTTCCCCGTCACTTGCCACACATCCAGTCCTCCACCAGTCGGTCTTGTGCCTTGTAATGGTTGGTATGATGAGGAGTGTAAAGAACTCCGCAGGAAGCTTCGCCATGAGACACAGGATAAGTCTTCCCTCCTCATTGAGACCAAGAAGAGTTACAAGCGTTTGGTGCGACGCAAAAAGTGCCAATTTCTAGCCCGGAATGAGGAGGAGCTGAGAAGTTTACTTTTCAGCTGTGATTCCAAGGAATTCTGGAAGAAATTCCTTCGCTTGAAATCTCAAACTCCTCTTACAGACCCGCAGGTTTGGCTTGCCTATACTTCCACTTTATATGATATTCCAGACCAGCCACAGATCGACTTATCCCATGTGCCTAGACCCACCTCCTCTGCCTTATTCTCATCCAATAGTGTCCGAGCAGCAGCTCATCGTTTGAAGACTGGGAGAGCTAAGGACCATGATGGATTGCAAGCGGAGTATGTAATCCATGGGATTGATGCCTTAGCTACAGTCCTCTCCCGTCTTTTTAACGAGTCCATTTGTACAGGTCTTCCACCTAGTTGGCTAGAAAATACTATAGTACCCATACACAAGTCGGGGGATCCTTTGGAGGCGTCGAACTACAGGACCATTATGATTGGCCATGTCATGGCCAAGATTTATGCGACCATTCTAGAAGGACATATAAATGACCATGCCGAGGCGACAGGCATGAGAGCTAGAGGGCAGGCAGGATTTCGTGCAGAGCACTCGACTCTAGATCATATCTTCACACTCAGGGCTTTGATTGAGGAGGCGAAGTCACGTAAGCAACGGCTCTATTGTTGCTTCGTGGACTTCAGAAAGGCATTTGACATTGTGCCGCGTTTCAGACTCTTCCAGCGACTTCGTGACTTGGGATTCAATGGGGAGATTCAATGGGCGATCATGGCCTTGTATGAGAGAGTCACAGGTAGAGTCAGGACACGGGCGGGGCTGTCGGCGGAAGTACGCAGTACGATAGGGGTGAAGCAGGGGTGTCCTTTGTCTCCGACACTCTTTGGTCTCTATATCGATGAGTTAGAGATGTACATACAGACGATGGGTGGTACAGGTTCTTTACTGGCAGGATCCACGATACCGATTCTCCTCTATGCAGATGACGTGGTTCTTATTTCTTCCTCCCAGCAGGGTTTACAGGCACATCTCCATGCACTCCACAGCTTTTGTCAGGACAGAGGGTTGTCTGTAAACCTTGGGAAGACCAAAGTCATGGTCTTCAACACGTCATACCAGGTTTATAGGAGAGGCGAGTTCTCTTTCACATTTGATGGGCAGGAGGTGGAGCTAGTCAGGGAGTATACATATTTGGGTGCCACATTTAGAGGTCCAGTCTTCACCATGACGCATGCAGCACGAGATAGGATCAGTAGAGGGTATGCCGCCTTGGCTCTTCTCGAGAGGCAGTGTGCACAGTCACATTTTCAGCATCCCGACACGAAGTCCTTACTTTTCGATACGCTGGTGAGACCTGCAGTCATGTATGCTAGCCCCTTTTGGGCAGGAGATCTCAGTGTTGCAGATTGGAGACGAGTAGAGAGGTTACAGATCATCGTGTTCTCCAGATTGATCAGAGCGAAGCCCACGGTACCGCATCAGATTACGTTCGCAGAGTTCGGAGCTACACCCCTAGCGCTAGATGCAGCATTTCAGTCAGTTACATACTTGCATAGGATCAGGGCGCTCGGAGACTCAGCAGCAGGCAGAGCACGATTACCGTGGCTAGCACTGACATCCTCGCAGATGTTAGCGGAGAGAGGTCATACTTTTTGTTGGTACCACACACTCTCCACATGGCTCACCTCGCTGGGCTTGGATATGGATAGGCTGCCACCATTTCGATACAGCATAGATGCCCCTCGCCTCCCTCTCACTCGACATGAGCTCAGCCAGGTTATCAAGGCAGATTTGTTGCAGCTACACACGTTTCGCACTTGGGTTCATCCCACGGAGCTTCCTACAAAGATGGCCACATATCGTGACCATTTTCTCAGGATTTCAGAGGATGGCTTCATCATATCCCCAGGATATATCGGCGTTCATATGTCGCACTCACTCAGGATTGCCTTGGGCCAGCTCAGGGTATCTTCCCACAGATTAGACATTGAGGCCGGCAGGATGCGTCGTATAGCTACCGGACATAGACCCAGGCGAGAGACTAGGATATGCCCTTGTTGCACTATGGGGGAGGTGGAGACTGAGGAGCACTTTGTTTGCAGATGCCCTTTATATTATGAGATCCGTGGCAGATTTCACTGTTTATTTGGGCACGGATTTGGACCTCTCTCTCGGATTATGGAGTATGAGGATCAGTATTGCTTAGCGTTGTTCATCAGGGAGATCACCAGATACAGAGAGAGATTCCTCAGAGAGCACCGTCGCATCCCTGCCAGAGACCTGGTTATTCATGAGGAGCAGGACGAGGCGCAGGACCATGAGCACAGAGATAGCCCATCTTGTCAGAGAGCACCGATGGTTCCACCCCGAGGATGTACATATGACATGATCCGGCAGCACCGCAGGATGATCTTACACAGAGGCCGTACCCGTCGCTTTATTTCTAGACGACGGAGGATGATGGCAGATTTTCGGAGGAGATTGCTCCATGGAGACTTGGCACCGCCAGCAGCCCATTTGACACTTGCCCAGATCTTCACACTCATGGCAGGAGGCATGGTCGATGGCCATGACTTCCATCATTTCTTTGGATCACAGACCCCTTAGGGAAGACGATGTTCCTCATATTTCATATTTTACATTTTGTATCTAGGCATTTTTGGTACTCTATTTCATTTCATTTTGTATCTAGGATTTTTGTAGCCATTTTTGGCATCTTAGCGGTATTACGATGAGGCCACCTAGTTGGCGCATCGTTGATGATGTATTTTCCTTTCGGATGATTTTGTGTCCCATAGGCCATGTATGGCCTTCCGTGGACCTTTAATAAAATTTCTTTCTTTCTTTCTTTCTTTCTCCACCATGTTTCTAACATGGTATCAGAGCAGGTTCACCCTGCCAGAGCTGCCACGTCATCCTAGACCTAACCCTAATCCAAAACCCTAATTATGTTCTAGATTTTATTTCTGCAGCCGCCTCAGCCCTGCTCTTTTTCACCTCAGCCCTGCTCATTTTCGCCTCTATCCTGCAGCCATTTGCCCTCCTTTGTGCCCATTCAGCTCCACCAAAGCCTACCTCCATAGCCATCTCCTTTTGTGCTCATTTCGCCTCCTTTTCCCTGCTGTCTGCACCCATGTTGAGCACCTCCTCCTGCTACCTTGCTGCTGCTACATAGCCGCCCTGTGGCATTGCACACTTCTGGCCACCTTTTCTAACTTTTGGAGGTGTTTTCGAGCCGTTCCAGCCCTGCTAGTAGTGCGTAGAGGCGATCCTCCACATTTCGGAACATTTATTTTCCAAGGGCTGTGTGCATTGCGGAGCATACCAGGTTTGCACCTATGAAATTCCAAGCTATTTCATAGCAGCTTCAGTCCCGTATTTAGGGTTTCCAGGCCACTGCAGCAGAGCTGTTCATTCATGCATGTCGGTTGCAGATTCTCGGGTGATTTGGAAGCCTCCCTGACATATTTTGGAGCAGCTTCTTGCATTTGCGAGCTGTTTTAGGGTTGTTGGAGAGCCACCTCCTTCACAATCATTTTCGGAGCTGCTCTTAGCCTCTCATTCATCCTGGGGCTGCTCTAGGTCACTACTTTGCATTTTGGAGTACTCCTTTGGTCTCTTTAGCCTCCTTCTTGCATCTTGGACTTGCTGTCCCCTTTCATCAAGCTCCTTGTCATCATGACTCCATTGTCCTCTAGCTCTTTGCTCGTGGAAAAATTCAAAGAGGAAGGTTTTCCCACATGGCAAACCAAGATGCAACTGCTTCTTATGCGCAAAGGTGTTTGGGATGTTGTCGAGGATGACAAGAATGAGTAACTTAATCAGCAACACCAAAGGATTTGGAAGAGCAGAATGCTAAGGCCATTGCTTTCATTGGTCTTTACTTGGCTGAGACTCTTATTCATCATGTGGACTTCAAGTCAACAGCTAAGGAGATTTGGGATCGCCTGAGACATTGTTTGGTAATAAAATTACCAACCCTAAAGTCTTTCTGAAGCTCGAGTTTTATGATAGAGAGTGATGAGTTGAGTCATCATCTACCATGGTTTCAATCTCTTGGTCAACAACTCTCAAGTTTGAAAAGCGCGCCAAATGATGAAGATAAGACGGATGTCCTTATGAAGAGTATTTATGGAATCTCTTGCTTTGAGCAAACTCTTGAAGTCCTTTGTCTTGCCACTACTACGTTTGATGATATGGTGGCACTACTCATTGAGAAGGACCGTCGCAATAAGGAAGCCTCTCTTGCCTCTCTTGGTGATCAAGCATTTGCTTCCACAAGCAAATAGAAGACCAACAAGAACATTATTTGCAGGTTTTGCAAGAGGAAAGGACATATTGAAGCTTATTGCTTCAAGAAGAAGGAACAGGAACAAGAGAAGCACCATGTCAATCTCCTTGCTGAAGAACAAGCTGAACCTGAAGAGCCCCCAGAGGAGATACATGCAGCTATAGTAGAGGTTCACAGCCTCTCTCTTGAGGATGAGGATCCTTACGACCAGGATTGGGCTTTCTAGGCCCCCTATGCCATGTGTGTTTATTTTGAGTCAATAAAGGTTCTCAGCCTTGAGTGCTCCCTCTAAATTGAATGTATTTGGAGTCAATAAGAGGTACTCTCCCCTGGGTTTTCCCCCAAAAATGAATGTATTGTGTTTTACTTTGACTTGATGATATTGACCACCCAGTTCAGAGTAAGGGGGGGTGACGAGTGGTGGTTTTCTCTTGCCAATCGCAAGCTGAGTAAGAAGTCACTATCACATGGGACGTGTTGGATAGTTGGACTTGCTCTTTGCAGTATTGCGGTGGAGGGGGATCAATCTGCTCTTTGTGTGTTGGGTCTCACACTCTTTGCTCTGAAGGGGAGTGTTGGGGATATCTTAGCCAAAGAGTGTGTGTGAGATGTGATGTGTTGGTGTGTAGTACTAGGAGTTCTAGTACTAGTCCATGTGTGTGTCTCATGTGTGAGTGCCACATGTCACTCTTGGAGTTATCCCATATACAATTGGTACATGTGTGTGTGTGTGCTTAGCCTATATTAGGCTTGTCTTTCACTTATCATGTCATACTTGATGAAGGAATGAAAGCCTTCTTCATGTCTTCATTTGAGCATCATTTCCTCACACCATAACCTTCTCTCTCTCTCTCTCTCTCTCTCTCTCTCTCTCTCTCTCTCTCCCCACAATGTTTCTAACAGTTTAGGCTATGAGAACTGTTGCTAATTGGTTTTGACCTTCCTGTAAATTATGTTCTTCTTACAGTTATGATTAAGTAATGATTTCAAGATTCTTGCTAGACGTGTTTACCCAGGACTGTCCTGAATCTTTTGTGTTCTTTGTAGCCAATTACTTTTGCGCTTGTATATGTGGGAACTACTATCAAGGATATATCTGATATTACACATCATTGGGGTCATTTTACTACTTTTGAATGGGTGAGTCCCATGAACGCTATGCTATTTAAAGCTCACAGGTTTCTATCACAAGCGATCTTGGAACTGAAGAGCATACCCATATCAGCTCATTTTTCTTTTGGGCTTGAACAGGTTCTTCTAACAATCGGACTGGCAGCTTCTGGTAAGTGTAATTTGATTTCCATATATTAACCTTTGAAATTTCTCTGGAAAAAAAGATATTAACCTTTGAAAGGCGATGATAAGCGTGTCATCTAGCTTTATCTTTGTGTTAGAATTCAAAACACGAACGTGACTGTTTTATAAGTTTCAAGAATGATTTTATATAGAAAGTGGTAAAAAGTTTGATCATGAAAGACTAATAGCTGCCTACACGTGATATTGGAAACAATTCCCTGCATGCAAAACTGAACTTTCAGGAGAAAAAGAGGGCATCTTGTTTGCTTATGCTTTAGAAAGCTTGAGTTCTCTGTTTCAGGCCCATTATTGTTGTATTAAGCTTTGAAAGGCAATGAAGCATGTGATCTAGCCTTATATTTGTGTTAGAATTCAAAACTCAAATGTGACTGTATTATAAGTTTCAAGAATGATGTTATATAGAAAGTGGTATAAAGTTTGATCATTTGCCATGTATCTCCAAGCCATGCAAAGCTCTAGAAGCTACTAAATGATCCATATGTCGAAGCATAGGGTGAGTAGCTTTGGCATTAAACAAAGCATTGAGAGGACAGCCCTACTCTACAAATTAAAAAAGGGTCCATTGGTCAGTGACATCACCTATCAATATACAACTTTGTTTGTTGTCTTTATATAGTCAATAGATCATGCTGCATTTTTTCCCCGACTTCCAAGAGATTTCATGGTTTATGAGATGAAATCCCGTTGTATAGTATCAAAGGCTTTAGCAATAGAGAACATCCTGCTCTATATATTTTGCATATTCAATTCCCACATAGCCATTGGCAATATTATGTGTGATACGTCTACGGGGAATAAAACCATATTGAGTAGGGTGCAATCCATCATCATATAACCTTTGATACGAGTCACTATCATCTTAGCAATGAGCTTATAGATGACAGGTTGCCAATCGACAAATTACTCACATAAATGTTTTTTGGGGAAAAGCTTCACTAATCCTTTTTTCCAACTTATGCATGGTTTAACATATATAGCAATGCAGGTGAAATGGCATCTCAATACTGCAGAAAGAGCTCTACTGTCAAACCATCCCAACCCGGACTCTTCCATCTCCCACATGCTCTGATGGCATCTTTCAATTCTCTCTCTTGAAAAGGAACTTAAACCTGCATAGCATATTGCGGAGACAAAATTGGACTTACATGCTGCAGAAGCTCCTGTCTAGTAGACGTAACTGCACGTGATGGTGACTCAGCCAGTCCAAAATGCTGAGAAAAATGGGTAACATATGCCTTAGCAAGCTGCGTTCCAAGTACCATCCAAATTTTTAACCTGGAAAATATTTCCCATTGGCCTCTTACAATGCAAGCCCTTAAAGAATTCCTTTGAGGAGCATCCCCTTATGGGCTGCCTACAGGGATGGCAAAGTGATTATTTAAGAAAGAGTAGACAGAGGTGACAAGGGAGAAGGGGAGAAGGAAGAGGGTGAACTATGACGGTGCCAGAGCCGGGAGAAGAGTGCACAAAACAAGCTGAGTATGACTGTATGGAACTGTAATTGCACACTTTGGTCCGACCCAGGTGGCTTCTCGGAGACATACACAGGCAGAGACATCATCTTCTACACTTAGACACATGAGAGCCCAGAGAGAGGGCTGTCCACAGTGACAGGGTACACCTAGGAGTCTGCACGTAGGAGAGAAATGAGGAGAGATAGTGGAGTACGAGGCTGTGGAGGTGTAGCTGTCCTTTTCAAAACACACTTGAGACCACTCATATCTGTGGTACGGAGAGAGGAACATGCACGTCACATGTGGATAAGAGTGCAGCCACTAGATGCCCGATGGATCTTCATTGCAGTATGCTATTTCCCTCCACACACGTCATCATATGCCCATGATGTCACTACAGAGGGGCACAGCCCTTATGAGGCGATACATGAGGATATCATAAGAGTTCTCCTGAACAGGGAGACACCCTCCTTCTGGGGGATTTTAATGCAAGGATGAGGGACAGGCAAGTGGGCTCACTTGACTTCACATATGAGAGAGATCCCCACATGATGCTAGAGTTAGATGTAGTAGAACTTGGGATTCAGAGACTTTCTGCAGATACTTCACATGTGACAGCATACGGGCAACACCTGCTTGAGTTGGGAGCTGTCCATGACCTCATCATCTACAATGGCCTTCAGAGATGGCCATCATCTGAGGGATTCACATGCTTCCCACATGGAGGCGGGACTAGCACATTGGACTCCCTACTAAGCCCATTGGCTTTTGTCTCACGGATACATGACCTCACCATATCCCCCTCCCCACTTGGAGCCGACCACTCATATCTGGCCTTTGATGTTCTTGCTACTACACCAAGCATAGGGAGAGTTCCTACTACTACCCGTACCTAGATCCACTTTGACCGTGCCTTTGATCCAGTGTATGTGTGCCACTTAGCCAGAGAGCTTCCGGCCTTATTGGAGGCTGATCTAGACCTTGCCCACGCCTCAGCCACCCTTGTCACAGTGATACAGGATGCTGCCACCAGATCCTTTCCTACGACCTGATCGTCATGGGTACGAGATGGGAAGATGTCTCAAAACCCTTGGTTTGATGATGAGTGCAGAGAAATGCGAGCCCACCTCACACGGGATCGAGCCTTGGGTCAGTTGATGTCACATGAGGCACGTAGGATCTTTTAGCGGTTGACACACCACAAGAGACGAGCCTTCCTCACACATAGGATGGATGAGATTATCAGATTATTTCGCGGAGGAGACCCAACCACTGGGTGGGGATTCCTTGTGGAGGGAAAGCCACCTATCCCCATCATTGATCCGAGCGTGTGGCACACTTATGCATGCTCCTTATATGATGTCCCAAGGCAGACAACGCCAGACATGTCCACTATGCCTAGGCCCACTACTTGTCATCTATTCACTACGCAGAATGTGCGGGCTGCAGTTCGCCGGCTCCACAACCGGAAAGCACAGGATCACCCTTAATTTGTGTGAGGTAGGCATCCATGCTGTCCCCTTTGTTACTTAATACCATCAAGCTGCAATCAAATGTGCCTGCGTGATAACAAGTCGTACATCCTGCAAACAAGAAAGAAACCTATCGATGCAATTGTATACGGACAGTGCATGCAAGTTGTATGGCATATTTTGGAAGGATGTACGGTTGAATCTCCATGCTATACGGATGTATGTACGGAGCTGTAAACAGGAATTGTACAGTGTTGTATGGAAGTGTAAAGTATTGGAGTAGACGATTGTACAGATTGCATATGGACCAGCACTGTAGGGAACTGTACAGCAAACTATGGGCTGGTAACGACTGGTAACAGTCGCGTACAGTGCAGATTTGCAAAACGATGTACGTCAGATTTTGACGCACTTGTACAAGAGCAATACAAGAGTAAAGGCTAGAGCAAATGGTGACTGAAGGCAGCTAAGATAATACCAAGTTGAAGTTGGTCAAAACATTTTGCAAAACTGAGTTGGGGGAAGAGAGGAAGGAGCAAAAACCTGCTCTGATACCACTATTGGGTGCAGGAGCAATGGAATGGGGATGGAATGCAAGGGAGTAGACGATAATTGAGAGAACACCCTTCGGACAGAGCACTTCGCACATGGGCAGGAGGTCCTTGCACATATGTTTAACCTTGCAGTTTGTCACGGCTTCCCACCAACGTGGAGCACCACTACTATCGTACCGATACACAAAGCAGGAGACCCCATGGACACCGGGAACTATCGTACCCTCATGATTGGCCACACACTGGCCAAGACCTATGGATCGGTACTAGAGAGAGAGATCAGTAGTAATCTAGAGGCACGGGAACAACGAGCACTAGGGCAAGCAGGATTTAGGAGGCAGCACTCTACTCTAGACCACATTTTTACTTTGAGGGCTATCATTGAGGAGGCGAGGTCCAGACATCAGAGAGTCTACACATGCTTCGTAGACTTTCGAAAGGCCTTTGACACTGTTCCACGATCCCGCATGATTAAGAGACTACAGGAGATGTAGATCTCAGAGATGTTGATTTGGGGTGTGATGAGTTTATATGAGTCAGTCAGAGGCAGTGTCTGTGCCCCAGACGGCTTATTGGATTGGGTCGAGAGCACCATTGGGGTGAAGTGGGGCTGCCCTCTCTCACCGACTCTCTTTGGACTCCACATTGATGAGATCACATCTTTCATAGATCACCTAGGTGGCGAGGGCTCATTACTAGGGAATCTCCTCATACAGATATTGTTATATGCTGATGATATAGTCCTTATATCCTCTTCAGCGGAGGGGCTGCAGAGAGATCTGGAGGCTTTAGAGGTGTTTTGCAGAGAGAGAGAGATCTGACGGTCAACCTTGGGAAAACTAAGATTATGATCTTCAACACCTCCCGAGCAGTGACTAACCGACTCACTTTCACCTATCGTGGTGAACCAGTGGAGATAGTGCAGTCATACACATATTTGGGAGTAGTCTTCATAGGACCCATCTTCATGATGAAACATGCAGCCCAGGCACGACTCACACGAGGGCGTAGTGCTTTGGCTAGACTAGAGCGGCAGTGTTTCTAGGCGCACTTCCAGGATCCACCAACGAAGGGCTGGCTTTTCAACACACTAGTGCGGCTGACTGTCATGTATGCAGCACCTTTCTAGGGGTGCGATCTTCCGAGGATAGATTGGAGGAGCTTCGAGCGTCTACAGGTGATGATGGGATCCAAGATGATCCGATGCAAGCCCTCAGTTTCACATGAGAGAGTACAGGCAGAGTTCGCCATGACACCTCTCTAGGTTGATGCCATCTTTCAGACAGTGACTTTCATCCACATAGTGTGAGACTTAACCCATTGGAGACTTCAGAGGTTGGCCCTAGAGTCGTCCTGTCGACTTGCAGAGAGTGGGGCAAACACATGGTATGCACGCATATCTACATGGCTTGTCAGACACGGTATCCAGATGGATAGGCTTCCCCCCTTTCAATACAGCATGGATGCACCTCCTAAATCGATCCCGCGAGATGAGATCAACCGTATTATATTGTTAGACCTCCTCCAGCTTCACACATCCCAGACTTGGGGGGAGGACCAGGAACTCCCCACCAAGACCTAGTTTTATCACGACCACTTCCTGAGAGTATCAGAGGAGGGATTCATTATCAGACCCCAGTATCTCGAGGATAGAGGAGTATCTCATGCACTGAGGATCGCCATTGGTCAAATGTGGGTTTCATCCCATTAGTTGAGGATTGAGGCAGGGAGAGTAGCGGGTATACCTAGAGAGCAACGGGTCTGCACGCAATGTACGTTGGGGGCGGTTGAGACAAAGGAGCATTTTCTTTGTGTTTGCCCAGCCTACTACGAGATTCGGGGGCGCTACCACTGTCTCTACCTAGAGGGGAATGGCTTTGGTCCTTTGTCACGACTGATCCATTTTCATGACCAAGTTTGTATCGGGCTTTATCTGATGGAGATGCGGCGACACAATGAGGCGCTTCTACGACAGATCAGAGAGCAGCAGGGGATGGTCAGACCACTACAGGACATAGAGGGTGACTGGGCATAGGGCACGTCACAAACTTCTATACATTTGAGCCAGCCCCTGGACATAGTGGAGTGGAGGAAGAGGAGCTAGCCGATATGAGATCAGTTTGGATGAGCAGCCGGCACAGTACCGTCAAGAGGGGCGCAGAAACTACATGTGCGACAAAGAGTCCCCAGAGTACACTCTATTGAGGTCTGACCTATCACAGCTTTCCTCAGGGGAGACCGACACAGACGAGGGGTCACTCTAGACATAGCCCAGAGAGTCCAGAGAGCGAGGAGACCGCGCCCCCCACCGCAGCGCGAGACAACTCGACAGACGCAGATACAAGATATTTTCGCAGCCCACCAGAGAGCCATCACTGTACCAGGCTTTGGTTTCGTCCCAGTGCCTAGATAGATTGATTGATATGATTATGATTCTATTGGCATAGATTAGTACTCAGCAAGGGTCCTAGCGTACCCTTTGCTTCAGCCCACTGAGGCTTGTATGAGTTCGCTTTTCTGTGCACTTTGTCCTATAGGCCCGCGAGGTGTCCCGTGGACATTAATATATCTTTCTTTCTTTCTTTCTCCGTTTGACCGTGGGTTCTATTTCTTCACCTTCCAACGGTCATTGCTTTTAAGGAAATGAGTAGCACGACAAAGACAAACAGCCTCGTCTTGAGATAGCTTTCAAAAATGGCTAATTTCAGCCAATCATTGACATGTACTTTTAGCTGAGGCAACAGCCTCTTTGAGATTATCTATAAAATTATTGCCATAGTCACGAATGACATGTTGCATATGGATCACAAAGGCTGTCCATGCATAATCGGCAACTACTTGACATTGTGCCCAAAGGGGAGCAATAGCATCCTGCACCATTTTTTTGTATAGCTCATGCTACAAATAGCTATTGTTAATCAAGAGCAGCCTGTTATCTAGCATATATCCTGTTGTATATCATAAAGTTATAGCTGACTGGAGCATGATTTGAATGTGGAAAAGCATAATCAGCTCACATATTAAAAGTGAAGGCGTCATATTGACAGCTATGAATGTACATTCTTCTCAATAAAAGTTTATTTCACCAAAAAAAAAAAAGTTTTGTGCTCTAGGGCTGCTGCGCACCTTTCCTCATATCCCACGCCCTTTGTAGTGGAATTTCTCAAGCAGAATCTGCATTGTGTCCCCCTCTAGGGCTCTCTGCATTTCCTGCCAGCTGCTGCCAGCTCTGTTCCTGTGACCTCTCCTAAGCTTTGTTGCAGGCCTCATGTCAGATTTTTTACCTCAATCCTGGTCCGTTTTCCTTGCAAGTGGCCTGGCTGGAGGTTCTCTCTGCTCGTGAGAACCTCTGCACCACTTCACCTTGCTCTGACGGCTATCGTGGAGGGAAATTAAGACCCTCTAACCCTCAATTTCTTGTGCCCTCTGCATGGGTTGTGTATGTGTGTGTTCCTGAAGACTTCTCTCAGCCTTTTGCACCCATTCTCTCCAATGTATTCATCGCCAATGCACGATGCTTGCTCTTCTGTTCCTTTCTCTGCTCATAGATCCTCCCCTTGCTGCTATATAATTACCTCTATTCCCTTGTCTATACAGTCTGTTTGGTTGTGTGTTTTTGTGCCATTTGGCCCTCTCTTTTTCCCATGCATGTTTTATCCCTTCGGGTCTCACCTCTTCAAGGGCCTTTTTTTGCTGTTTTTTACTGGCTTTTTCCCCACCCCTGTGGGGCTTTTCTGCCTGCTGTTGATAAACCTTGCTATGAGGATTTAAGCTCAGTTTTGGAGATCTTTGGCTGTGTAAAGATGGCTGTCTATCAGTACGACACAAACTACAACAAAGAGAGATTAGCTCTGGAAAAGAAGATGAAGCAGGCTATGGGTCAGGATGACCCTCTTAATGCCTCTCATGAGGCACAGTTAGTTTATGAAGTCATGCATGTAGGGTTTGAATATACCCAAAAGGATTGGAAAGACCCTATTCCCTCGGTTGGTATCACCATGGAGGTGGATGATATAGTTGATCCAGTCGGGACATATGCTAAGAATGCAAGTGATAATCTTTTTGCTGGAACGGATGCCAGTTGCTGCGGATGTGGGAAACTGGCTGACTCGTACTTTGGGTGGATGCTTTGTTTCAAAAAGTTCATTATGCAGCCCAGGGGGTTCTTTGAAGTGATAATGGCATATGAACAACATGAGCAAATGCTTCTAGAATATTCCCTCTTTATTATGGGCAGCAAATGGTGTCCACCCAAGCAGAATGAAAACTCAAACAGGTTTTGCATCTTGTGGGACACAGATGTCCCCATGCTAGATTTGTATTCGGTCATGGTGAATATACAAGCTCAAATGGGGTTTCTTTGCAGGAGCTTGTTTTGATTGCAAGAAATTCGGTCATAAGGCTTTGCAATGCCCTCTGACCTTACACAAAATGCCTCCTGATGAAGCTATGCTGGCTCCTGTACCAAATGAGGATACCCCTGGGTCTTCTGGTCTTCTGGATCCTGAGGCAGACAAGCAGTCTTGATTACTATCTTGGTGTGTGAGGATCTGTACATACTTGTAAATATGTGAATATGCTGCCAAAAATTCAGTGTGGGGACATACAATGTACAGGGTTATGTGATTTGGGAAAATGGAGGACTGTCTCAGCTTATGTCAAGAGATTTTAGCCTGATATAGTGGCCTTGCAGGAGCACAACCAGCATGCTTATGTTGGCCAGATAGGGCATTTTGCAGGATATAATAAATTTTATGCGGGAGATAACTCCTTCTCGGGGGTAGTTCTTCTTGTGAAACATGCCCTTCAGCCAGTTGTAGCTTTGAATGATCGGGATGGTCGTTGGGTTATTGTGCAACCCTTAGTGCAAGGAGAGAGATTTGAATTTGCTTTGGTTTACGCCCCACAATGCATCACATAGCTTTGCTTTGGCGCAACATCCTTGGAGGCAAAATGCCTTTCTCTGTGGAGACTTCAATAATGCACCACAGCGAAATGACAACACATCTGGTCATACGCATATGCTTGCCTTTGAGAGATCACAATGGAGTCTTTTACATGCCCAGTTTGGTCTTGTTGACCTTTGGAAAGAGACACGCTCCTTGCTTCTTGGGTATACATTCCAACATAATGCGCAGTCCGCATATTAGATCGTTGGTATATGGAGACAACTACTACTCATAAAGTTGAAAAAGATGAAAAGAAAAACCAAGGAAAATGTTGTGCCAAAGAGGAGCAGCTTCTACTTCGAACTAAAAATAGTGAAAAGCCTCTAACTGGGCCATAGGAAGATATCCTTGTGCATGTGCATCCTGAAGGGAGCAATGCAGGGTGGATTGAAAAAAACCATAAAGATCTACAGAGGAAAATCCATAAGGTGAGAGCTCCGGGCATCATACAATGATCATAAAGCCCAATAGCGACACCATGCAAAAAAGTAATCATAATCCGGTATAGAGGCATATCTCCCAAACAATGAGAACCTCCTGCCAAAAGAGACGCCAGGAAAGCGAGTATGAAGATAAAACCCCAATCTAGGAAGAAAATCTCTACCAACTGGGCAAGTCCAAAGCAGGTGTAGAACAGTCTCCCTGGGATGGGAACAAGAAGGGCAAGCCGATGGTGCTATACGCTTGGCAGCCAAGAAAGAGCCTACCAGTAATGTGCCGACCAAACTACACCATAATTGTCAGAGAGGAAGTTTGTTATGACAAATGCGGCAAAGAGAGGTCCATCAAGTTAGAGGTTTGTCAAGATGCCAAATAAGAAGCCCACGCTTCCGAATCCATGGCTGTGGGAGTAATAGAAGATAAGCATTTGTGGCAGTAAGATCTACAAATCAAAAGGTCAAATAACCTGCAATGCCTCGGTCAAATCTCCAATCCATGAATGAAAGCGTAGAAAACAGGCGGGGGACAGCTAGTGATGAGAATATGCCAAATGGGCCAATTATGCATTCCCTAGCAAAATTGTCTCCTGGCTTGAGGAAAAGACAGTGTGAGGCCTCGATCATCCACCACATCAGCCATCGGCATGCACACACTCATTTTTCTTTTGTGAAAGCCATTTGTATTGTGCACATGCTTTTTTTTGGGGGTGAAATCTAGATAATTATATTAGCCAAAATTGTCTCCAAGAAGGAGAGCAATGACATCTTCAGAAAACTTGCATATATGCCAGGTACTGCATGCAGGCAGTCATAAAAGGACTGCCTGATGGACGCTCTGAAGAAAGAGAACTTATTTAGAGGAGGGCCAATAGTTTCTGTCCTTCCAAAGAGTCCATAAAGCCCAATAGCGAACCCAAGAAAAGAAAATATCATATCCCTGCCAGTCAGGATGCAATCCAAACAGCCAAAAGAGCCTGACAAAGACAGCCGGTGAAAAGCGAGCCTGCAAGATCCTTTCCAAAAATATAAGAAAATCTTGTGACTTCTGACAATGCCAAAATATATGAGACACTGATTCTCTGGCAGCTAAGCATCGATGACACGTAGGTGGCCCAATATGCCTTCAAGCCAGAAGTACGCCAGAAGGAAAAACACCCACAACTATCCTCCAAAGAATAACCTGTTGGCGCAGAGGGAGTTTGCAATAGAGGTGACGCAGTCTAGCCCTCCACCACCTTGCATTGCACCTCATAGACCACACATGATTTGACCATGCTGTAATCCAGGGGAGAGACAAGAGAACCCTATATATTGGCAACTTTGAGAGAAGCCAAAGGTAGAGGACGTCAAGCAATGAAGTCTGAAACAAACACCCAGTCCCAAAGGCGATCTTGAAGCTGAAGTGGGGTACTGGCTGAAATTCTTGAAGCATTTGAGCAAGCAAACGCTAGTAGGGGCGATAATGCATCCCAAGATCAAAACAACGAGCCACCATTGGAAAGGGCATCACCAAACCTGTGTCATCCAATACATCCTCCACAAGATGAATCCCCCTGGACCATATAAAATAAGAGCGCTTGTATTGCACACACACATATTGTCTACATACATACATACATAGATATATATGCGCACTATCTTAGCTAGAATACTTTTATTGGCTCACCTTAAAAGGGGTTCTTCATAGGAGAAATTTTGTGTGTGTGTAACATGTGTGTGTATGTGCGCACGCGCGTGTGTAGACATATACATATGTACTGTGCATGCGTGTATACATATACATATGCATATGTAGTGCATGTCACGAAAATGGCACTTCACTTTCCAAGGGACATACTTATATATTTTTTAATTTAGTATTTAGTTATTTATATTATATTTATATATTCATCTATGCAACAGCAGCCTGGCAAAGAGGAATAACAATGATACAGTCTTCCCTATTGCTGTATTCTAAATGATTTAGGTAATGCTGAAGCACACAACTGAGCTGAAGAAGAAATTGAAGGCAAACAGCTATAGCATAGAGCAGACAGAACATAGACGAGTAGACGGATTTAAGCATGGGAACACACATTTTAAGCATCTTTTCAACTACAGAATTGCACGAGCATGTGAAAAATGTAATCAGGTTGCATGGAAAGTAATTGCGAGAGTAAAAAAGTCACAGCATTGAAACTCCTGAGCATCCAACCTGAGATCCTTTCATAGCCCTACACTATACACGGCCCTCCCCCACAGTGGTCTGCTTTTTTAATCAAAGTGAGGGCTTTATCAAGCCAACACTGGTTAGTTGCTACCATGGTTCAAGCTTTTGTTCGATTTATATCTCCACATTGATTCTAAAGATTGACTTGGTTCTCTATAGGTTAAAAACATGTGGAACATCTTGATTTGCTTGTCACATGCAGATTGTGTGAGACATGTAATTGTGCACATACTCATGTGTATGTGTGCATAATGGCATTTTGTAAGCATGTCGTTTTTGTAGACATTTGCAATTTCCATTCGACAAGACCCTGCAGAGCTGATTAGAGCTCAGCAAGTATGGTAAAGCCAAGCAAACAATCCCTGTTTAAGACAAGTGATGCTGTGTGGATATTGTAGCATGTATAGTCGGCATCAATATCAGAATAGGTAAGGTTGCATGCATTTTGTTTGTCACGGATGCAGGTATTTATGTCTGTGTTGCTCGTGTAAGGTGCTCCCATTGCGAGTAGAGAACTTAATTTTCAAGGATGCTGTACTTTATGTGGCTTTGATCGCGAAAAACCTGCATGGTACTGTCGTAATTTTATGAAGTCTTACGGAGTGCCTACTTTGTATGCAGTGGTGCTGATAGTACTGGCCTCCCGATTAGCTAGGAAATCTTTGGATAAAGCCATGCTTGAGATTGAAGCTGAAAGTACAAGTCTTCTCGTAGAGACGCCGTCTGTAAACGGGGATGCCTCAGATGTGCGTCAGCCATTGATGATCAGAATAGATCCTGTACACTGTAGCAACAGTAAAAATTTGGAACATCCTTTATTGAATTGAAGAAACTCTTGGCCAAGCAGTCTTTTCCTATCCTTGTATACAAAGCATGTACATAGAATTTATATATTGTCTTCATACCAGATGGAATTTGTGCATATTTATATATAAAGTTCAAAGTTACGGTTTCTTTTCCTTCTTTTGTTCTTTTCTAATATTGCCTTTCATTTGATTATCTTTTTAAGTTTCTATAGTATGCATCACGTCAAAGTCATGCAGAAGGACATGAACATAACATCGTATGTAATTCTTTGGGGGGGGAAAAAATCCCCTTGATGAATTGCAAAATTTATTTGTGATAATGTTATTGTGTTGGAATGGGTGGGTGGTGAGAATTGTGTTGTTTATGTGCCTCTATGACAAAAAATGTACAATGTCAATGGAATTTTTATGAGCGAGTGTCCTTTATGCACCCCTTTTGCCATCACAAGGAAGGGCATTCGTAGGAGTGAATCGGCCTTGACATTAAAAAGAATGTGAATGCTTTACAATTTATGGCACACCCTATGTGCAGGGTCATCAGCCTTAAATTGAGCAATGGTGGTTAGTCCCGTCCACACCACCCTTGTGACCCCCACCAGTCACGCTTGCTTTACTAAGCTTTTGAGCATTTCTTGAATCCAAGAACATAAGGGAGACGTTTTTTGATTGCAAACGTGGTGAAACGCTCCAATCTATTGTAATTATCGGCATGCACATTACCACCAAATAATTGCATGTTTTTATTGTTGTCCATCATTTTCATTGTTCACCCACAAGACCTTCATAGAGCTTTCCTCCCAAGAAGTTAAGTCCTACTATCTTTGATCTACAAGTACATTAACAAGTACTAATCAAAGTCTTGCCATTGAATATATGTAGATGCATTATGAAAATCAATGAAATATTAATTTTGCAACCTAGACCACACTTCGTTGCTTGACTTTGAAGCTTATCTTGGTTTTGAAAGGCACACAGTACAAGAGATATTGACTAAAAAAGATGTTTACAGGGAATTGGTCAAGGACTAACGAGGCTAGCCCTCCCCACCCCTCCCAAAAAAGTAGTGTTATGTTTTCTCCACTACCGCCAAAAAAGTGTCCACTATTTCACTTTGAAAAGTTTTTCCCCCAAATATACTAAAATATAGTAGAGCGCACCTCACACCATCCCCTACAGGATTATCATGCAAGTACATATGTGCACACACACTTCATAGATCAATATGCTTGCTCATAGAGTTAGTATATGCATCCTCATCCTAGACCTTGCTACCACGCTTAGTGCATGCATGCACATATGTGCACACACACACATGTGCACATTTGTGCATGCATGCACTAAGCGTGGTAGCAAGGTCTAGGATGAGGATGCATATAGTAACTCTATGAGCAAGCATATTGATCTATAAAGTGTTAGTGACCTCTACCCTTGGATCTTTGGACACTTGCATAAGCTACATCACAAAAACTATCATGTTTGTACAATATGTGGGAGATATTGAACTGTGAGTAGTCAATTATGGAAATGCATTTGCTTCAAGGATCCGTGAATCTATATTTTAACACTCCAATTTGTGAGAATTGAAACATTTAGGCTACCATGTATGTTAAGATTTTACTTTTTGTGCCACTAATCAGAATATAAAACCATGTATAGTGCCTTTAGCACAGGTGTCTTGCAATCAGTTTTGCACACATTTGGGCTCAAGGTCTCAAAGGTGTGTCCTTGTACTGTTTTTATTGCAACCATGCTTATAAGGGCATTAGCTAGCTAGACATGCTTGTGAGATGATTCAATTATGCATAAAAAATAAAGTGCAACATTCTTGTAAAGTATACTTTTTTATTCATTGTCATGATGTACATATAAAATGTTAAACATGAAGATTCTGGAAAACATAATTTCATCTTAAATGCATAGATATCTATACGTATTTAGTAATGGAAAACCATAATATCAATTTAGATGTGGCGTTATGCATATGTAATGTTAATCTACAATCATATTAGTTTGTGTTTCTTTGCATCTTCCAAACTTCTCCCTCAAACCTCAAGTTTAGAGGATTCATGCACAATGGTACATTCATGCTAGCACCAACCACCCATCACTACCATTGCTAACTAAAGTCTTACAAATGCTTGGCCAAGCATAACAAGAGTTTCTTCCTACCTTAACAAAATGCATGTCGAAAAAGTGGCTTAGAGGAGGGTGCTATTCACAAGCTCTATTTTTCCATTAGGTGAATAGGTTGGGTGCATGCATACTTTTTTGGGATTTTACAACTCTCCAATGCAATCAGATATTGATGAATGCATAACCATGGCTACTTCTATCATGCCCCTCTTGTTAAACAATATCTCTATTTCCATTGCAAGTTTATTGCAATAAAGGCATTAGGTTATCAAAACAAGATTCTAAACCAAAGTAAAAAGTAAATTGATTCGTCTATATTCTTTTCATAACAAAAGATCAACTATTGGTGTACTTTCTTTATAGACCACTCTTTCTCCTATCATTCTCAAATCTAAATAGGCTTTGTGTTATGATGCATATCTTGCACACACAACACTATAGTCATGTTCATACTTTGGGATAAGTCTTTTACATGGTATGTGGTAGATCTATCTCTTGGTTCACAACTTCATATAAGGGGGATGTAGGCAATTTGGAGAAAAGAAGTGTAAATGTGGCAAATGTAACATCAATGTAAACATGAAATAAAGCTCTAAGACTCAAGGGGGCTTACGTCTTAGCATGTTAATGAATCAATAGTAATTAAACTTTTAGCAAGCATAATAATTCATGAAAGGAATGTATGGGATTGACTAAATGTACTTAATGGATATACTTAGCATGTATCAATATATGTAATCAATTTGTTGGATATACTTAGCACGTATGTGATCAATGGAACATATGTGATTGACTAAATGTACTTAATAGATTTACTTAGTATCAATATATGTAATCAATTTGTTGCATTTGACATTATTGGGGCTTTTTAGATAATGGAAAGCTTCATGTAATTTACAATGTTCCTAATGCAGTGTTGCCATATAATAATTTGTCCACCATCTTGTTGTTCAATGTAAATATGAATTCCAACTTTTTCTTCAATGTAAATACGAATTCCAAAATAATGAGCAAGTTTCCTCCGATGTTCTTTAAAATGTAGCAATATGTTGCTTAAAGGCCTTGAAAATCACCATGAACCATGCGTTTCATTATGTCAATGTATATATGGAACAACATCACATGCGAAGGAAGTCCATGCCCATAGTTGTTTAGAAGATGCCAGACACATTCTAGCATCTAATCACAACCCCTTAAATTACTGAGATCCCAACTTGCATAGAGAAAGGTCATCAATAACTTCTTGTGATGAGTCCTCGCACACCTATATAGTTTTTCTTTGTAGACAAAATAGACTCAAAATAATGAAAATCTAGGTTTCTAGATTGATAAAGAGGTTGCATGGGTATAGTGTGAGCTTGTTGCAAAGGATGTGCCTCTTCCATCTTTGAATCACTGAAGGAGACCGTACAATTATATGTGTTCTAGTTGAAAGGTTCTCTCATTTTGTAGATTTTAATCCCTTCGGTAGTTTTTGTTTCTAGAGTTTATTGGAATGGGTGATTGTAGTAGTTTTTTCCTTTTGTTAATGGCATCATCGCCACTAGTAAAGATGAAGGTACATTGCTGCTATGGAGAAAACATGTTTTTGGAATCCACTTGCAAAATATGTTGCATGCCATTACATTGGGGCAATATTACCTATATGTTGCTATCATGAAAAGATGTTTTGGGCATCCACTTGGAAAACATGTTGCATGCCACTAGAGTGTTATTTAGATAATTTGATGAGAGATCTTTTGATTGCCATGAAAATTAACATTTTAAATTAGCTAGCTTGTCTTGGTTCATGCCACTAGATGTTTGTTTTTTGTTGCTTTTGTAATTTAAAATGCATAGGATAAAGATACTTGGTTGTGCAAACCTATAGATTAGAAATCAGGAGATCCTTTGCCCCATGGGAAAATTTCAAGAGTGCAAAATGGGTGTAAAAAAGGAGTTCATTTTGGATGCCATACATGTAAGGATAATGTAGTTATGAGGACTACATTAGTTAATGTATACATTTTATGTACTCTAGTATCACAGAAGGTGGAAGACCCATAGATATGAGTTACCATTGGATTTGCATGATGATTGTACCAGCTTGAGAGTTCTGAGCACTTTTACACTAATACCTTCAAAGGAAAATATGAACAAGTACTCTTTTACATGATAATTATCTAAAGTAGTATTTAATTATTTTAAAACATGGCCCAACAAATAAAGAAGGCCATTTAAATTATACCTCATGATTTATGTTTCCTCTACCCCACTGCTACCACAGATCTTGATTTGTACTCCTTTGATGAGGGTGCCATGGAGTTATATGTTATTGGTGTTTTGTAATGTGATTGGTCAGTGTAAATTAATGGGCCATGGGTTTTGTTTCATTTAGGTAGAGGATGTCTAAGCTCATAAATGGGGTTCTAAGTGATCTCTTCATAGTGTGAAGGTAAGGATCTATATTCAATTATTGAAGAACTAGGTGCACATATTTCTATTGTTGTAGCCATGGAATAGCTAGGTTCCATGTTGATGTTGTTGGTTGGACTTTTGGCTAGACCTTAAATTTCTTGTGGAAAAATCATTATAGCTGTTTATTCTGCCATTGAAGTGTTTTGTATGTCAACCCATTCTTTGTTGACCCAGCTAGTTCAGATGCAAGGTTTTCTAATATCTGGCCCTATTCCTTGGGAAACATGCCCCAAATCCAACCAAAATCAGACCCTCAACTAATCAAAAATATTACTCCTATTTAGGCAGGCACACCCACATTGAAGCCCTCATTCATGAGAGGCCCTAACTTCTAACACCCTCTCTGCAATTCATAGTGAGCACATTTTCCAAAGAAGAAAGCTGATGAAGATACAACCATGGACCCTTTGGCACCACAAATTATTGGATTCATCTTGGTGACAACAACTAATAATTGGGGTCCTCAATGTAGAATGTCACCATGAACAAGAAAGAGATCTATATGCCTTTGATTTCCCATGCCAATTGGTAGTGAATTCCAATTGAAGAAATGATGAGCGGGGGAACAAACCATGCCCAATATCCCTTAGGTAACAAATCATGTCTAGGAACCGTAATCGATGAACTCGAAATGCATCCTATCCTTAGTCTCTAGCAAAACTAATAAGCAATGAACTGGTGGACATATCTCGTTTTCATAGTTGTGTAACTTGAGCCTTCCTTGCCTACCAGATAGCAATTTGTGGAGCTGTAGTCATCCCGCTCTCTTGTCCATAACCCTCTCTAGGTGTGGTGCATAGGGGGCACCCATTCCTCAGTGCTAGAAAGTAAGAAGAATCTGAGTATCTTGAGTATGTGCTACCCTAGGATCATTGTACTTGTCATCAATCTCATCTTTGTCTTTTGATATGCATTTTTCCTTTAACTACCTAGGTGATATCTCTTCCCACAAGCATAGCACTATCATTGTGCTTTCTTTTGCACTATTGTACGTGCTTCAACACCGTCCGAGGCGATCCATAGCTTACCTTAAGATAGACAAATAGATTCATCCTCTAAGAGAAGGCAGCAGAGGTCATCAAAATCCCATAAAGCTCTAGTAGAAGTACGGTGATGATACATACAAAAACTTTGTAAATGAAACCATTCACGCCTTGTACCCTGAAACCACCTTCTAGGAAGTTGATAGACATAAATTTGATGCATTTGGATCACCTAGTAGCATCTTCTTGTATATGCAATCTTGTTTTTACTTGGCTAATTCCTCCTTAAACCAACATGCATTTTCATATTGACTTCTTTTTTTCCCCTTGACTCTTGCTTGCTTAATATGTACTACTCTTTCTATGAGCTTATAAGTAGTCATGTTCTTGCTTACGGCATTTATGGACCTAGCTTTGTTAAACATTGTCCAATCAAGGACCTTACATGGTTATAAAGCTACCATTTAATCTCCCAAGCAAGTTAATTGAATACCATGGTAGATCTATGACATAATTTGCCCCACCATAGACACTTGTACATATGAAAACAAAGAGTCGAGTATGCATGTACTTACCAAAACATAGACAATCCTTGATTCTTATGCCAACACCTCTAAAATTTTTGCAAAATAAATTTTCATGCAATTTGTAACTTCCTTTATTATATTATTGTATTAATTCACCATTGTTGCAATCCTTATCATTTTGAGTGATAAAAATCTAATGTTTAGCTCTTAATTTCTTAATAGAAAATTAAGTTCAATACATTCAATTATTAACTAAATTACATTGACATGTTCATAAGATAGCACGAAGAAATTATAGACCATGTACTAAATAAACATAAAATGCTACGTACACTTAATTTTGAATAAGGTAACAAGGAAAAATACAAGCCAAGGTTTAAAAAAAGTACAAGTTTATTTCCATGACAAAGAAGACACCTATTATCCTAGCATCACTAATTTCTAAATTCTTTGTAGATAATGTTACTATAAAAATTTTGGTGTCACTTCAATGATACCCATTATTCTAGTACATTTCAATAAGATATTGTATTATATTCAATAATTATTGAAAGAATTACATTAACATTTCAAGTCTATATCACAATTCTATAATAATGTTGGTGCTTGCCTATTATCATAGTATATTTACTCACATTAATACTCTCTCTCACACATTAATACTCTACTCATACATACATACATACATACATACATGCATGCATCCATACACACACACACACATCAATGGTACCTATTGTCTTGGCATACTTACCAACATTAATACTGTGTCTATGTTTCCTTGAAAATGAGCTTTTCACCTAATTTGATTATCCTTTTATGGTAGCGTTATATAGTTTTCTGCGAGAACTTACAAGTTTTTGTAGTATTTTGAAGCCAATGGCAATATGTATGGCATACCTTTTGATTTAGAAAATAATGCATAAGTTAGCATCCTAGTATCCACTAGGGATGGAGATTAGCATCTAATTACCCCATCTAATTACCCAATAGTGATAGAGAGTTTGCTCGATCCTTCATCCATGTCACTATATTTGCCCAAAGCCCATTAGCTCCCAAAAGTAGTATATCATCAATTCATTGTAAGAGAACACATAATTGCTACAATAATAAAAATATCAGCTAATACTTTTAGGTTGCACCCCTATTTACATAGTTGCATATGCCTATACATATGCATTTGAGAAAAATTCATTATTATAGCATACGCAATATCTGTATGCATTTAAGTTTATTTCTTAATTTAAAATCACATATGTCATCCCTAGCTCACGTTAGGGCAAACTAGGATATAATGCATCCTATCAAATCTTACCATCATTTTCTTCTCAAGGAGCAAATTCAATGAAAGAACATGTCATATATAAGCTCTTCCTCCTAATCATGGATGTCATAATAAAAGAAATAGCACCAGCAAATTCTAAGCCACATTACTAAATCAGACGAATCACCAACAAAGTCCTACTAAGAGCAATTTAAAATAATTCTTCCCTCATATTATTTGGGTGTTGATCTTTAGTAACCACATGTAAAGACTTGCATGTCAAGATATGCAAACGTGGTTAAGGTGGAAAGCAATTAGTGCACCAGACTTGAGCATGCAAGAACTCTTAGCATGAAAGATATTCAAGAAGAAAGTGCAATCAAAGTGGCACAATAATGGAGGATGAACTGTGGCTAAGGTGGTGAATGCATAGGTGAGCCCTTTAGAAGGAGGCTAGAATAGAGAGAAGAAGCTACATTCTAAGGAATTTGACCACAAAGGAGATTAAAGCCTCCCTAATAGCTAAGGAGATGCAAAAGTCTTTGATGAAGCCCATAGTATGAGTAGAGAGTTTTTCTTAGTTTTAGTTTGTGTTGTTGCATGAGATTGAGAGGTTGGTGTCCTCACACTCATCAAGTGGAAGCACTATTCATGTAGCAATTGGTTGTTTGTACTTGGGCCCAAAGCCCCCTATTCATAATAGGACTCCGCACTTCCTTAGGTGACATGTCTATTTCTTAAGTGTTCATTCCATATAACATCTATGACCATATTATAGCAACCTTTATAATACATTGACACTCAGCTCCCCCACTTCCCCTTTGTAACCTTAGTAGCACTTAGCATATAGAATAGGTAGTATGCCATACAATTGTCTAAGTGATTGAGGAAAAAAGACCATCAACATTTGGCAATCTTGGTGGGACTACTATAAAAGAATAGTGTAACTTGAGTGGAGTGAGCATAGAATCATTTAGCCACAAGAGTACAATCATGAAATGAATGCATGAGAGCATAGTTGTGAGTTGTCAGTTGAGTGCATGATGGTTGTGGGTTGAGAGCATAATTATGAGTTGAGTTCATGATGGTTCATGTTGCCAAGGCACAAGTTGTGCATATTGTTGAGATGTGTGTCCTACTTCAAGCAATAGACACTAGTATCAAGTGAGGACGTGTGACTTCTTAGAGCGTGATTGACTACAAATATACAAGTGCAAACAACTAGTTGTGAGAGTATTTGTTGAAGGCAAAGGAATGTTAGAAATGAGTTTTAAGTTATGTCAAAGGTATGATACCTAACAAGAGGATCACTTAAGATGAGGTGGGATGGAATGGAAAAACAAAAAGACCAAAGGTACCCTCAAAAGAAATCTCCAAGTCTTCGAGGGGTAGAAGACAAAGACCCCTATAGCCCTATGCAAAGCAACATACAGAACCAATATCCCATTGGCTACTTCTAGGATTGGCAACACTTGATATAAGTCCTCTTAAGGCAGCTTTTCTAAGAGGCAAGTGAAAAGATGCCAGGACCAAACTCAATGATCTAAAGAAAAAGAAGGGAGAGTCAATTTAGGACATTTTTGACAAATGAGGGCTCTGATAAACCAATTGAGTATGCTACTAGATGATAAGACAATGCATATCTGGCTATTAAGCAGGATGTTGATGGATCTCCAATAATTGGAGCTTGTGAATCCAACAAGGACCTATGAAGAGATACTTGAGCAAGATATTTCTCTAAAGAGGAGTGGTTCACTCAATCAAAACCCAAAGAAGAAGTCCAAGGAAAGCAAGAAGAAGGCAACCCATCTCCCATATCAAGTAAAGAAGTGATAACCACATAGGTCAAGAAAGTATTACAAGAGTTAAGCACATCTAAGGAAGACCTAGAACCAATGAGATCCAAAAAACTTCATGTGGTGGCTACATAGAAGCAAAATGCCATACAAAGTAATGTGACACATGTGAGTGTTGGTACTACAACAAGTGCAAGGTTAATGCTAATCAAGTCACACAGGATTCATCTAGGCCAAGAGATGATGGGCCACCATTAGAAGGAAGGGGCCCATGCCCAAGGAACTGTGGTGATCCAAACTAAGAGCCTCATTGAGTAGTGATCCAGACTAAGAGCCTCACTAAGACAAAAGGAAAAGCAAGGGTCAAATGCTTCTTCTATGATCAAGAGGGCCATGTGCAAGCTCTAGCAAGAAATACCAAGCTTCTCCATAACAAATCTAAAAGGAGAAAAGTGGACCCTGATGTGGAGTACCACACAATATTCACAAAAGATGCCAATGTGGTGACTCGTTCCAAAGGACAGACCCCTCAACAAGATAAGGCACAACATGGAGGAAAGGACATAAATTAGAAGGACTAAATAGAATTTGCAACCAAGATAGAGAAAAAACTAAAGGGCAAATCTTTGTAGTGGAGTTTGAAAAACAAGGTAGTCCCAAGCGCTTTTAAAAACTTTGAGCAAATCCAACCTTGGATGAGTAACAAAAAGCCATGAGCACATTATGAAGCTTTCCACAATTACTAAAGCCAAAGTCAAGGCAAAGAGCCAAGTTAAAAAGCAACACAAGCATGGGGAAGGAACTATTATTATAGCTAGACCCATACTGCCTGGCAAGTTCTTTGCAAGGATAATTTTTGAAGGACTTGTGAAGATCTAAGCAAATCCAACCTAATCTAAGAAACAACAAGCCATGACCACATCACCAAGGTTTACACAAAATGTAAAGCTAAGTCAAGGAAAGATCCAAGGAAAAAAGCAACACAAGCACGTAGACCTTCTGAGACTTGAATGTTAGCATAATAGTAGAGAAACTATTATTATAGCTAGCCCCATATTGTCTCACAATTTCTTTGAAAGGAATTTTGCACCAAGATCTAATCCACACACACCAATGGTTGACTCACTAGCCACCTTCCTAATGGTTGAGATGCAAATGGTAGACAACGGTTCTCACCATCAAGATAAAGAAGAAAAACATCTAGGGCATCATAGTAGATGGGGGATCAAGATTTGAAAAGGCTGATAAAAAAATTGAAAATAAGAAATTTGAATCCAAATCCCTTTTGGAAAAGACTGACATATCAACATCTATGGATCCCTAAGGAATGCTCTTGATGTTGTGATCATAGTAGGAGATTCCATTACACAACGAGCATGATTGTCATTGACATGGAGGAAAATGCCTATCTTTAGGCAAGCCTTGGCTCAAAAGTGCAAAAGTATCCCATGGCTAGGGCTACGATGAACACTTTTCGTAAGATGTGGAAACCCCCTAGTTGAGTCCCAAGGGCTGCAAACCATAAGACTTGGAGGTTGATGAACACTTTTCACTAGATATGGAAATAAGGTTGATGGAAATGAACATATTTCTAGTGGATGAGATTGACATTTTCCAAGTGGAAGCTCATATCAACCAAAGGCAAAAGGAAGAAGAACTAGTAGACCAAAAAGATATCTACCCAGAGTATTACTTATGGGAAAGAGAGAATTGGTCAAGCCCTGAGTGAGAATAAGATGGCTTAGCACAAAACACTTGGTTCCTTAGCCTATTCAAGAATTGAACTTGGGCACAAAGGAAGCATCTCACACAATAGAGATAAGTCAAAAGATGCCTTTACATGGAACCACACATTTGAGGGGTGTAGGCCTTAGATCTCCTTGGTTCCTAATGCCAAGCCATTATGCTAGTAGCAAACGTTTAGAATGAATCCTAGTTATACCAAATAGGTTAAGGCTTAGCTTGATGAACTAATTATTGCAAGATTCACTCACAATTGATTGAAGTGATTGGTTATCCTTTCCAATTATGGTGGTCCCTAAATAGAATGGGAAACTTTAAGAATGTGTGCATTACAACACGTTGGACACCTAGACCATAGCAAAATGATTTGCCATACCCTTCACAAATAGCATCCTAGACCAAGTGGTTGGCCACAAGCTATACTTGCTCATGGATAGGTACATTGGTTGTAATTAAATATTCTTAACGATAAAATACCAATAAAAGATGAGCTTCATCAATCACTAAGAGGGGTGCTTTTATACATGCAAGGTGATGCCCTTTAGACTAACGAATGCAAAATTAACATTCTAAAAGATTCATGGTGGAAACATCCAAGGAGTACTTGACTAAATTTATTGCTATTACTTAGACTCTTGTGTGTACACAATAGATACTAGTCGCCTCTTTCAAAAAAGTCAAGAGGTAGATATCTCCCTAAATTTGGCTAAGTGCATGTGTTCTAGATAGGATACGTCATTTTGCCACATTATCTCTAAGGATCAAATTACGATCGAGCAATTCAAGATTTGATTAGAGATTCATTAAGGATTTTGCTAGGATCTCAAACTTACCAAGAAAGAGGTAAATTTCCAATGGAACGAAAAATTTGCTAAGGCATTCTAGGCCTTGAAAAGGCAATCATCCCATAACCCCTCCATAACCACACCAATCTTGCATCAACCATAGTGGGATGTGATTTTCTATGTGCATGTTGATGCCTTAGGCTATGCCATAGGATTCATCCTAGCTTAACCCGATGGTTGATTGGATTATCCACTCTACCATGCAAGCCACATGATGACACCTGCTAAGTGTAGTTATAGTCCCACCAAGTGCAAATTCATCAGCATGGTCTACAATGTTCAAAATTTTAGGTTCTATTTGCTTGGTAATGCATTTATGTTTTATGTTGATCACCAAGCCCTCCTCTATCAGTAAACAAAATAGTTATCCAAGCAAGACTAGTGCATAGGATTCTATTGTTGTAGGAATTCAACTTTTGCATCATACATAAGCCAAGAAAGGCACGCATTGGAGTGGGAGATTGCCACTCAAGGCTTTCAGCACCTGAGGAAGAATCCAAAGTTTGCACCAAGCTACCAAATTCCCATTTGTGTGTAGTCAATATCATCGAGAATGAGTATGAAGACAGACTACAATACATATCATAGGAACCTTCCTAGAAAACATGCCCTAAGATAAATGGAGGCAGCCACGCTTGAAGGCCTAGAAGTGCAACCTGATAGGGGGGAAACTTTACAAGCAAGGACAGATGGAAATCTATGGACATGGGTGTTGCCACATGAACCATCTCTAGGCACACAAAGGAATTGTAGGAGGCCACTTCAGTTTGTGAATTATCGATGATGGTAAGGAAATTCCTTCAAGCAGGGTTATAGTGGAGCACACTATTCAAAGATGCATACAAGCTATGTGTAGAGTGTGATTATGCCAAAGAAAAGGGGTCTTTTGCCTTAATAGCACATGCCTCTACAACCAAGGTCACCATGTAAATCCTTTTAGGGATGGGACCTTTCAAATAGTACACCCAACACACACGAAACAAGTACATTATTGTGGCTATAGACTAAGTGGGTAGAGGCAAACACATCAAGAGACAACTTAACTTGGAGCACAATCTATGAAAATGCCATCTATTGACGTGATTGCCCAATCAAGTTTATTAGTGATCAAGGCACACACTTGAAGAGTGCAGCATCCTCGTGAAGGAGTTTATGATCATCCATCAAGTAGCAATGACATACTAACCAAGGTACAATAGTTAAGAAAATTTGACCAAAAAAAATTCTGGAAGTCCGTACTCACCAAGACAGTCAGTGACACATCCAAGCCTGAGACATGAAGTCTTGAGCCTCCAAGTAGCCATTGAGCACCAACTCAAAGAACATGATAGTAAGAGGATTCAATAACTCACTGAATTAGATAAGTTGAGAGCCTCAGCAGCATGGCCCTAGCAAGTCATTCAAAGACAGAGGAAGGCATGGCATGGCCAACATATTGTCAAAAAGAATCTCAAGAAGGATATTTTGCTTCTAGTATACAAGGACAAGTGGCCCCCTCAAACCAAACCTCAAGCTAGGGTGGAATGGAACATTCAAGTCAGATGAAGAGCTCAGCAATGGCATGGTCCAACTAGCCGAGGTACAAGGGAAGATGATTTCTGATTTTTTGATGGGAGTAAGCTACAACCCTACCACACAGCTGCCATTCAAAATTTACCTTGATGGCACTCTCATGAAGTTGCATGCACAAGGACCACAAATCAAAGGTGCCACATTGTATAAACATGCACTAATCCAAGGTGGAGCAATGCATGCAAAAATAAAAACAATGATGTTTGCTCTAATAAAAGCCCATTGTGCATGCAAAAGGACACTTTCATCTATTCAACCCTCCATTTAAGGACACTCTCATCTATCTAGCTATCTGCCATCTATCTCTTGTACACTCAAAATCTCTTTGCACGACTACTCTCCATGGAATACTTAGAGTCAATTTTGAACCCCATGCCACTCAAGAAGAGAGTCCAATAACTAGCATCCTGCATCCTCCCTCCATACCAAATTGGCTGGACCCAAAAAAGCTCAAACATAATGGATTGCATCAGCACACATAACTTCTATAGGATTGCATCCGATAACTAGCATCTTACATCCTCCCTGCACACCAAATTCACTGGACCCAAAAGAACTCAAACACAATGGATTGTGTCGATACACAAAACTTATGTGGGATGAGAAATTTATTATAGTAGCTTGGAAGCTATACTCAACACTATGTGACAATGAAGATTTGCCAATAATAATTGATAAGAAGAAGGTCCTCATTAGTTAGCACCTAATTGAACAAGTTTTGGAGATGCCCTTCATTCCAAACAAGCACCCTGTCCCCACAAATCAGAGGTGCGACACTTACTTCCAACATGGAAGTTATTCTATGGTACTTGATTAGCTGGGTAGAATGTGACTTAATGTGGCCATTCTTCAAATTTCTATTGGATTACACTAGCCACAAAAAGAGCATAGAAAACATCTCGAAGATAGTCGTGGCTAAGACCATCTCCACAAATGAGGACCTTTGGCTAGTGGAGTGGGCCACCCAATTCTACAACAATTTCCTCTCCCAAATTTGAGCATGTGCATGTGAGCAAGCCCATTGTAAGGTGGGAGCACACTTGTGTGTTCTCCAGGTTGAGATTACAGCACAACAGGTGCAATGGCCAAACTTCTCAACACCATCATTAGCACTAGGGCCTATCAACCCTAGAAGCAGAGGGAAGGAGCCCTTGCTTGCATCTAGCATAGAGTAGCCATTACCACCATGAAGCATAGAGCAACCCATGGTTATAACAAGCCCAACACTTGCCTAACTTCACTAAGCATTGGAAAAAGGGCAACCCCAAGGGATCAACCAAGCAACCCATTGGCCGAGGAGCATCCAAGCTTAGAGACACCATCAACAGAGCAAATGCAAAAAAGAGACCTCATTAGGGGCTTGCTATTCCCCAGTTTGCATTCCCTACCCCACAAAAAATCTTAAAGACCTAGCCCTTGAGGGAAAACCATCCCACTCTCTAAGAAAGGGACTAAGAGCCATCCTAGGAAGGAGAATTTAGAGGTAGAGTATAAGATTGTTGGTCGCTACTAAATTTGGGAGCACGTTGCTCGTCTTCCTAGACCAACCACTTGCCTAAGCCATACCACTAAACATTTTCCAGCTACAATGAGTTTGTACAATTATATGTATAATTATAATCATGATCTCATGATAAAGAACAAGGTGTAGAAAGAATGAGCCCAGTACAAGGAAGAGAAGCAACAGTTAGTCATAGAGTGCATCACAGCTATGGAGATGCCCACCACAAAGTTGTTGCTTAACAATATCACCAGCCTCTCTAAGTAAAATTAAAAACCTTTGGCAATCACACTCACAAAGTCACATTCAATGTGGGTGTATCTTATGCATGTCCCCATAACCAAGAGTCAAGCGACCACCACAAGGGTGCAACTCAAATTTGCACACAACAGCATCATCCACCTCGATGTGGTCCATGTGATAAAAAAGAATGGTGGATCTACCTACATATTTTAATCAAGATCAACACCATCTATATTTGATCTCCCTGTTACACATGTGGAGGCAACCCATCGTCCCCTTCATCTTGTATGAGCTTGACACCTCCAACCCTTAGAGGTAGCTCTACATCAAACCCAACATTCACATACACATAGCTAGACACTTGTGTGAATCGATGTGTTTAAAAACCATGCATTTAAAAGTCCTTCAATCTACACATTTGATTTATAGCATCTTTTCAATCATTGCAGCTATATAGTAATGTTTTAATTTGTGAGACTATGACCTTGTATGAGGTTTGCACAAATGTTGGGGATATCGGCGATGCATGAACAATTAATTGCCAACACACCCAAGATAATGAACATTTCTTTGAAATCCATAACCTAACATGAAAGGCATCTCACTTATTCTTCCATGAAAAGCAACTCCCTTACTTTTCTTCCATGAAGATCGTTAATTAGAAAACAAATACTAGAGTGTGAAAACATTCAAAAAATTAATTTCTAATAAAAAGAGAAGAGAGACACCAATAAGAGAGGAATTCCTTTCCACATGCTCTCTCTCTCTCTCTCTCTCTCTCTCTCTCTCTCTCTCTCATGATAGATGTGCCTAGTGGTAACATCATGTCCATATGTTAGGAAGTAGAAGAGACATCACCTCAAAATACCATTGACCATTGGACTAAATCCTTTTGTAGGTTGGACTTAAAAGATTTTAAACATTATCCAAACTAATTTTGAACAATCATTTTTTGACCACGAGGATCAGAGGGCATATTGATTATCTCATCAACTCTTGAGAGAGAGTGTCATGCATTATTGATCCCTCAGTATTCTGATTTGAGAAGGAAGAACATTCTGCTATGCTTTATTGATCCCTTAGTATTTATATTTCACAACATATATGCAATTAGCATTAGGTAATTAGCTTGCCTCCCCCAAAAAGGGAGGAGACTAGACTCTAAAGCAAGAGTAATGGGTTTAAAATGTGTAGTTCTAGTTAGTACCTCCATTGGAGCAATCACCTAGACTTCTCATTGGATGGAGTTTAAGGGGCTAGTTATATATTCCACACTTCCTTCAACTTCCATCATTAGAGGAATCAAGCAAGCTAACTTGGAGAGGGAGTAGGGCCTAGAACATCGAGTCATGAAAAACAATGAGCCATGCGTTGTCCTTTGCAACATGCTATTATGACTTTTCACTAGTCTTAAATATTAATCAATTTTACAATCTTTTGGAGACATTAATGAGAACTATTTTTATAACTTTTACAAAATAAGCATAGTTTCAAACTTCTTTTAAAAAATGTACATTTTGCTAATTCAAAGATGAAAAAGTTTATACTTTTCACTTCAAATAACAAATTGAAAAAAACAAGATCGATAATACGATCTAATATTCTTTGAAACTACTAATAATTCATGCATGTCTAACTAAAATATAATACATTACTTATTTAGAATTACAAAAATGTGCTTGTTCTTCTACAAAAAGTTCATCCTAATTAATGAAGTTTATCCCAATCATTGGATCAGAGCA